>NC_071098.1:14827500-15427500 GCF_027358695.1 Spea bombifrons
GGGAGCGGAACACCCACATTGCGGGAGCAGGATTAAAAAAGCAGTCACCCGCAGGGCTCTAGAACAAAGCACATAGTATTCCTCCTGTAGCTTGATACTGGCCAGAGTGATCGCCTGGTTGGTTGAACAAGGGCAGCTCTGTGGACATGGATGTCTGGTTAGGACAGATATCACATATTGCAAGATCACCTACATTTGATGCTCAATGTCTGTTGCCAATGCTAAACGGGCTCCGAATGGGTGCTCGTCTTTGTAATGACAGGCATATGTTTACCCTCCACATCCCCTCATCCTCTACTCATTAGGAATAGTTGGGTCAAAACAGGTATAACCCTCTTCCTCCATGGATTAGTTATCCTTTTCCGCACAATGCGTTGGGCAGAATACAAGGAGGGGGAATTATATCTTGGTATCTGTGTGCGATTGCAGGAAACATCAATTATGAGGGATGGGTGAGCGCTTTACAGGTTTTATTGAACTTGCATGCCCTCGTCGCTAATTCGCAACATTTAAAGCTGCAAACACCCAACAGCCCGGGCAAATGTCTGCTAAATTAGTGAATCTGCTATTTTTGTGTGCTGGTAAGTCGTAGCAGTTGAGACTGATGAGGGGAGTTGAAGATTATCCTATGTGAACGCTCTACTTTTTTAGTGAATAGACGCAAATTAAAAAATCCCTCTGGGCTGGAGCTATAACCAGAAAATGCTAGATCGGAATTTCAGCCAAGTTATCAAACTAAAAAGCAAAATATCTTTTAACCAAGCAGGGCTTTCTTTTGGGGTCTAACTGATGGGAATCTTGTTTACTATGAATAAATATCACTAGGACTGTACCGGTGTGTTTTTATTCCAAATATTCCTTCACCTATCCAGCATTGAAACCAAGTAAGACTCCTTAAAATCCCACTTCCCTCAATATCTACGAGAAAGCCGATCTGCGCGGTGGCCTCACCGATGTTTTGCCCCTGTAGTAGTGCCTGCAGGTGCCCGCAGCCCACAATCGGCAAGCAGTAGTAGAGACAGACAATGAAGGAAACATTTTAGATCGGCCAGCCCTTCCAGATGTGTAAAGATATTGTATCAGCGGAGGGGATATCAGAGATTGAGCCGGGACCCTACAGAGGAATCGCTGCTAGGATTGAAGGAGCTCCTACTGGATGTTTATCAGCCGCATATTCCTGCAGAAGGGGAGCGGCTTTTCTATAATAATATTGCCATTATTTCATGTTTTTTAATTCATTAGGAATACATCAATTTAATATTTTATTTATTTAATATGATTTTGCTGGTTAACCCCTTCAGCACCGGGACGTACCTGGTACTTCCTGGTTACTGGTCACCAGTAGACCGGGACGTACCAGGTACGTCTCCTCCAAAAAACGCCCCCCACATCACCACGATCGCGGTGATCGTGGAGGAGCTGCTGCTGCTGTCTGCCCAGGAGTCCTGGGCAGACAGCACAGCCTCTCCAAACCCGCCCCCAAGCCTACGATCACTCCCACGGAGTGATTTTGTAGGCAGAAACAGCGATTGCAGAAAAATCTGCAATCGCGGTTTCAGCTGCCACAGGCAGCTTCAGGGAAGGGGGGGGGTGTTGAATGGGTCCCCACACAAGTGTGGGGACCTGTTCCAACACCCCCCTGCTGCCTGATCGCTCCATGAGAGCGTCAGTGCAGTGTTAACCCCTTCAATGCCGCGATCGCGGCATTGAATGCCGCAATCGCGGCATTGAAGGGGTTAATTCCCGTTTTGTAGGGGGCTCTGCAGGCAGACCAGCAACAGCAAAAACGAGCCCCCAGAAGCAGAGCTGGCCTTAGGCGTTGTGGCGCCCTGTGCGGACTACTCCTCTGGCGCCCCCCTCACTACCCCCCCTCTCTGCCCCTTCAAACTACCCGCCCTCTCTGTCCCTTTAAACTACCCCCCCCTCAAACTACCCCTCCCCTCTACCCCTTCAAACTACCCCTCCCCTCTGCCCCTTCAAACTACCCCCCCCCACTTACCTTGTTGCCGGAGTCCTGCGGTAAGAGCGGGAGGCATCCGTCTTCTCGCTCTGCCGGCATTTCATGTTGATCGCCGGTATAGTCCGGCGCTCAACATGAGATGCTGGCACCGCGACGGAGTCACGGAGAGTAAGGGGCGCCGAGCGGTTGCCGAGAACTTCACGAGCAACCGCTCGGCGCCCCTGACCGGGACTTAGATTAAAGCATCGTTTTTTTTTTTTAAACTTTATTTAACATCAATGATGTTAAATAAAGTTTAAAAAAAAAACAAAAAAAAAAAAAACGATGCTTTAATCTAAGTCCCGGTCAGGCGCCCCTGCAACCATGGCGCCCTGTGCGGTCGCACAGGTCGCACACCCCTAAGGCCGGCCCTGCCCAGACTGATCAGAGAGACTCCTCCCCTACAATCTCCAGTCTGTTGGAGATTGTGTCCCAGCTGCCAGAGGCAGCTTCAGGGACAGGGAGACAGGGTTCTTTGGTCTCCACATGAGTGTGGAGACCAGCCCCCCCACCCTCACCCTTCCTCAGTTAACCCCTACCCCCCTCTTCCTCAATTAACCCCTTCAATGCTGCGATTGTGTATGACCCCCATCGCAGCATTGCAAGGGTTAATATTAGTCCCCACAAGCTTGTGGGGACTAAATACCAGTCAATGCTGTGCTTCAATGGAGCATCAGCATTGAAAGAGTTAAAAAAAATGTAAAAAATAATAATAATAAAAAAAAAATTAAAAAATAAATTAATTTAAAAAAATTAATAAAATAATAATAATAATAAAAAAAAAATAACAGCACTGACCTGAAAGTCCAGGGTGCTTCCAGGTCAAATGCTGGGCTGATCAGATCGCTCCTGGCCAATAGGAGTGATCGGATCATTATGGCAGCCCACGGATGACCCTGCTCTACAAAGAGAGAGGGGTCATCTAGGGTAATTATGAAAAAACACAAATTGAAAAATCATAATTATTACCTGATCACTTGTCGGTGACATTTTAAGTCGCTGATTATTGATCGGTCTCCCTGATTGATGTCAGCGGCCTAAACCTGTCACTTACAAGTAATCTGATTAAAAAAAAAAATATTTAAAAAAATGTAAATGCACATGTTCCAGTTTTGCCCTCATAGCTTCCTCAAAAAAGGCATGAACCATGCATGTGAGGCCTTGTTGGACTCATGGGATGTTGGTGAACAAAATGTGGTGCTTTCTTCCACTGTTGCACTTATGGTGTGCAAGAAATTCAGTGCAACATTGAAATGTATGCGTTAAAAACGCAATAAAATAATTTCCCTGTGAAGTTTGGCAGACATCAGTGAAGAAATGGCTAACTGAAAACTGTCAAAACTACCCTAGTTGAACACCTTGACTTGTCTCCTGTTCATAAATATATACTTTTATGGGGTAATTTACATTGGGGGGCTTCCAAAATGTCCCAAATGGGATATGGGCCCAGGAAACCAATTTCTGAAAATTCCAAATGTGAAAAAGAAAATGCGCATGTTCCAGTTTTGCCCTCATAGCTTCCTCAAAAATTGCATGAACCATGCATGTGAGGCCTTGTTGGAACCGGGGGATGTTGGTGAACACAATTTGGTGTTTTTTTCTGCAGTTGCACATATTCTATACAAAATATAATATAAAATCTAAAGCAACATTGCAACATATGCAAAAAAAACCAAAAAAATATAAAAATACCTCAAAATTTGGCAGCAATTGGCGATAAAATCCCTGTTTGAAAAGTGTCAAAATGACCCTAGTTGTACACCTTGACTTATCTACTGTTCATAAACATATAATTTTGGGGGGATAATCAGTATCTGTGACAACTATTGCAGTTATTAGACTACCATGCCAAATTTGAAAAAAATTACATTTCAAAAATGTAATGCATGCCTTGCAATATTTTCCCCTATACCGGTCAAAATAGATAAAAATCCTGGTCGTGTTGGGTGGTTTCCAAATCAGGACAACTTAATGAATATATCTGGGATAATTTTTTCCCATTGGTTCAATGTGTGTACAATTTGTATGTATACAAAACTGTAAAAAAATGTGGTTTTTTTATTTTTTCCCCACTTTTTCCAGTTTATTTCAAATAAAACAATGTACTACCCAGCTTAAAATGGTTTCAAATGAAAGCCCTACTTGTGCTGAAAAAAACAATATATGATTTGTGTGGGTGCACCACTTGATAAGAGAAAAATTACAGTTGAAGAAAGACATGGCAAAAACACAAAAACGGCTCCGGTCCTTTAGCGACACCCTAGCTTAAAAATCCCGGTCCTGAAGGGGTTAAACACCAAGAATTATTTATTGATTTAAAACATAAACTTTTAATTGATTGGTTCATGTTTCTTTCTGTTCCTTTAGTCCTCCCCAGTAGTGTATGACACGTGTGGCCCGTAGAATCCCCCTCAGTAGTCTGTCGGCGTTCCCGGCAGTCACTATGTGGATGCGTTTTTGTTACTTACTGTCTGATCACTCCATGCACGCATTATTAACCCTTTCATTTCTGTAAATGCTGATTCCATGCACAGTCTCTGCTATTACAGGCAGGCAGGAATACGGTGTATCTGTAGGTATAGCGGGATTTCTATACCCGGATGTATACATACTCCCTCCCTAGCCTCCTTTTTAACCCTTTGTCTGCACATATCCTGTGGCTAATAGCATATTCTGAAACTATATATCACGGATGTGATTCTGATTTCTTTACCCCCTGATTTTCTAGAGGACAATAGTAATGGTTGTTTAGTCTTGTTCCTTTAGCCATTCTAAATTAACCCCTTAACGACAATGGGCGGTCCATAAACCTATTGAAAACCATGCATTTTGAGCCCGTACATGTACGGGCTTTGTCGTTAAGGGGTTAAAACGACTTTAAATCCAACCAATGAAAATAATTTTTTGGACTGTATCGCCCAATGGCCGGTCCAGACCTGCTCGGAGGGTCTTTTCTGGTGGTTGTTGCGCACCAAGAAAACAGCTTCCATTTAATAAATATCACTTTTTATTATTATTTATTTTTTTTTTTAAACTTTTATTTTTGCCGCAAACAGGAGGAATGCAGTTGAAGTATACAAACACACGTATACAAATATCAAAAAGAATAAAGATTACAAAATGATTGTAAAGCAGTCGTCAGTGGTACAATGGTAAATAAGACAAAGTAAGAGTAGGACGAGGAGTACGAAGCGGAAGGGACGCCCGACACAGCACACCGCCAGGACAACAAACGATACATCGTGTACCAAAGTATATAATTCAAGATACATAAGGAAAACCTTACCATAACAACAAAATAAAATGAGAATAAAATAAAATCAACCTAAACCCGGCAGGGGGTGTCTGCCCAGTAGGATTTGCCGAGAAAACCATCCAGTGTATTGGAACATGGAAAGGAGAGAGGCCCTAGTGGAGGGAGCCAGTGTGGGAATATACGCCGACCATTTAGTAAAGAAGGCACGGGCTTTGGTTTCTCTATGTAGGGAAGATTCGGTCCAATCCATTTGGAAAATATAATTTAGTCGTGACAGGGACATGGCTAAAGTGGGTGGATGTGGCTGGATCCACTGAGAAAGAATGGCCTTCTTCCCCACCGCCGCCACCACCACCAGTAGGGATCTATCTCTCGCTGGAAGTCGACAAGTATCGGCGGGGGAAAAAATGCCAAATAAAGCCCATTCGGGGGTCATAGTAAGAGGTAGTTTCAACGATGTAGTGACAAAATCATGAATGGAAGCCCAGAAAACCTGAATTTGGGGACAGAGCCAGAGGCAGTGCATTAAGTCTGGATGGAGACATTTCGGGCAGTGGGAATCAGCCGCCATGTGCACCAGTTTCCATAGCTTTGGGGGAAGGTAGGCCCTATGTAACAATTTTAAAAACATTTCAGAATAGGATTTAGAGACTAATATCCTAGTAGCCCTAATAGTGGCGTCAACCAGGCAGTCTGTCGTAAGGTCAGGGAAGTCCAGCCGCCATTTAGCAAGGCCCTGAGTCACGGTCTCTAGATCAATCAACGGGCGAGTCAAACTGTATAGTCGGGAGACAGAGGTAGGACCAGTCTGCAAGAGTAGGGTCTGTTTATCTAGTCTATTGTTCTTGTCAGATGGAGAAAGGCAGGAGAGAATTTTAGAAGCGTAACTGGAGATTTGTAGGAAATGCAACCTATGAATAGGTATGGGGTAGAATTTAGTCAAAAGACCTTCGTAGGAAAGTAATGCCCCAATACCATCAGTTAAGAAATGGGTCAGGAGTCTGCCCCCCCTAGCATACAAGTGGGAAAACAGAGCAGCAGCCCTGCCGTCATGGAAATCAGGATTGCGGAGGAAAGGCAGATACAAGGAGACATTTGGGCTAAGGCCTTGGGCCCTACGCACCAACCTCCAAGCCCTGGCAGGGGCAACAAGTAGTGGGTTGTCTCGTAAGGAAACAGGCCAGTCGGAAGGGGGCAGGTGGAGAAGAGAGGCAAGGTGAACGTCAGGTGTAAACTGTTGATCCAAGAGAGGCCAGGCGCAGCAAGGTGTTTGTAAAAGCCATTCAAGTGCTATTTTATAGTTAGCAGCAAGGCTATATCCCAGGGGGCTCGGAAGGTTAAGGCCACCGTGGGAAACAGGCTGTTGGAGTTTAAATAAAGAAATCCTATGTTTCTTATGTTGCCATAAAAAGTTACGGAGGAGTCTATCATGTGTGCGGAGGTCGCATTTTTTAATGATAAGCGGCAGCATCTGAAGGGGGTAGAGAAGACGAGGGAAGGCCACCATTTTGTATAAATGGCAACGACCCGTTAGGGAGAGCGGTAGTCGTCCCCAGGAGCGGAAATCGTTCGCCATGCGAGAGAGGAGTGGGGAAAAGTTTAAATCATAAAGAAGATGTAAATTCGCGGGAATCTGCAGACCTAAGTAAGTTATGGAGCGTGAGGAGGACCATTGGAAGGGGAAAGTATCACCCCAACCTAACTTAGCCTGGTCATAAATGGGCAAGGCCACTGTCTTAAGCGGGTTAATTAGGAAACCGGAGGCCTCGTGAAATAATTGCAATAAAGTCTTTATTATTATTTTACATCTCTGCTTTCCCTTATATTCCTGCTTTTTGCTCATTTTTACATTAAATTGTACAAGAGTTAATTAACCAAAGAAAAGCCAACAAACTGCGTCCCGAGTTCAGAGGGGACGCAGTCAGTCTGTGACTTTTGGTATCTCTCTTTTAGGGGATTTCTATATGTACATTACATTTATTTATTTCGCGCTAATAACTTCCTTAAAAGTAAAACACATCACACGTCATTATATATCAGACAAAGAATGTTTATTAATGTCTGATACATCGGCTCCTGCAATGCGCCAGCATCGCTCTTAAATCTTATATAGGCTGAAAAAAGACCTGCGTCCATCAACTTCAGCCTTTCCTATATCTGTTCATTTGTTGCTGTTGATCCAAAAGAAGGCAAAAAACCCCCCAGTTTGGCTCTTTCCGATTTTGCACTAACCAGGGGAAAAAAAATCCTTCTTGACCCCAAAGTGTGATGTCACATCACCGCAGCCGCCTTCATGTCGTTGAATCCTGAGACGGGTATGACATCATCAGAGATAGTTTCCTCCTCTCCCCTGTTGATAAGTCCATTGGAATTTCAGAACTTTATTGGTACATTTTGCTGCCTTCCCTACATGGTAACAGGGATTCTGTGACAGCTCCGCCATTTCGTTGATGAGATCATCTATTCTGAATTCTGTATTTAACTTTAGGAGGTCTTTCCTGTTCATAAATCCTACGAGGAAGCCGATCTGCGTGATGGCCTCATTCAGTAGAGGATGGCGAAGTAGGAGATAACGGGACCGGAGCACAAGGAACCGCGCCAGCTCCGAATGCTGCTTTACCAGAGTCTTAAAGATGGATTTCAGATCCATGTTTTGCCCCTGTAGTAGTGTCTGCAGGTCCCCGCAGCCCACAATCGGCAAGCAGTAGTAGAGACAGAACATGCATGCTGAGACAGTCTCAACATCTTTAGACTGAAGCTTCATCAGTAGAGATGTCAAGCAGGTCTTGAACAATTTGACCACTGATTCTGTGAAGTTATCTTGACATTTCCGGGCGAGCTCTCCAAGCAGGAGCATAGATTTCATCTGAATGCTCTCCTTTGCATTGTCCAGGAACCAGCGGCAAAAAGCAATCATTTTGTTAAACTGCTCGCCCATTTCACGTCTGGTCAGGAACCTCACAAACGTTTCCGCCGCTTTCAGAGATTCTCCATCGACGGTCGTGACAAATGGCATGTCACACATGCTATCCACAAACAGTGTCAGGATTGGATGCTTGTATTTTCGGATCAGTTTGTGGGCCCCATTGGCAGCATTCCCAAGAGCCCACAAGGAGAGGGAGCGGATGACAGGATCGGGGTCGGTGGATTTCCTCATCATGGCTTTGATGACCTTTTTAGTTTTCTTCTTGTCCATTACTCCTGGGTAATAAAGGAGCTCTGAAAAGAAGGCAGTGCTGGTCAGGAGATGCATCTGGTGGGACGTCTCCAATAGTGGCAGGAGACTACGGATGACTTCTCCAATGTGTTCAGATCCTGAGGAAACCATGTATTTACTTAACGCTATCACTCCAGCTGGGTGCGTTTGTTCGTCCTTCATCAGCTCGAACCTCTCCATTGTCTTCACATCTGTAAAATCCTTCTGTCTCTTGAAGATGGTCTTGATGGTGTTCACGGCCATGCCACATGGACCGTTCTCTCCAACGTCTGTTCTCCCAATCCTTCTCATAGTTCTGCTAATCAGCCTGATCAGTGCACACAGAAGCTGGGGGAGAATGTCAGCGTCAACAGATGTCTCATCCAGAGCGTTCAGGAGTTCATAGATCGCTGACATGGCCATGACAGAGACGAGATATCTGTGTTTGGGATCAACAGCCGAGTCATAACGTCCCCGGTCAAGTTCTTTGTTTATCTGCTGAAGAAGGACGCGAAGAACTCTGTTGGCTGTTGGTGGGTTTTTGGCCACGGATCTCCATAAAACATGTCTTACCCCAAAACAGGACAGAGGGTTTTGAAGTACAACCTCAGTGACATCTTCTGGGTGGAGGATGGAGAAGGAGGATATCACCTGACACAGTGAAAGGATCACCTCCTCCTGATTAGTGTCACTGGGTTCTGTGCACGGAATGTCCATTGTTATTTCACCTTGTAAAGTCCGCTGCAATTCTAGATTGCGCAAAGGTGAAATGTGTAGGAATCCCGACTCGCACGATGTCTGATAAAAAGTCTTTGTAAATCTCTCTGAGAATTTGCTAAACAGCAAGAGTCACCTGCAAGCACCGAGTCGTGTCTGCAAATGAGACCCTGGCTGGCTGCGTATCCTAGATAAGCTAACCTGCATTATGACATCACTGCCTCTGTGACATCACTGCCTCTGTGACATCACTGCCTCTGTGACATCACTGCCTCTGTGACACCACTGCTGGAAGCTTGCTTTCACAAACATGTCAGATTCGTTCTGAACAGCAAGCTGATGAATGCGCCAATCGCTACTTATTAATGTCGTTACAGCTCAGTACAGGCTAGAAATGTACGGCAGAAACGTTTTTTACATATAAATAAAACCCATACGTCTGCTTATTCTGCCCAAGAGGACATGTAATAGGGCAGGAGAGTGGGAAAGGGGCGTGGTGTTTATGTAATTTGCGTATGGAAAGGCAAAGGGGAGAGAGGGGGTGTGGTTAGTATGTAAATTGAGTATGGAAAGGGGAAGGATAAAGGGGGTGTGGTTAGTATGGAAAGGGGCAGAACACAACATTTTGCTGCTAATTATTCAAACAACCATAATATATAGTGAAAAAGAAATAATTATTAAAAATACTCACAAAGGCACAAATAAAGAGACTGATGAGCTCTTGTGGAGTCCGGTTACCCTCAGGCAGAAAATGATGATGGTGATGGCCGTTATAACCCTCCACCAGAGTTGCAAAAACAAACCCCTCTTCTCCCGGGAGACGGATCCACTTCAGCCCACTCCTTAATTCTCAGTTACAGTTGCTTCTGTATATGCAGGGTTGCAGTGTACGGGACCTGATTGGTGGGTATTAGAGTGATTGGCTATCGCAGTGATCCGATCACTAGCCGCGTCCTATTGCTCTCCCCCTTCCTCTCCTCTGTGGAGCAGAGAAAGAGACAGACCCGAGATACATTGTATCAGCCAGAGATTCCCAACCAAATCAAGCTTTTAACCCCTTCCTGAATAAATGAATAAGCATGTCGCAGAGATCCTGGTGAAAGCTCTGGTGTTTAGAGCTCATACATGGAAAATATACTTGGTGGTGGAGGGGTTAAAGGCAGTTATTTTGCTGTTATTCTTTCCGGTGCTTTAATATAACCGCGACCGTTTGTCTGGAGAAGGTGATGGGTGCAGTGGCCCCCCGCGGCCCCTGTATGTTAGGATTATACTGAGGTTTTTGGGTTCTCTGCATTTTGGTTTTGGGGTTTTGTCCGCATCTAAAGAAGCCTCCTCTCCCTTTTTTTTGATTTCTGTGATGAGCTACACGTGTGGCGCTGTGGCTCGGTTGGATAAAGCGTCCTTCTAGAAAACAGGAGATCCTGAGTTCAAATCTCAGTTGTGCCTCGTTATGTTTTGTGCTTAACAGAAAGGGTAGTAGGTACATGGAATTAAATAATGGTGGAGGCGTGCACAAAACATGTGAGAAAACTGTGATAAAGAATTTGTAATTTTAGACCAGTCTTGGTTTATTGTGGTGAACGGGCAGATTCTTAGGGTTTTTACCCCAGTCTCGAGGTATCGGGTGAAAGGGCAGATTCTTGGGGTTTTTGGCCCAGTCTCAGTGTATTGGAGGGGGGGGTTAATGATATCTGAGCATCCTCACTGGTTCTTTTCTCTCTGTTATATCACAGCTGGAATCCCTGCTTGAATACAGGTGACTTCATTCACAATATCCTGAGGTTAGGGTTTCAATAAGGTCCATCAGAGAATCATTTGGCTGCCACCATTAGTGAGTCTCTATAGCGGAAGAGACTAATAAAGGGTTAATGTTCGGGGGCTTTAAGGTGAGATCATTTGGAAAGTTTCGGGGTACGGCTCTCCTGAGTTCATGTGAGGAGATCATGAAAGCCTTTCAGTGGGTGTGAAAGCCTGAATTTAACCCTTCGTGGGTCATCATAATGTGTTTAGCCCCCCTTTTCTTGATCTGCTATTTCCGCGATGCTCTGCCATGAGTACATGCGCGCCTTTTATTTTAGGATGCTGGCTGAGCATTTTGTGATTTGTGCTTCCACCTGGCAAAATACAACCTCCGCAAATTCATTGTCTGAACGTTAAATGATTGGTTCGTTAACTTAGGGCAGGATGAGTTTTATCTGCTCCAGGTGGGATCATTTCCAGGTGATTGTGATTATTTGCCCCAGGTGGGGCAGAGGCAGGTGCTGGGAGGGGTATATACAGGCCTGTTCTGTGCTCTCCCTCATTGTCTTGTGGTCAGAATGGGGCATTGGGTTAGACAGAGTTGCCCGGCTCTGGTGGTCCTGCTCTTTGGGCCAGTGTTTGCCGTCTCCAGTCAGCAGGTCCTGGCCAGGAACCGGCGTCAGTGGGACCATTGGAGGAGCGGATCTCAGCCTTGGTCTGGTTGGGGGTCTGTTAGACAGTATGGCGGGGTGGTCGGTCAGCCCAGGCAGCTGCAGGCCTCTGGAGAGCATCCTATCAGCGTGCGTTGTATGGAGGACAGGATGGAGGTGTCTGTGAACAGGGATCTGTATAGAAATGGGAGGCTGGTGAAAGCCTCTGATCTGAGCCTCGGACCCAGACCGTGTAAACCCAGCTCCGAGAGCACAGGGACTACAGTGATCTTCCAGTATGGGCTGCAGGAGTGCGGCAACACCTTACAGGTGAGGCTGGGGTGGTGGGGAGCCCTGTGGGGTACAAGTCACTTAGGCTGAGGAACTCTCGAGAGAAGGCTGCTGACGGGTTCCTCTTGGTATTGAATCTCTTGAAACTGGATTAAGGTTATTTGAGATCTTCAAGGGCGGCTCTTCCAATACGGTATGGATTGGGTGTAATGATTCAGAAAGTTACCCTTTACCTTAGTCGTAGGCATGAATACCAACAAGACTTCTGTCTAGGGGCGCTTGTAACGATCGGTCTTAATGACTCGGGAAAACAAAAAATAACAAATACAAAATAATAGTGTAATATGGTAAGACACTTGGGAACTTAAGGATAAACTTCAACTGTTGCACTCACAATGTGTATGAGTCATTCAGGCTTCCAAATGCAAAACTCCTTGGTATGTGTGTCAGTTCATCAACCCCACGGACATAGAAGAAAATAAATATATCCACCATAGGATGATATCTTTCAAAACTAGTACATGCGCAGTAATGGGTTGCACTCGCACTCGGATATATCAAGCATCTCTGGTGTATTTCTTGGAGTTGCAGTGGTTTCTGGTGTGTTTCCTGATGTGGATCCGGGACTCAGCCCTCACGATAAATCAGGGGGAAAAAACACTTTGCATATAATAACAAATGCTATACGATGACAGGTATAAAAATGTTAAAAAAAACTACAGGATAAAAAGCAGGTAAAATTGAAGTATAGGCCAAAATGGTGATCCTCGATGCGTTTCACCACTGTGTGGCTTCCTCAGGTTTGTTCAGGCTCTGTTGTGTTCTTTCTTTTATGTTCCCTCTGGCGTCCCGCGTGCGTCTTTTTCGTTCCGTGCGTCTTTTTCGTTTTGTGATGTGGCGTCATCGCGTACTGCTTGTGAACGGTCCGTGAGTGCATGTAGCGATGTGTTGATCTTCTTCTGTATCTCTCTTTTAGTGATGTCCAGATCATGAACGAATCGTTCATTTGATCCGAATCTTTTTAGTGATCCAGATGAATCGGTTCAGTAGACTGAACGATTCATTTGTAGCAGTTCAGTCTGTGAATCATGCAGTTGTAACAGGTTACAGCTCATTCATTCAGAGGAACGATGACTCAGTCATAGTGTCGTTCAATGATTCAAATGATTCGAATCTTACAGGGATTCGAATCATTCAGAGAATCTCACCATACTTTTATAAATAAATACATTAATAATCACTGCCCCCCGGATTTACATTCCCCTTTACCTCTAACTGCACCTTAAGTTAACTTTATTAAATTAAATTAACCCATAACACCCATCAACCATGACTGCCCCTAAAATTAACCCTTAACACCCCATTAAGCATAACTGACCCTAAATTAACCCTAGACACCCCATCAACCATAGCTGCCCCTAAATTAACCCTAGACACCCCATCAATCATAACTGCCCCTAAATTAACACTAAAGACCCCATCAACCATACCAATTTATTAGGTAATTTATCTGGAGTACATGCAATTAATTTAGGGCCAGTTATGGTTAATGGGGTATTTAGGGTTAATTTAGGGGCAGTTATGGTTGATGGGGTGTTAAGGGTTAATTTCGGGGCAGTTATGGTTGATGGGGTGTTTAGGGTTAATTTCGGGGCAGTTATTTTTAATGGGGTGTTTAGGGTTAATTTAATAAAGTTAACTTAAGGTGCAGTTGGAGTTAAAGGGGAATGTAAATCCTGGGGCCAGTGATTATTAATGTATTTATTTATAAAAGTATGGCGATATTCTCTGATGTTTCGAATCCCAATGAAGGCAGAGAGTCGTTCAAAGATTCTGATCTTACAAGTGATCCGGATCACTGTCAGATTCGGATCCCTGGCAGATCCGAATTTTTGAACTACTCTCTGCCTTCATTGACATCGCTTGAGTAGGCAGGCAGGCGGGTTCATTGACTAACGAAAGGGGCGGGGCCAATTGTTAGTGTGCCTGCACGGAGGGACTGGGAAATAGTAACTCCTGCGAGTCACACTGAGTGATCCGAAGATTCGGATCATGAATCGGATCATTTCAGTGAACGAGTCGAAATGATCCGATTCACTTTAATGATCCGAACTTCCCATCCAATATACATTTTGACAATTGTTAACCCACCCAGCTAAATGGTGTGTCGCATACATGTTTGGCTGAACACATCTCCATGCATGCAACATACTCTCCTCCTTCACTGCATGATGGATCGCTCCGGCCCCCGTGCACGTGTGTATACTATGTTGCCATTGATTTCAATGGGAACACTTTCCTGCCACTGACTGCTTTAAACAGTCAAGATAAAGGGAAAGGGTCAAAAGGAGGACAGCACCGGGAGTTAAATCTAATGCTAGTGGAAACGGGAAGGCAGCAGACAAGTTATGTGGTGAGAAAGTTAGTCTGTAGAGGTGTTCTGGATGGATTGGGTTGGCGAAAAGCAAGTGAGGAGGCAGAAGGGAGTTTCAGTAATCTGGACAAACTATCAAGAGAATACATTATTATTATTTTGCAAAGAAATTTGCTCTCAGGTGGGGCAGGATTTGGTAAGAGACTGTCACCCAGTTAAGCGACTCCAGGACAGTGAACTTTGTCTGTTGAGCATACTGAGAAATTCAAGAGCAATGGTGATATCGGAACAGGTAGAGAGGGGGGGGGGTAACTAGAAACTCAGTCTTGGAGATGATCGTATCATGGAGGGCATCTTACTATTTCAGAAAGACGGTGAAGTAAGTTGTGAGAGGATGAGTGATCAGGAAATAAAAGTTAGTGTTATCAGAGGCAGTTGAAAGCATTGAGCAGGCATCCCAGACCTGAAGGACACCAGAGTAAGAGGAATAACTTCCAGAAAAGGAGACACTAAAAAAAAAAAGGTATGGTCAGAGAGGTAGGATTCAGACCACAGAGATAGCCATGTTGCGGATGCCACAAGAACAAAAAGTTTGCAAGAGAAGGTGTGATCAACAACCCTGATTAGTTTCTCCTGCAGGTAGAAGTGAACGGGCATATCGTTTTTACTTTGTTGGAAGAAATCCCACTGGCATATACCAGGTCCTCCAAGCCCATCTTACAGAAGTTATTGCTCGTCACTAATGCGCTGCAAAGCCAGGGTGTTAAAACTACAACTTACCTGCAAATACAGTTTATGTAATGGATTTCTGTTGGATATGTAACTTATCCCATGTTCAGGATAGCTGTTAGTTTAACCTGCAAACACCATTGGAACCCACCCAGCAGGGTCATTGATACTTCACAATGTATTAGAGATTGTAGTCTTAAAATGGTGGGCCAGCACAAGAACAGTTAGGGATTACAATACAGCATTCCATCCGTAAAGTGGAATTCATCAGGTAACGTAGTCAGGGATGATCTATTTAGTTATACAACAGATCAGGCAAAATGTTACATTTGCCAAGGCCCTCAACATTAAACAGAACAAACATACAATGGATTAGGTAAGATCTGCATTTTATTTGGACAGGTATGAAAAGAAAAAACAAGAATACTACAGCTAACATTTATAGCGTTCCTGTCCTAACATAACCCCACCAAGCCAAACCAGGATTACTGCTGGACACATTGCATATCACCTCTGCAATGTCAGACATATTACGGATTTATTTTTAATTATTTTAGGCAGAAAGTCTGCATGCAACAGTCTTAAGCATAGCAGATAAATGTTCCTGAGATAGCAACATTATAAATAAAACACACATTCATAAATTTGAATAAGAAAATACAATTGAAAATACTTGGCTTTTCTATCGTCTACTGCAGTTTAACATTTACCATTCTGCCAAAGTATAGAGAAAGTTCCAATGTTCTAGAGATTCAGGTGTGATCTGCTGTCTTGAGCGTACACATGCGCTATATTTTCACTGCAGCATCTATATACCAAAATAGGGAAGGTGTTTTCCTTGCCTGTGTATAACAGATTTGTTTTACACTGAAGAACATTCAGAACAAATTGTGTTAACATAAAAAATGGCCCATGATGGCCTTCTCAAAATGAGCTATAAAGCTGCGGTCCCTAGTCAGGTCTTCAAAACTCACTTGACTGTGCAGGTTTTCAGAAAAGCCTTTCCAACGCTCAGGTTGCTCTTTAAAGAACAGTCATTTTTAGCACAACTATTAAGAACGGGACACACTTGCAGAATTATACTTTGTGTGACACTCTGCAGAGGTGCCAAGTCCTTTCCTTTTCCAAGATATCCCATGCTAACCAGGTCACATTTGTAGTCAATTCAGCTGAGAACTCATTGAAACCAACAAGAGAAACCTCAGACGTTCTTCTGGTTTGGTGTTCCTTGGACATGATGTCCGAGTCCCAAGAGGTGTACTTAACATTCATTCTGATCATATCCCTCTGTTTTCATGTCATTAAGCCCCAGGTCTTCATTCTGTTCAAATGTCCTCTCATAGCTTTCTATGGTCATCTCTGGATCCTGCTCAGGAGCATATACATTCTGCAAGATACAAATGATGGCAAATGTTACCAGAAATGTGCATTAATGCATTTTCATAACTGGGGGATGCATTTGGGTTACCTGTAGGTAGCTGTTCCCAGCAGGATCATCCAAAATTAGGTGGGCTTTTAGCTGTCCCTCTAGAATCTAGATAGAAGAAAATCAGGCTCTTTCAATTGATACACGATGGGGTTGTCGTATTAAAAAAGGCATCTTAACGTTTATAAATCATTACATAATAGACTCCAACTTTTGCATGGAAAACTCAGACATTTCTCTTCCTCCTTCCCATCAAGCAACTGCGGCGACACTGGTTAAGCAGTAGCCCCCTGCTAGCCACCATCTTGACACAAGCACTAACCTGTCCTACTCTCCCACCCCTCTGTTCATTATACCGTATTGGCTCGAATATAGGCCGCACTTTTCCCCCCCATTTTAAGTCTTTAAAGTGGGGGTGTGGCCTATATTCGGGGTCTAGCGCCCGACGCCCGGGACATGCAGTTCCGGGCGCCGGGCAGGCAGCGGAGTTAGGATGCAGATCCCTCGCAGCGGTGCAGGGGACCTGTATCCTACTCTCTGATACGCTGACAGCCTCCCCTACCAGCACTTCCCACAGGGAGGGGTGCCGGCACGGGAGGTTGTCTAAGTGCATCGTGCGGACGGTCACCGGCTGCGGCGATGCGGTTAAACAGCCTCCGCTGCCGGCACGTCTGGACGATGTGCTTTAACAATCTCCCTTGCCGGGAATTTACCTCTGCCCCCAAGAATTACCAGAGCAGACTCCCAGGTGTCTTGCGGGGCCGGCGGGGGACATCTACGCAATACACGTATACAACGTCCAGTGCCGGCACATCCGCTGAGTGCCGGCACATCCGCTGAGTGCCGGCACATCCGCTGAGTGCCGGCACATCCGCTGAGTGCCGGCACCGGAAGTTGTATACGCATATTGCGTAGATGTCCCCCACATTCAGGAGGATTCATCCTCAGCCTTCAGATCCCCGAGACCCCGTCCAGACACGCTGCAGTTCATGGTGAATGCTTTCAGGTTTACTGGGACTGATACCTCTGTGGTAAGTATCTCTGAAAGTTTGATCTCCTGGGTCTATACCTCCTTTAGGTGTCTCTAATGTCCTTCTGGATCTAGATCTACATCACCTGTAACCTGAGAGCTGCTGCAGAAAAGCAGGTCCCAGATCCACTAAACAAGGCCTGTTCCTACAGCAAATCCACCAACAGGTGAGCACGGTAATGCTGTTTGGCCTAGAATATGGAATCCATTTAAGAAAAAGAGGTCCTGACTATAAAACATGGACAATGGAGGCAACTGTTACATCTGTAGACATAAAAGAATGTTTGTAACCTCCACATCTAATTACCCTGAGTATCGGGGCTCATAATTTGATAACCCAGCTCCTGATCTACTGTCCAGTTGGTACCAAACTAGTGTAATTTATACAACTTCTATGGGTCAAACGGGTTAATTAAAACTCTTATGGATAGCATCTGAGTGATGCTCGGTCTGCCGGTCTTGGTTTGTTAATGACTCCCATGTTGTCTCCTCAGCTGGTCAGCTCTTGAAGGCTCCAATGATATCTGCAGATGCTGTGACACCGGTACCTGCACCACTCCAGCTCCGTTCAGACCCAGGAGACCTTGGAAAAGGGAGGCTGCATCTGGTGAGTGCAGAATCTGTACTACAACCCCGTCAGCTACTCCATGAAACCTCCATTCTTATCCATTCCAGATGTGATTGGAACGGCAAGGGCGATTAAAAAATGGATCTAGTAGAACAAAGTAGAGGACTGCATTGGGAGGCGGGTCCCGCGGGCGCGGGCGGTCTTGCTGGGGGTAGTCAGGCACTGTACCTGCGGGTCCCGGTAATCCCGCGCAGTCCCGCAAGGATGCCTTCTCGCTGCTCCATTACAGTGTCTCCTATCTTGCTCCGCCCAGGAACAAGATGGAGTCACGTGATGTGACGTCACTTCCTGTGACTCCGCCTTGTTCCTGGGCGGAGCAAGAGAAGAGACGCTGTGAGGGAACGACTCGAGGGCAGCCTTGCGGGACTGCGCGAGAAATCTGGTAAGGAGGCGGGCGGAATTGGCCACAAATGTGGCGGGAGCGGCCACAAATGTGGCGGGAGCGGAACACCCACATTGCGGGAGCAGGATTAAAAAAGCAGTCACCCGCAGGGCTCTAGAACAAAGCACATAGTATTCCTCCTGTAGCTTGATACTGGCCAGAGTGATCGCCTGGTTGGTTGAACAAGGGCAGCTCTGTGGACATGGATGTCTGGTTAGGACAGATATCACATATTGCAAGATCACCTACATTTGATGCTCAATGTCTGTTGCCAATGCTAAACGGGCTCCGAATGGGTGCTCGTCTTTGTAATGACAGGCATATGTTTACCCTCCACATCCCCTCATCCTCTACTCATTAGGAATAGTTGGGTCAAAACAGGTATAACTCTCTTCCTCCATGGATTAGTTATCCTTTTCCGCACAATGCGTTGGGCAGAATACAAGGAGGGGGAATTATATCTTGGTATCTGTGTGCGATTGCAGGAAGCATCAATTATGAGGGATGGGTGAGCGCTTTACAGGTTTTATTGAACTTGCATGCCCTCGTCGCTAATTCGCAACATTTAAAGCTGCAAACACCCAACAGCCCGGGCAAATGTCTGCTAAATTAGTGAATCTGCTATTTTTGTGTGCTGGTAAGTCGTAGCAGTTGAGTCTGATGAGGGGAGTTGAGGATTATCCTATGTGAACGCTCTACTTTTTTAGTGAATAGACGCAAATTAAAAAATCCCTCTGGGCTGGAGCTATAACCAGAAAATGCTAGATCGGAATTTCAGCCAAGTTATCAAACTAAAAAGCAAAATATCTTTTAACCAAGCAGGGCTTTCTTTTGGGGTCTAACTGATGGGAATCTTGTTTACTATGAATAAATATCACTAGGACTGTACCGGTGTGTTTTTATTCCAAATATTCCTTCACCTATCCAGCATTGAAACCAAGTAAGACTCCTTAAAATCCCACTTCCCTCAATATCTACGAGAAAGCCGATCTGCGCGGTGGCCTCACCGATGTTTTGCCCCTGTAGTAGTGCCTGCAGGTGCCCGCAGCCCACAATCGGCAAGCAGTAGTAGAGACAGACAATGAAGGAAACATTTTAGATCGGCCAGCCCTTCCAGATGTGTAAAGATATTGTATCAGCGGAGGGGATATCAGAGATTGAGCCGGGACCCTACAGAGGAATCACTGCTAGGATTGAAGGAGCTCCTACTGGATGTTTATCAGCCGCATATTCCTGCAGAAGGGGAGCGGCTTTTCTATAATAATATTGCCATTATTTCATGTTTTTTAATTCATTAGGAATACATCAATTTAATATTTTATTTATTTAATATGATTTTGCTGGTTAAACACCAAGAATTATTTATTGATTTAAAACATAAACTTTTAATTGATTGGTTCATGTTTCTTTCTGTTCCTTTAGTCCTCCCCAGTAGTTTATGACACGTGTGGCCCGTAGAATCCCCCTCAGTAGTCTGTCGGCGTTCCCGGCAGTCACTATGTGGATGCGTTTTTGTTACTTACTGTCTGATCACTCCATGCACGCATTATTAACCCTTTCATTTCTGTACATGCTGATTCCATGCACAGTCTCTGCTATTACAGGCAGGCAGGAATACGGTGTATCTGTAGGTATAGCGGGATTTCTATACCCGGATGTATACATACTCCCTCCCTAGCCTCCTTTTTAACCCTTTGTCTGCACATATCCTGTGGCTAATAGCATATTCTGGAACTATATATCACGGATGTGATTCTGATTTCTTTACCCCCTGATTTTCTAGAGGACTATAGTAATGGTTGTTTAGTCTTGTTCCTTTAGCCATTCTAAATTAACCCCTTAAGGACAATGGGCGGTCCATAAACCTATTGAAAACCATGCATTTTGAGCCCGTACATGTACGGGCTTTGTCGTTAAGGGGTTAAAACTACTTTAAATCCAACCAATGAAAATAATTTTTGGGACTGTATCGCCCAATGGCCGGTCCAGACCTGCTCGGAGGGTCTTTTCTGGTGGTTGTTGCGCACCAAGAAAACAGCTTCCATTTAATAAATATCACTTTTTATTATTATTTTACATCTCTGCTTTCCCTTATATTCCTGCTTTTTGCTCATTTTCACATTAAATTGTACAAGAGTTAATTAACCAAAGAAAAGCCAACAAACTGCGTCCCGAGTTCAGAGGGGACGCAGTCAGTCTGTGACTTTTGGTATCTCTCTTTTAGGGGATTTCTATATGTACATTACATTTATTTATTTCGCGCTAATAACTTCCTTAAAAGTAAAACACATCACACGTCATTATATATCAGACAAAGAATGTTTATTAATGTCTGATACATCGGCTCCTGCAATCCGCCAGCATCGCTCTTAAATCTTATATAGGCTGAAAAAAGACCTGCGTCCATCAACTTCAGCCTTTCCTATATCTGTTCATTTGTTGCTGTTGATCCAAAAGAAGGCAAAAAACCCCCAGTTTGGCTCTTTCCGATTTTGCACTAACCAGGGGAAAAAAAATCCTTCTTGACCCCAAAGTGTGATGTCACATCACCGCAGCCGCCTTCATGTCGTTGAATCCTGAGACGGGTATGACATCATCAGAGATAGTTTCCCCCTCTCCCCTGTTGATAAGTCCATTGGAATTTCAGAACTTTATTGGTACATTTTGCTGCCTTCCGTACATGGTAACAGGGATTCTGTGACAGCTCCGCCATTTCGTTGATGAGATCATCTATTCTGAATTCTGTATTTAACTTTAGGAGGTCTTTCCTGTTCATAAATCCTACGAGGAAGCCGATCTGCGTGATGGCCTCACTCAGTAGAGGATGGCGAAGTAGGAGATTACGGGACCGGAGCACAAGGAACCGCGCCAGCTCCGAATGCTGCTTTACCAGAGTCTTAAAGATGGATTTCAGATCCATGTTTTGCCCCTGTAGTAGTGTCTGCAGGTCCCCGCAGCCCACAATCGGCAAGCAGTAGTAGAGACAGAACATGCATGCTGAGACAGTCTCAACATCTTTAGACTGAAGCTTCATCAGTAGAGATGTCAAGCAGGTCTTGAACAATTTGACCACTGATTCTGTGAAGTTATCTTGACATTTCCGGGCGAGCTCTCCAAGCAGGAGCATAGATTTCATCTGAATGCTCTCCTTTGCATTGTTCAGGAACCAGCGGCAAAAAGCAATCATTTTGTTAAACTGCTCGCCCATTTCACGTCTGGTCAGGAACCTCACAAACGTTTCCGCCGCTTTCAGAGATTCTCCATCGACGGTCGTGACAAATGGAATGTCACACATGCTATCCACAAACAGTGTCAGGATTGGATGCTTGTATTTTCGGATCAGTTTGTGGGCCCCATTGGCAGCATTCCCAAGAGCCCGCAAGGAGAGGGAGCGGATGACAGGATCGGGGTCGATGGATTTCCTCATCATGGCTTTGATGACCTTTTTAGTTTTCTTCTTGTCCATTACTCCTGGGTAATAAAGGAGCTCTGAAAAGAAGGCAGTGCTGGTCAGGAGATGCATCTGGTGGGACGTCTCCAATAGTGGCAGGAGACTACGGATGACTTCTCCAATGTGTTCAGATCCTGAGGAAACCATGTATTTACTTAACGCTATCACTCCAGCTGGGTGCGTTTGTTCGTCCTTCATCAGCTCGAACCTCTCCATTGTCTTCACATCTGTAAAATCCTTCTGTCTCTTGAAGATGGTCTTGATGGTGTTCACGGCCATGCCACATGGACCGTTCTCTCCAACGTCTGTTCTCCCAATCCTTCTCATAGTTCTGCTAATCAGCCTGATCAGCGCACACAGAAGCTGGGGGAGAATGTCAGCGTCAACAGATGTCTCATCCAGAGCGTTCAGGAGTTCATAGATCGCTGACATGGCCATGACAGAGACGAGATATCTGTGTTTGGGATCAACAGCCGAGTCATAACGTCCCCGGTCAAGTTCTTTGTTTATCTGCTGAAGAAGGACGCGAAGAACTCTGTTGGCTGTTGGTGGGTTTTTGGCCACGGATCTCCATAAAACATGTCTTACCCCAAAACAGGACAGAGGGTTTTGAAGTATAACCTCAGTGACATCTTCTGGGTGGAGGATGGAGAAGGAGGATATCACCTGACACAGTGAAAGGATCACCTCCTCCTGATTAGTGTCACTGGGTTCTGTGCACGGAATGTCCATTGTTATTTCACCTTGTAAAGTCCGCTGCAATTCTAGATTGCGCTAAAGGTGAAATGTGTAGGAATCCCGACTCGCACGATGTCTGATAAAAAGTCTTTGTAAATCTCTCTGAGAATTTGCTAAACAGCAAGAGTCACCTGCAAGCACCGAGTCGTGTCTGCAAATGAGACCCTGGCTGGCTGCGTATCCTAGATAAGCTAACCTGCATTATGACATCACTGCCTCTGTGACATCACCGCCTCTGTGACATCACTGCCACTGTGACACCACTGCTGGAAGCTTGCTTTCACAAACATGTCAGATTCGTTCTGAACAGCAAGCTGATGAATGCGCCAATCACTACTTATTAATGTCGTTACAGCTCAGTACAGGCTAGAAATGTACGGCAGAAACGTTTTTTACATATAAATAAATCCCATACGTCTGCTTATTCTGCCCAAGAGGACATGTAATAGGGCAGGAGAGTGGGAAAGGGGCGTGGTGTTTATGTAATTTGCGTATGGAAAGGCAAAGGGGAGAGAGGGGGTGTGGTTAGTATGTAAATTGAGTATGGAAAGGGGAAGGATAAAGGGGGTGTGGTTAGTATGGAAAGGGGCAGAACACAACATTTTGCTGCTAATTATTCAAACAACCATAATATATAGTGAAAAAGAAATAATTATTAAAAATACTCACAAAGGCACAAATAAAGAGACTGATGAGCTCTTGTGGAGTCCGGTTACCCTCAGGCAGAAAATGATGATGGTGATGGCCGTTATAACCCTCCACCAGAGTTGCAAAAACAAACCCCTCTTCTCCCGGGAGACGGATCCACTTCAGCCCACTCCTTAATTCTCAGTTGCAGTTGCTTCTGTATATGCAGGGTTGCAGTGTACGGGACCTGATTGGTGGGTATTAGAGTGATTGGCTATCGCAGTGATCCGATCACTAGCCGCGTCCTATTGCTCTCCCCCTTCCTCTCCTCTGTGGAGCAGAGAAAGAGACAGACCCGAGATACATTGTATCAGCCAGAGATTCCCAACCAAATCAAGCTTTTAACCCCTTCCTGAATAAATGAATAAGCATGTCGCAGAGATCCTGGTGAAAGCTCTGGTGTTTAGAGCTCATACATGGAAAATATACTTCGTGGTGGAGGGGTTAAAGGCAGTTATTTTGCTGTTATTCTTTCCGGTGCTTTAATATAACCGCGACCGTTTGTCTGGAGAAGGTGATGGGTGCAGTGGCCCCCCGCGGCCCCTGTATGTTAGGATTATACTGAGGTTTTTGGGTTCTCTGCATTTTGGTTTTGGGGTTTTGTCCTCATCTAAAGAAGGCTCCTCTCCCTTTTTTTTGATTTCTGTGATGAGCTACACGTGTGGCGCTGTGGCTCGGTTGGATAAAGCGTCCTTCTAGAAAACAGGAGATCCTGAGTTCAAATCTCAGTTGTGCCTCGTTATGTTTTGTGCTTAACAGAAAGGGTAGTAGGTACATGGAATTAAATCATGGTGGAGGCGTGCACAAAACATGCGAGAAAACTGTGATAAAGAATTTGTAATTTTAGACCAGTCTTGGTTTATTGTGGTGAACGGGCAGATTCTTAGGGTTTTTACCCCAGTCTCGAGGTAACGGGTGAACGGGCAGATTCTTGGGGTTTTTGGCCCAGTCTCAGTGTATTGGAGGGGGGGGGGGTTAATGATATCTGAGCATCCTCACTGGTTCTTTTCTCTCTGTTATATCACAGCTGGAATCCCTGCTTGAATACAGGTGACTTCATTCACAATATCCTGAGGTTAGGGTTTCAATAAGGTCCATCAGAGAATCATTTGGCTGCCACCATTAGTGAGTCTCTATAGCGGAAGAGACTAATAAAGGGTTAATGTTCGGGGGCTTTAAGGTGAGATCATTTGGAAAGTTTCGGGGTACGGCTCTCCTGAGTTCATGTGAGGAGATCATGAAAGCCTTTCAGTGGGTGTGAAAGCCTGAATTTAACCCTTCGTGGGTCATCATAATGTGTTTAGCCCCCCTTTTCTTGATCTGCTATTTCCGCGATGCTCTGCCATGAGTACATGCGCGCCTTTAATTTTAGGATGCTGGCTGAGCATTTTGTGATTTGTGCTTCCACCTGGCAAAATACAACCTCCGCAAATTCATTGTCTGAACGTTAAATGATTGGTTCGTTAACTTACGGCAGGATGAGTTTTATCTGCTCCAGGTGGGATCATTTCCAGGTGATTGTGATTATTTGCCCCAGGTGGGGCAGAGGCAGGTGCTGGGAGGGGTATATACAGGCCTGTTCTGTGCTCTCCCTCATTGTCTTGTGGTCAGAATGGGGCATTGGGTTAGACAGAGTTGCCCGGCTCTGGTGGTCCTGCTCTTTGGGCCAGTGTTTGCCGTCTCCAGTCAGCAGGTCCTGGCCAGGAACCGGCGTCAGTGGGACCATTGGAGGAGCGGATCTCAGCCTTGGTCTGGTTGGGGGTCTGTTAGACAGTATGGCGGGGTGGTCGGTCAGCCCAGGCAGCTGCAGGCCTCTGGAGAGCATCCTATCAGCGTGCGTTGTATGGAGGACAGGATGGAGGTGTCTGTGAACAGGGATCTGTATAGAAATGGGTGGCTGGTGAAAGCCTCTGATCTGAGCCTCGGACCCAGACCGTGTAAACCCAGCTCCGAGAGCACAGGGACTACAGTGATCTTCCAGTATGGGCTGCAGGAGTGCGGCAACACCTTACAGGTGAGGCTGGGGTGGTGGGGAGCCCTGTGGGGTACAAGTCACAGGCTAAGGAACTCTCGAGAGAAGGCTGCTGACGGGTTCCTCTTGGTATTGAATCTCTTGAAACTGGATTAAGGTTATTTGAGATCTTCAAGGGCGGCTCTTCCAATACGGTATGGATTGGGTGTAATGATTCAGAAAGTTACCCTTTACCTTAGTCGTAGGCATGAATACCAACAAGACTTCTGTCTAGGGACGCTTGTAACGATCGGTCTTAATGACTCGGGAAAACAAAAAATAACAAATACAAAATAATAGTGTAATATGGTAAGACACTTGGGAACTTAAGGATAAACTTCAATTGTTGCACTCACAATGTGTATGAGTCATTCAGGCTTCCAAATGCAAAACTCCTTGGTATGTGTGTCAGTTCATCAACCCCACGGACATAGAAGAAAATAAATATATCCACCATAGGATGATATCTTTCAAAACTAGTACATGCGCAGTAATGGGTTGCACTCGCACTCGGATATATCAAGCATCTCTGGTGTATTTCTTGGAGTTGCAGTGGTTTCTGGTGTGTTTCCTGATGTGGATCCAATAGAACCTGGATGCCTCTCTATCTTGGATAGAAAATTCCTCTCTGTTCCAATAGCTTTTTTTTTTTTTTTTTTTTTTTTAATAAAGTGCCAGTGCTTGTGTAAATCATTGATTATAACGTGTGTGATATTGTGTGAAGTACAAATAAAATTTAAATAGTGTGTGCAATAATTTAAAAGAATACTATTTGTTCCATGATCTGTTAAGTTAAATAAATAATTTATTCCGGGACTCAGCCCTCACGATAAATCGGGGGAAAAAAACACTTTGCATATAATAACAAATGCTATCCGATGACAGGTATAAAAATGTTAAAAAAAAACTACAGGATAAAAAGCAGGTAAAATCGAAGTATAGGCCAAAATGGTAACCCTCGATGCGTTTCACCACTGCGTGGCTTCCTCAGGTTTGTTCAGGCTCTGTTGTGTTCTTTCCTTTATGTTCCCTCTGGCGTCACGCGTGCGTCTTTTTCGTTCCGTGCGTCTTTTTCGTTTTGTGATGTGGCGTCATCGCGTACTGCTTGTGAACGGTCCGTGAGTGCATGTAGCGATGTGTTGATCTTCTTCTGTATCTCTCTTTTAGTGATGTCCGGATCATGAACGAATCGTTCATTTGATCCAAATCTTTTTAGTGATCCGGATGAATCGGTTCAGTAGACTGAACGATTCATTTGTAGCAGTTCAGTCTGTGAATCATGCAGTTGTAACAGGTTACAGCTCATTCATTCAGAGGAACGATGACTCAGTCATAGTGTCGTTCAATGATTCAAATGATTCGAATCTTACAGGGATTCGAATCATTCAGAGAATCTCACCATACTTTTATAAATAAATACATTAATAATCACTGCCCCCCGGGTTTACATTCCCCTTTACCTCTAACTGCACCTTAAGTTAACTTTATTAAATTAAATTAACCCATAACACCCATCAACCATGACTGCCCCTAAAATTAACCCTTAACACCCCATTAAGCATAACTGACCCTAAATTAACCCTAGACACCCCATCAACCATAGCTGCCCCTAAATTAACCCTAGACACCCCATCAATCATAACTGCCCCTAAATTAACACTAAAGACCCCATCAACCATACCAATTTATTAGGTAATTTATCTGGAGTACATGCAATTAATTTAGGGCCAGTTATGGTTAATGGGGTATTTAGGGTTAATTTAGGGGCAGTTATGGTTGATGGGGTGTTAAGGGTTAATTTCGGGGCAGTTATGGTTGATGGGGTGTTTAGGGTTAATTTTGGGGCAGTTATTTTTAATGGGGTGTTTAGGGTTAATTTAATAAAGTTAACTTAAGGTGCAGTTGGAGTTAAAGGGGAATGTAAATCCTGGGGCCAGTGATTATTAATGTATTTATTTATAAAAGTATGGCGATATTCTCTGATGTTTCGAATCCCAATGAAGGCAGAGAGTCGTTCAAAGATTCTGATCTTACAAGTGATCCGGATCACTGTCAGATTCGGATCCCTGTCAGATCCGAATTTTTGAACGACTCTCTGCCTTCATTGACATCGCTCGAGTAGGCAGGCAGGCAGGCGGGTTCATTGACTAACGAAAGGGGCGGGGCCAATTGTTAGTGTGCCTGCACGGAGGGACTGGGAAATAGTAACTCCTGCGAGTCGCACTGAGTGATCCGAAGATTCGGATCATGAATCGGATCATTTCAGTGAACGAGTCGAAATGATCCGATTCACTTTAATGATCCGAACTTCCCATCCAATATACATTTTGACAATTGTTAACCCACCCAGCTAAATGGTGTGTTGCATACATGTTTGGCTGAACACATCTCCATGCATGCAACATACTCTCCTCCTTCACTGCCTGATGGATCGCTCCGGCACCCGTGCACGTGTGTATACTATGTTGCCATTGATTTCAATGGGAACACTTTCCTGCCACTGACTGCTTTAAACAGTCAAGATAAAGGGAAAAGGTCAAAAGGAGGACAGCACCGGGAGTTAAATCTAATGCTAGTGGAAACGGGAAGGCAGCAGACAAGTTATGTGGTGAGAAAGTTAGTCTGTAGAGGTGTTCTGGATGGATTGGGTTGGCAAAAAGCAAGTGAGGAGGCAGAAGGGAGTTTCAGTAATCTGGACAAACTATCAAGAGAATACATTATTATTATTTTGCAAAGAAATTTGCTCTCAGGTGGGGCAGGATTTGGTAAGAGACTGTCACCCAGTTAAGCGACTCCAGGACAGTGAACTTTGTCTGTTGAGCATACTGAGAAGTTCAAGAGCAATGGTGATATCGGAACAGGTAGAGAGGGGGGGGGTAACTAGAAACTCAGTCTTGGAGATGATCGTATCATGGAGGGCATCTTACTATTTCAGAAAGACGGTGAAGTAAGTTGTGAGAGGATGAGTGATCAGGAAATAAAAGTTAGTGTTATCAGAGGCAGTTGAAAGCATTGAGCAGGCATCCCAGACCTGAAGGACACCAGAGTAAGAGGAATAACTTCCAGAAAAGGAGACACTAAAAAAAAAGGTATGGTCAGAGAGGTAGGATTCAGACCACAGAGATAGCCATGTTGCGGATGCCACAAGAACAAAAAGTTTGCAAGAGAAGGTGTGATCAACAACCCTGATTAGTTTCTCCTGCAGGTAGAAGTGAACGGGCATATCGTTTTTACTTTGTTGGAAGAAATCCCACTGGCATATACCAGGTCCTCCAAGCCCATCTTACAGAAGTTATTGCTCGTCACTAATGCGCTGCAAAGCCAGGGTGTTAAAACTACAACTTACCTGCAAATACAGTTTATGTAATGGATTTCTGTTGGATATGTAACTTATCCCATGTTCAGGATAGCTGTTAGTTTAACCTGCAAACACCATTGGAACCCACCCAGCAGGGTCATTGATACTTCACAATGTATTAGAGATTGTAGTCTTAAAATGGTGGGCCAGCACAAGAACAGTTAGGGATTACAATACAGCATTCCATCCGTAAAGTGGAATTCATCAGGTAACGTAGTCAGGGATGATCTATTTAGTTATACAACAGATCAGGCAAAATGTTACATTTGCCAAGGCCCTCAACATTAAACAGAACAAACATACAATGGATTAGGTAAGATCTGCATTTTATTTGGACAGGTATGAAAAGAAAAAACAAGAATACTACAGCTAACATTTATAGCGTTCCTGTCCTAACATAACCCCACCAAGCCAAACCAGGATTACTGCTGGACACATTGCATATCACCTCTGCAATGTCAGACATATTACGGATTTATTTTTAATTATTTTAGGCAGAAAGTCTGCATGCAACAGTCTTAAGCATAGCAGATAAATGTTCCTGAGATGGCAACATTATAAATAAAACACACATTCATAAATTTGAATAAGAAAATACAATTGAAAATACTTGGCTTTTCTATCGTCTACTGCAGTTTAACATTTACCATTCTGCCAAAGTATAGAGAAAGTTCCAATGTTCTAGAGATTCAGGTGTGATCTGCTGTCTTGAGCGTACACATGCGCTATATTTTCACTGCAGCATCTATATACCAAAATAGGGAAGGTGTTTTCCTTGCCTGTGTATAACAGATTTGTTTTACACTGAAGAACATTCAGAACAAATTGTGTTAACATAAAAAATGGCCCATGATGGCCTTCTCAAAATGAGCTATAAAGCTGCGGTCCCTAGTCAGGTCTTCAAAACTCACTTGACTGTGCAGGTTTTCAGAAAAGCCTTTCCAACGCTCAGGTTGCTCTTTAAAGAACAGTCATTTTTAGCACAACTATTAAGAACGGGACACACTTGCAGAATTATACTTTGTGTGACACTCTGCAGAGGTGCCAAGTCCTTTCCTTTTCCAAGATATCCCATGCTAACCAGGTCACATTTGTAGTCAATTCAGCTGAGAACTCATTGAAACCAACAAGAGAAACCTCAGACGTTCTTCTGGTTTGGTGTTCCTTGGACATGATGTCCGAGTCCCAAGAGGTGTACTTAACATTCATTCTGATCATATCCCTCTGTTTTCATGTCATTAAGCCCCAGGTCTTCATTCTGTTCAAATGTCCTCTCATAGCTTTCTATGGTCATCTCTGGATCCTGCTCAGGAGCATATACATTCTGCAAGATACAAATGATGGCAAATGTTACCAGAAATGTGCATTAATGCATTTTCATAACTGGGGGATGCATTTGGGTTACCTGTAGGTAGCTGTTCCCAGCAGGATCATCCAAAATTAGGTGGGCTTTTAGCTGTCCCTCTAGAATCTAGATAGAAGAAAATCAGGCTCTTTCAATTGATACACGATGGGGTTGTCGTATTAAAAAAGGCATCTTAACGTTTATAAATCATTACATAATAGACTCCAACTTTTGCATGGAAAACTCAGACATTTCTCTTCCTCCTTCCCATCAAGCAACTGCGGCGACACTGGTTAAGCAGTAGCCCCCTGCTAGCCACCATCTTGACACAAGCACTAACCTGTCCTACTCTCCCACCCCTCTGTTCATTATACCGTATTGGCTCGAATATAGGCCGCACTTTCCCCCCCCATTTTAAGTCTTTAAAGTGGGGGTGTGGCCTATATTCGGGGTCTAGCGCCTGACGCCCGGGACATGCAGTTCCGGGCGCCGGGCAGGCAGCGGAGTTAGGATACAGATCCCTCGCAGCGGTGCAGGGGACCTGTATCCTACTCTCTGATACGCTGACAGCCTCCCCTACCAGCACTTCCCACAGGGAGGGCTGCCGGCACGGGAGGTTGTCTAAGTGCATCGTGCGGACGGTCACCGGCTGCGGCGATGCGGGTAAACAGCCTCCGCTGCCGGCACGTCTGCACGATGTGCTTTAACAATCTCCCTTGCCGGGAATTTACCTCTGCCCCCAAGAATTACCAGAGCAGACTCCCAGGTGTCTTGCGGGGCCGGCGGGGGACATCTACGCAATACACGTATACAACGTCCGGTGCCGGCACATCCGCTGAGTGCCGGCACATCCGCTGAGTGCCGGCACATCCGCTGAGTGCCGGCACATCCGCTGAGTGCCGGCACATCCGCTGAGTGCCGGCACCGGAAGTTGTATACGCATATTGCGTAGATGTCCCCAAGACACCCGGGAGTCTGCTCTGGTAAGTCAGGGGGGGGGATATAGGACGACGACAGTGGCAGCATATCTCGGGGGGGGGGACAGTGGCAGCATATCTCGGGGGGGGGGACAGTGGCAGCATATCTCGGGGGGGACAGTGGCAGCATATCTCGGGGGGGGGGACAGAGTGGCAGCATGTTTTTTTTGGTGCTTTTTTTAAAGAAAAAAAACCTTTTCTTTAAAAAATCACCAAACTTTTAGGGTGCGGCCTATATACCTATATACGGGGGCGGCCTATATCCGAGCCAATACGGTATTTATACATCCTCTTTTGCATCCTGAAAACCACTTACCCTTAATTACTGGTACAAGAAAGATACTACCCCCTGCTTTCACCACTTTTGTTTCAATTACTCATAATATTCCTTTAGATTGTAAGCCCACTATTTCTGCCAGAACTTTATATAAAGGACCCTGAGACTAGATGGCAAGCTCACGGGCAGGGTTCTCATATCCTGTTGTAGCTGTATGTGTAAATATATTTTGTTATATATGTGTTAACCACCTTATTTAAATTGAACAGCACTGTAATTTGTTGGTGCTTAATAACTAAAAGGCAATAAAGTCATCCAGTCATTACGGTTAAAACAGTCACCTTGAGATCTAGTATCCATATGCAAATACTTGCTAGATTGACAATTAAAGGCCACGATAATGTCAAAAACAAAAAATATCACATTTCTCTCTAACTGTACCCCGTCAATTTTCTTTCCAAATTCCTGAAGCTTTGTCTTCCTATCTGACGTTGAGCTGTCACCGAGAGTGAACGGATTTTTATCAACAACCTAAAAGGGAGCAAATAAAAAAGACTTAATGTTTCAACTGCATGAATCATGGGTGTTAGTTTTAATCCTGACAATATTATTAATTATTTACATATTAACACACAAACACAGAGTCCAAAATATCCCGTCTATGTGGCCCCAGTAACATTAACAAATAACTTTTATTATGTGAAATAAAAAGAAGCGCTGGGATGTCCTGCATTTAGACAAAAAATAAAGCCTCAACGTTATATAAGCATATATATTATATGCTTATATATATTAATAGGACACCATCTGAAAATCAATGTACTGACCACAGTTGCACATTTTTACATTACATGGACGCTCCAGCCATTATTTACACTTTAGTGCATATGCTGGCAGAATACCCCCCCCTATACATTTGCCCCTTTGGCCAGTGCTGGCTCGGTGAATCCAGTGGGCCCTATTCAGACCAATGCACCAGTGGTGAGAATAGTCATGGAGGAGGTGGGTGCAGCTTCCACCTCAGGCAAGTGCTTTTATTTCTATATTCCTTTTTAGCAGGGCTGTTAGATTACTCCCTTTAAGAGTTAAAATTTGTAGTTTTATAAAAATTATTCAATATAAAAGAATATCATCTCTGTGTTCCCCTGGCAAAGCACCACCCAAATACCTAAACTAATAAACCTAATCATGGATGATATAATCCCATTCAAACTCAATATAACAAAGCACATCTTACCAAATCTTTGACATCCTTCAGGAGACCTTCCAAAGTGGTGAATTTACCACCCAGTGCTCCCATTCCCAACTCAAACTCCAACTCAGGTATGATTACACCGCAGGTTTCAGACTGTTGAATACAAACAGTGCATTAACAGAAATGTATAAAGAACCGGAGGAAGGGCAATAAAGGTATGGAATTCACTGCCAAGAGAGGTGGTGCCATCAGATACAACGGATGCCTTCACAATGGATATATTTGTTTTACAAAAGCAAAACATACAGGGCTATAAATGAATATAACATATTTCAGAGCTTCTTCATCCAAAAAGAAATCTGATTGCCTTTTGGAGGCAGGTAACAATCCTTACCACCAAGTGGCAACATTTGAAAAATAGCATTATTATTTCTTGCTTTCTTTGGGAGCAAAGGCAGTAAGGATATGTCAAAATGTTGAACTTGGCGGATTTAGTTTTGTTTTTTTTCAAGCTAAATTACTATGTTGCTGTGTAACACACACACGTTCATACATGTGGCATGTGTGTGTCACAGTCAGGTACAAATCCAGAGATCTGAAGCCTTAGGACCTATAATAAAGTAATGCAGACCTGAAGCTCTGCTATACAGTCTTTATGGGAACGTCTCTATTGGGTATGAGTGTATAGACCAGGGGTGTCCAACCTGCGGCCCTCCAGCTGCTGCAGGACTACATCTCCCATACTCCTCAGCCAGCCGCTTCGCTAAAGCATTATGGGAGATGTAGTCCTACAGCAGCTGGGGGGCCACAGGTTGGACACCCCTGGTATAGACTCTGTGAAGCTGGAGGACATTTCTTCTAGAAAAGGGGAGGTACAATACATCATCTGTGCAGAAACAGCATCAATCTTTTGATTGATAGCAGTCAACAACGTTCATAAATAGGTTATTTTATTGAACAGATTCCTTTGCTTATAGAAAGCAGTAAAAGAAGCTGCCTTGTGTGCTTTGAGCCCAAAGGCCCGAGGACAACTATGGAATAGCAGTTATACATTTGAAAATGATAATTTAATCATGATACTCACTTTTAGGACGTCCCTAGCAAGGTCAGATGGATCAGTAATATTCAAGGTGATTTTAGTGCCACGTGGTTCGATAGCCCCTCCTGATTTAACCTGTTATAAACACAGCCGCTGTGAACGCTTGGTCATTTGCCGTTGTAATACCGTATTTGCTCGATTATAAGACGACCCCCCAAAATCTGAATATTAATTTATGAAAAAAGAAAGCCTGAATATAAGACGACCCTATAGGAAAAAAGTGTTATCAGTAAATGTTAGTTCATGTAAACTATGTGAACAATTGTTTGTTAATAAAAGCTATGATTGAGAAAAATATTTGTTTTATTTCCTTTTTTTTTTTCAACCTGCCCCCCCAGTTATGCACATCTGCCCCCAGGCTTGCCACTCTGCCCCAGAAATGCCTTGTACCCCTTATATGCCACTGTGCCCCATGATATGCCTTTTAATCCTCTAAATGCCACTGTGCCCCATGATATGCCTTTTGACCCCCTATGTGCCACTCTGCCTCCAGAATTGCCTTATACCCCTATATGCCACTCTGGCATTTAGGGGGTTAAAAGGCATATTATGGGGATGAGAGGCATATAGGGAGGTAGAAAGCATTTCAGGAGGTAGAGTGGCGTATAGAGTGTTAAAAGGCATTTCTGGAGGCAGAGTGGCATTAAGGGGGTTAAAAGGCATTTCACAGAGCACTCTGCCTCCAGAAATGCCTTATGCCCCCCATTTAAAACTCCCTCCCCCTCCCTCCTCCAAACTTACCGGTGCTTCTGAGTCCCCCGGTGCTTAGTCCGGGCAGCGTGTAGAGCTCTACATGCTTGAGCGGAAGTTGTCTACGTGAATCTACACGCTGCCCGGACTAAGCACCGGGGACTCAGAAGCACCGGTAAGTTGGGGGGGGCGTGCATAACACAGGAGGATCCAGGTCCCCTGCATCGCTGTTGGGGATCTGGATCTTAGTCTCATAGTCAGACCTATTTGAGGTCTGATTATAAGACGAGGGGTATTTTTCAGAGCATTTGCTCTGGAAAAAACCTCGTCTTATAATCGAGCAATTACGGTATTTTAGTCTCCACAGACTTCCATTAGTCAGCGTCTAAGAGATCTAAAACTGAACCATTCTATAGTGTTCGAGGAGGCAGAATGATAAATAGGGTGCTTGTCTAGCAGACAGGGATAACATAACAGTGCCAGAACACATACGTACACATGACTAACCTGCAGCTATTTGAAAACATTAATGGAAAGCTTTCAAACACTTACCTCATTAGTTCGGTGACCACAGGCATCACAGTTTGTAGCCATAATAATGACTTCCTTGAAGTGAGGAATTTCTGTTGCTCGATTAAGGGAAAGTGTTTTACTTCTACTCTGTTTCACAATTCACCCCCTGATCAGCTGCTTCCAGACCCCAATCAAGCAATAAAACGTTTTAAATAATCAAGTAGTGGCCATAAAAGATATTATGTATACAAATGAGACATGAGAACAACTTTAAACTCAAACATAAATGATGGTGGCCAAACGTATAGCTCAATTGTTATTTTTACTCAATTCTTATGGGAGTTCCTAGGGGACCAGAGTTACTGATGGGCACAGCCCAGCAGCCTGTTTGGCTTGTTCACTCGCAACATATAAAGCAGTTAGCTATGTAAAGGATACGCACTAGTTTCATGTTGGTGGCTGCAGGAGCATTGCATTCTGGGCAATTGGTGTGGAATTGCAGGACCTGTCCGGAGATAAATATGAGTCAGACGTCACAATCTCTGGTTTACATACCTCCAAAACAGGATTTCTTGCACATCACTTAACCTCTTTAGAATGAATTGAATTATATTAAAACTTTAAAATTATTTTAATAATTTGCACAGAAATATAACGGCCTAGAAAGTACCTCGTCTCTCAGCTCTTCTGCTCCAGCTTCTGGTCTCTCTTTAGAGTCTTCCTGAAGGACGGTGCTCTGAACAAGAGCAGACATGCGAAAGTAAAACACGCGTTTGGAAATGTTAATCACCAAACTACAATACTGCATTATAAGTTAGTACATTATAATAAATATATTTTACACACATACATCTTTATTTTTAATCCAACTTTGCATAAAAGGACTAACGTTCTCACTCATAAAATCACATATGGTTCCTCTGAAAACAGGTCATTATTGGACAGATTAACAGAAAGATTAAACCGTTTTGGTGTTTTTTTTTGGCAGAAACAGTACTCTAGATGTGAAGAATAAATATTGAAACAGTCACAAATACTTTATACCAAAACAGCAACGTTTGATCCGTCATGTTTAAAAGAGGGAGAGTCCTGTTGTGTTAAATGAACAGTTAAGACTCTAGAATAAACTAACCTCAAGTCCCAGCAGGGTGTCCTGCTCCGGGGTCCTCTTGTAATGAGTAACCGCGAGTGCCTCATCCTTCTGGGGGGCAAGAGGGTTCTCCACAAAGCTGTTCCCAGAAGGGTCATCAAGGATCTAAATTGGAGTAAATTCAGTACACAGTGACTACCTGACACAAAAGCAGACCACCAGGCTGTACATTCACACAGTTTGTAATTAGCTGTCACATGTAACACTCTCTGACCTACTCCATAACTGTATACTTTTGTCAGTAAGATTTTAGCGGGAATCAGGAGCTTTCCTGATTCAAGCATCTCGTCGCTAACCACAAATTCAAAAAAGCTAAGAAAAAGCTTCAGAAAACAGGCAAGTGCAATAGATCCAAGACAGTTTGCTTACAAAAGTGAAGTGGGTGTCCCCTTCTTTTAGACTTTTCAGCTTTGTGATGAATTCATCAATTTTATTCGCGACTGACTCATCCTCAGCCTGCAGGTATGAGAAGGACAAAATACTCAGCTTGACATAAAACAGGGGAAAAAACAACCCTCCACCACAAAAATCACACCTCTTTGTAACAGGCCTCTTTTCAGAGCATGAATTCTTTTAATCAATAGAGCATAAACAGCTATTCCGTTACTAAGAGATTTGTAGTAACATGTTTTAGGATTAGAATATAAACTTCACCAGCACGTTAGAAGTATCCAGGAAAGTTGGACTAACAATTTATGACACAATAAGCTACACTGCAGGGAGGTAAAACACATTTTGGCACTAACTCAGTTTAATGGGAGTCTGTAACGAATCTGCTGTTTCAACTCCCTGACTGCAATATGCATTAGAAAGGCCCAATCCTGGCAAGTTCTCCCGTAAGAAAACTGGAGAGGGTCCTGCATAACTAATGCCTTACAATTGTGACGTGCCAGGACCGTCATGGCTTTAAGAGGGTGCAGAAAGCGATTACATTTATTTATAAAGCACCGGCAGATTCCACAGCGCTGTTACAGTTAGTAGAACAATTTAGAGACACATACAATAAATTGGTGCAAAGGAGAAGAGGGCCCTGCTCTTGCGAGCTTACAATCTATCTTTCTGCACCCAGACGGTCTCTCGATGGCGAAGCATTCAGCAACACCGAGATCGGCATCAAGGGCCATATCTGGCCCCTCCCCGGATCGTCAACGTCTGCCATGCACTGCATGGCGGAGGATGCCAGTTTTAAAAGAATTTAGGAGTCAATCAACGAAAAGCCTTGATAGCGAGGCATTCAATGACACGAACACCCACCCCAGAAGGCACTGTGACCTCTCTGGATAGATTTTGCGACCTGCAAGAAGGCGGTGCATCCTCTCAAAAGTAAAGAGGTTGCAAAAGTTTCCAAGAGGGTCTCTCCAGACCCTCCTGATAACTCTGGCTCCATTTGCAGGTTGAATACAGGCACTGCATTCAACCATGCACGTCAATGGAGCCCAGCTTTCTAATCACAGTGTGATTATTAAAGTAAATGTTAAAAAAAAAAAAAGGTAATGTAAAAATAATTTCATTGATGTGAAGTCCAAGCAAGCAAGTCCTAAAATTAGCACTGTATCTTAAAACAATTCTCACATGAAAGAGTTAAAATACTGGCATGTTAAATGCCAATGGGGTGTCTACTTAAATTTAAAAAAATGTATGACTTGATGGGGTAAATTGAATTGAAATAAGAACATATTTCACTATAACTAAATATCTGCAGTAAGGCCTGTAATCCTGTGTGATTTACAACTATACATTTTCTTTAGTTTTTTTCACTCTCTCAAATCTAGAGAAAAGAGATTAAAAAAAAGTTGAACATGTCATTTATATGAGCTTTTGTGTAAATATTTAAATGTTCAAATTACAGACCAATAACTAAAACACTGCATATGTAGAGATTGTAGATTCTCACCCTGCGCAATGGTTGCTCCTGTTCCAGACCCACAATGGTTCTTTCCAGGATTCCTTCAATTGTACTGAGTGCTGAGAAGATATACACATACACATTAAAAGAAATACTTTGCTAAACACCTGTATGTACATACATGATTTGGGTTTCTCTCTTCATTCAGCATTTCAGAAGTCCTTTCCTTGAAGGGATGCTTCCAGCTATCATATGCACTTTAATTACTGTGGTCCTTTTAAAATTCTAACAGTGTTGTTTTTATAAATGCAAAGGAAGATCCAGCAGAATGCCCATACCCTCTGTCTTCTATGGTTTTACACATCAGGACATAATAATCAATTGTTCCTTAGCAGGTCTAAAAACAAGGTAAATACAACCTCAGATAAACACCACCACATGACATATTACAGAGTGACTTATTAAAAAAAATAAAGCCAAAATTGAGAAGCTGTGTGTGAAAAACTAAGTACACCCTTGCTGCCTCCATAGGAGTTAAGATGCTAAGTAACAGAAAGGTGCTGCTTATCAAATGTCCTTGCTTAATTGATCATCAGCAAGCATGACCACCTCTATAAAAGCAGAAGCTTTGGCAGTTTGCTGACCTGGAGCATTCAGGCGTGCGTTAACACAATGCCAAGGAGGAAAGACATCAGCAATGATCTTAGAGAAGTAATTAATCAATCTGGGAAGGGTTATAAGCCCAAGTGGAAAACTTTCAAGACAGTTTCCAATCTTCCCAAGAATGGTCATCCCAACAAATTCACCCCAAGGTCAGACCATGCAATGCTCAGAGAAATTGCAAAAAAACCAAGAGTCACATCTCAGACTCTACAGGCCTCAGTTAGCATGTTGAATGTTAAAGTTCATGACAATACAATTAGAAAAAGACTGAACAAGTATGGTTGCTAGGAGAAAGTCTCTTTTCTCAAAAAAGAACATGGCAACACAGCTTAGGTTTGGAAAGTTGCATCTGAACAAACCGTAAGACTTCTGGAACAATGTCCTTTGGACAGACTAGACCAAAGTGGAGCGGTTTGGTCATATGGCGAAAACCAAACACAGCATATCAGCACAAAGATCTCAAGCACGGTGGTGGAGGGGTGATAATTTGGGCTTGTTTTTCAGCCACACTACCTAGGAACATTGCAGTCATTGAGTTGACCACTTTGGTATACCAAAGTATTCTAGAGTCAAACGTAAGGCTGTCTGACAGCTAAAGCTTGGCCGAAATTGGGTCATACAACAGGACAATGAACCCAAGCACAACAGCAGATCTACCACAGAATGGCTGAAAAAGAAAAGAATCAAGGTGTTGCAATGGCCCAGACCACAACCCGACTGTAACGCTGTGGTGAGACCGTAATAGAATTGTGCATAAACAAACGCCCGCAAACCTCAATAGAGCAATGTTTTAAAGAAGAGTGGGGCAAACTTCCTTCACAATCTGTTCTAGAAGCTATTAAATCATAAGTTGCACTTAATTTTTCCACACATGGCTTCTTCCTTTTGGCTTTTTTGTTGAATAAATCACGACATATATATATATATATATGTCATTAATTACCTAATTTTATGATTGTTATGTCCGGATACGTAAAGTCATAGAATTCAAAGAGGGAGTAATTTCTTTTTCACACCACTGTCTGTTTTTGCTCCTTTCGCCAACTATTTGATGAACAGGGTAGAGCCCTGCGCAGGACTGCTTTTTTAATCCCGCTGATTTTTTCTCCAATCGCGCAATGTGTGTGCCCAATCCCGCCCACTCCCGTCACATTTGTGATCAATCCCGCCCACCTCCTTACCTGAACGGCAGATTTCCTGCGCAGTCCCGCAAGGCCGCCCTCACAGCGTCTCTTCACGGGAAGTGACGTCACATCACGTGACTCCGCTGTGTTCCTGGGCGGAGCCTTGCGGGACTGCGCGGGATTATCGGGACCCGCAGGTACAGTGTCTAACCACCCGCAAGTTTTTTGGCTTGATCCACCACCCAGTGGTGACTCAGTGAATGCGGTGGGCAGAGGTCTATTCCTGCCGCTTACTAATTGAGTCAAACAGCCAGTGGCAATATATGTCAGGGCGCAGAGGAAGAGGGCAGCACCTTCTAGGTCTTATTTCATTTTTGTTTTGAAGAATGCATATTAAAGAACTCAAAGTATTTTAATATGCATTCTCCTTTAATGCAGGGTTTTGGGGACATAAAAAAACCTGTGTCTTTAAAAGGGAGCCACCTCCATGTGTTTTATTACTAGTATCAAATTCAAAATAAGTTTGTTTTTTCAATAATTGTGATTTTTTTTTTATATAACCAGTAAACACTTTGCAGAGCTATTTTGCCATGCTGGTGTGCAGTGCTTTATGCACGGAGCTGCAAGCAGGAATTGCGTGTTCATGGCTCAAAAGTCTCATGGGGGAAATCTCATATCCTAGAATCCCTCTATTCTTTAATTTTTCCCCTTGCTCATCATATTTTCCCCTAATATTTCTTTGCTTTCTGCTCTTATTACAAAGTAGAATTTTTATGCTGTAATGATCATTGTGAGGTATACACACCTCCTTTTTGCGTGCACGCAGGAATTTCGAAATCCAGTTCAGGTATCCGTGTTGTTGCATAGTCTGTTTTCACTACCTCACGGTTCACATCCTGCGTGATGAAGATCGTACATTTAACTTATCTTGCAGAAATGCTTGTAGTCTGAATCCTCCCCAAGCAAAAAAAACAAAACATCCCTCTATGTGGAAGCCAACATAATTATTAGGCATGCAGGGACTTAAAAACGTCTGCTGAATGTATATATGTATATTTGTCAAGATGTAACCGGAGTACCAACCACACAAGAGATACACAGCAGGCAAACTAGGTTCACGATTAAAAATATTTCTCTGCAGCCTTATGGGGCTTTTAAACTTTACTGAATTGGCTGGAAGCCTTCTCTGTCCCCATCCCCCCATAGCAAGTCGTCCACTAACGTCGGATGCTTTATGTTTACCCATAAAGGCGAAGCCCTCTTCCTTGGATGAAAAGTAATGAAAGAAGATATTAAAAGAAAACATTAAATACCACATAAAATTTTGTGGACTACAGCTTTAACCACCCTCAGCCAGACTAATTAAATTGGGTGACTGCAGTTATATTCTTCACAAACAAATGCACCACACAGCTAGAGAAAGGGTGGCATTTGTGCCAAAATGTGCATTTTCTCCCCAGAATGTGTTTACTAAGTATGACATTTAACCTTATTTTAGGTGTACTTACTATATGGATTACGTGTACAATCTATATGGATAACTTCCACAGATATTGGATAAATCTACTAAGTGGGTTGGGGCCCTTCAGGAATTATTGAGCTTTTTCTACTGTAAATATCTGGATCCCCAAAAGTTGGCACACCTGTTTGCTTCGTACGCTGAGCGTGTATCGGACACCTTGCTCCTGTATACGCCCAGCAGACTGGATTTCTGTGTTGCTCCATGAACACGCGTCACACGAGAACGAACTGATGATGATCTCCTTGAAAAATGGCACCTTGGTTAGCAGTAATCGTGTAACTCCCTGGAAGAGAGAATTAAATATATGAGTTCCATGCAAACTCAGAGCTTCCCATAAAGCATTGAGGTTCATCAATTCATACATTTAACACCATACTAAGTGCATCGCATTTCTGTAGCCCATAAACTAAATGTAAATGCACATCCTTGCCTGCACTAGCGAGCTCTCAGCATAGTTGCCAACAACCAGTGCAATAATTGACAGGTTAGAACAATTAGACGCGGGCAGCGAGATTATGTCTATTATCAGTAATTAATAGGGTGTAATCACATGGGATCTACTGTATATCGAACTTTCCAGCTCGCTCCCTCCCTGCAGCTTCTCTTACGTTCTGGTAGCAGTTCATGCACAGAGACTCTATCTCCGCCGGCTGCTGCTCCTCGTCTTCAGCGTTTATCTCACGGAAAATAGATGACGCATTACGGGTTTCCGCTGCATGGAGAACCGACATCGCGACTTTGCAGGCTGTATTCCCTCTACAGTTCTCTGCCGTTCCACAAGGTATCCCCGGATATTCCGTACTCCCTCCCCGAAAGCCAAGGCAAACACGTGTCTTCTTCTGACCCGGAACCAGCTGTCAGTTTACTCCTCCCACATAGGTTGCCTGTACGAAGTTAACCACGCCCAGTTTTTAATTTGTATGCGTTGCACAATTATCCCGTAGTGTTGTAGGAGCTGGTGGAGAGTTACATTACCTCAGAGTCGGAATAAACACTTTAAATACTGATACATTGTATTAATCCGAATGCTGGACAGTCGCTCAAACATTAGAAAATATATTTTTTGTAATTAAAACAGTTTTGTAATCTTTTTTCCTTGCTTTTTAGGGATAACTGGGCTGTACACGTTCTGTCACCAAATGTACTTCTTCGTCCCGGTGCACATTTCAACGGATTTCTTTGTGCATATTTTTTAAAATAATTTTTGCTTGTTGCTGTAAATATATAAGTAGTGCTGACACGTACATCATTTTTTGAAATGGACACTAAAAATGACACTTTGGTAATGCTGTTAATGTATTGTTTCTAAGAACTACTCAATGGGAATAATATTGGCAACTGAGAAAAATGACCATTTGGTCATTAGGTATGTACCAGATTCTGAGATATATCATATTGGCCCGATTATATAATGGGGGTTAAGCGCAGGGATGCGTTTTTTTCTTTTTCATTTAGCCCTGCTGCAGGCAGGCAGCAGGGATAGGATCCAGGTCCCCCGCAGCGCTGCAAGTGACCTGGATCTTCCTCTCCGGCAGCCGGCGAATGCAACCTCCGCTACTGCCCAGCACTTTCGCTAGGGCATCTATGACCAAGCGGTGGCGTGACATGATCTTCCGGTGCTCCGTCATAGAAGCCCCAGTGGATGTTCCAGCAGCAGCGGTGGTTGTCTGCATGCATCGCGTAGACGTTCACCGGCTGCCAGAGAGGAGGATTCCTTGCAGCGCTGCAGGGGACCTGGACCCTCCTCTCTGACAGCTGGTGGATGTCTGCGCGATGCATCTGTAGGTGCCCAGGGCATTCTATAACATAGCGCCGGCGTTACATGAGCTTCCGGCTCTCTGCCATAGAAGCCCGGGGAAAGTGACCGGCAGCAGCGAAGGTTGTCTACGCTCATGGTGCAGACGTTCACCGCCTGACCCCACTAGACAGCAGGGAGTCTGAAGGACGGCTGGCAAATCTAGGGATGCATAGGTAAGCCTAGGGGGGCAGAGTGGCATATAGGGGTATAAGGGATATCTGGGTGGCAGAGTGGCATATAGGGGATATAAAGCATATCTGGGCAGCAGAGTGGCATATCTGGGGGGGGAAATAAAGCATATCAGATTGGCATATCTATAAGTAAGGGTGCATTATTAATTAAGGAGGGATCTTAAAATGGCTATTGGTTTTCCAAGCTTCTGTTTGTATATACCGTAACTAACTGCATAATAGATACCAAAAAAGTTAAAGTACATGTATTCCTGTTCTTTAGATAAAATACTGTTTTACCATTCCACTAATGTGTATTTTTTTTAAAAAAAAATAGCACCAAACTATAGGTAGTCACCTTCCAAAAATAGCAGATAAGATATGTCATTATTACTGATATTTAGGGGTAATTCAAATTCATTTGTGATTTAGGATTATATCTAAATTTGAAAAACCCGCCTGCAAGTGATTGCAGTCATTCAATACAGATAACATCAAAATTCAAATGAAAACGCCATTGCCATCTAGTGGAGATTCAGTGGTAATGTTGTTTTGAATTAACTGGTAACCGGGTGAATTTAAGCCTAGCTGGACGAGCAAAGCATTTGAAATTACATTACATTTATTTATATAGTGCCAGCAGATTCCGTAGGGCTGTTAAAACTGAGTCAGTAAAATAAATTAAAATAGCAAACAATAACAAACTGGTTCTAAAGGAGAAGAGGGCCCTGCGAGTTTACAATATTGGTGGTGGTTGAGGGGCAAGTGAAACAGTAGGAGAGTACAGCTTGGATGTGGATGAGTTGGTCGAGTCAGGATTTTGGCCATTCAGGTGGCTTTATTAGGATCTTGGCTGAAAGTGTTAGGAAGTAGGGTTGTACGCTTCTTGAAAAAAGTCGTTAGAGGTAATTACAGAGGCACAGGTCACGAGAGGAACCAAAAGGGTGGTTAGGGGTGTATTTGGATAGAGGAGTAGAGATATAAGGGAGGGCAGAGTTGTTAAAGGCTCTGTAGGTCAGGAGTTTGAATTTGGTTCTGAAGGGTATGATGAGCCAGTGGAGTGATTGGCACAGTGGACCAGCAGATAAAGAAGGGTGACAGAGAAAGATTACTCTAGCTCCAGTGTTGAGGATGGATTGGAGTGCTGAAACGAAGGTGGGAGACCAGTTAGTAGGCTTGCAATAACCACAAGAGAGTGGACTAGTATTTTGGTAGTTTCATGTGTGTCACACCCAAGTAATAATACTTGTTAATATTTGTATCTGTATGGCCTATAATCTACATTTAAAAGCAAACTTTATCTGGTACAGTCCAAACACATGGGATTTAGTTAAGGTTTGCAGGATGCTCGATCTTGAAAGCAATGGTTCTGATTTCTTGCATACATTATTTGCTTTATAGTAGAAAAGTTTCATGTAGTATTGTGTATAGCTGGAGCTTCTGTCTCTTATATCTGTCTTAAGGATGCTTGTCCATTCCAATAATTTGAAACATTCCAACAATTGATATTTGAGTACACTCAACTTTCTTTTTCAATCTGCATTATACAGACACTACCAATCCAAACATTTTAATGTATAGTTGACTTTATTTTAATTTAATAAATAGATTTTATTTGCTTGGTTTGCTATATTTAGGAAAATATTCTTGACCCAAAATTCAATGGCAACAAAATGCCCATAAGCAGTGGGTGTTTGGAACATGTTTGGTCCATAGTAGATCACAATCAAGTTCTAATTCCCCACTCCAGTAAAACTGGATACAAATACCTCTACACCTTATGTTTCTAGTCGATACAATACAGCAAAGGACAAATGTTAGCACTTAATTATTTTAATGAACATACATAATATTTCATACATATGATTTACAGCCCACGTTGCTCCAAGTTCAAATTGTGAAGAGTTCTTCTGTGTCCCCACCCTATCCAGTCAGACTCTCCCACTTTGACCACAGTTTCCCGACTGTCCAGTCATACACGTCCTCTAGGTAATCCATGGTAACGTTATACACGCGTCTGGGAATTAAACATATTGGTATTAATGTGCAGAAAAAAAAATACTTGATACATTTTATGAAGGCAACAGTGACTGGAGGAAACTCAGATAGGGATTTAATAAATGCAGATGGCCATTTCAGTCTTAAATACAAAGATATTGATGGCAAAAAAGAACCAATTGACTTATTTACACACTTGGTAACTTGTGTGCTCAGGCTACCTGGAGCCTAGCCTTGCGAGATGCCAGAGCATTCTCACTGATGTCGGTGGGCGGAACACCCTCATCTAAAGGTGAAATGAGTGGGGCGTGGAAAAAAATGGTTTTGAAAATGCTACTTGTACTTATTGATCTTTAACAAATAAAACCATAAAAATTGGGTATTTTTAAACTCAGGACAAATAGTGTTAGCTATTTAGCAGGTTTAAAACAATATATATAATTTGTGTGGGTACAGTAAATGGGACAGAAGAAGATTACAGCTAAAGAAGAGCATCGCAAAAGTGTTTAAAACAGCCTCGGTCACGAAGAGTACAATTTTTTTTTTTAAAAAACAGCCCGTTCCTTAAGGGGTTAAAAAGTATCTAAGGTATAAATATTGGGGATTTTGTCACACTATATGGCCATATATTGCCTAGCCCACCAGTATGTCAAAATACCGCAAGTTTGGCGAGTTCTATCTAATACTTCATGGTTATATTGCTTACCACGGAGCTGAATCAGTGGTACTGCACTACATTTTAACCCTTTGAGACACTCATGCAATTTAATGTTACCAGAAATACAATTTTATTAATTTTATGCTACTGAACCTCACAACATGTTTAAAATACATGGAGTGTGAATGAAAAGCAGTTAGTGATTTATTGAAATACTCACAGGGTTAGTTGAGGCTTAGATTACTCTTTTCAAGGTCTGGCAATTGAGGAAGTATTAATGCTTGATTTGGGGAACTGTCACTTACTTGACTTCGGTAACCACTTTTGAGGACTCAATCTTTTCCACTGTCCCTTTAGCTGATCCAATCCAATCTTTAATAAATTCTTTAATATTCTGGGAGGAAACAAAATGTTTTTATTTCCATTTATTATGGGGCAGTATATAGCAGAACATGGAAAACCAAATCAGATAATGGAATTGTTAGAAGGGATTTTGTCTTAATACCATGTTGGAACTATCATCTTGATGCTTTTGTTCTGGTACTGTCCTCTGCTGTTCAGAATGCTCTTCTGCCCCTGAAAAGTATTACAAGGAGATATAGTTGGCACTTGCTTTGGCATCTAAAGTTCATTGTGTGCCCAAATTACTGTACATTCACAAGCATAACAATGCTCAAAATCATAATCTACTGTTATTTTTTCAAGTATAACATCTAGAAATATCAATCTGATTGGGTGTTTGTTTTTGTGAGCTGGACCCATGTTGCAGTCAAACAGTGACCTAAAGAGGAAGCACTGGTTCTCAGGGGCGTAACTAGAAGCCTCAGGGCCCCGGTGCGAGAATCTGTTAAGGGCCCCCCCAACCCAATCTACCCTCCTCTCACACCATCTACCCCCCCTTCTCAGGATACATTTTTGGTTTTTGTTTTTATTTCCTTTTATTTGCCAACCTGCCCCCCCCCCGTAATGCACATCTGCCCCAGGCTTGCCACTTTGCCCCCTGATATGCCCTGATATGCCCCTCTGCCTCCAGAAATGCCTTATACCCCTATACGCCACTCTGGCATATAGGGGGTTAAAAGGCATTTCTGGAGACATAGTGGCATACAGGGGGTTAAAAGGCATATCATGGGGCACTCTGCCTCCTGAATGGCGACAGAGGTGACACTGGGGAGCTGAATGGGGACAGGGGTGACACTGGGAGGGGCTCATTGGGGACAAAGATTACATGGGGGGCTGAAAGGGGACAGAGGTGGCACTGGGGAGCTGAATGGGGACAGGGGTGACACTGGGAGGGGCTCATTGGGGACAAAGATTACATGGGGGGCTGAAAGGGGACAGAGGTGGCACTGGGGAGCTGAACTTGTGAACACATACAGGCAGAGATTTTTTTTGTTTAATCATTTAAAAATAATAATTTCAAAAAGCATTATGTTGTTTGTCCCCCACGGACACACTTACATACATGCACATACTGATTGTTTTTGTTTTTAAAAAATACAGTTTGTTCAAACAATAAATTAGTTTACTGACCTTCTACTTCTTCCACTTTGGGGCTTTTTCATCTTGTCCTCCGTCCTCTGGTAGCTGCACACTGTTCTCTCTGCTGACAGGATGTCACTGACATGACATCCGGTGCTCCAGCAGTCTGAGTGCGAGGGGGCGGAGCTTTCACCCCTCACGCTGCTCTCAGTCTCATCATCACTAGGCTGCCATCAGATTGCTAGAAATGTAAATCTAAACTGCCGATGCGTGCTGATGCCGGCGGCCAGAGCTACTTTAATACTTTCTTTATTTATTTAATATGCCGGATAGGCTTGCCATATTAAAAATAAATAAATAAATAAAGTTTTAAAGTAGCTCCGGCCGGCGGCATCAGCACGCATCTGCCGTTTAGATTCGATTTCCAGCAATCTGATGGCCGCATAGTTATGGGAGCAGCGTGAGGGGTGAAAGGTCCGTGCGAGGGGGCGGAGCTTTCACCCCTCACGCTGCTCCCATCACTAGGCGGCCATCGCACACGGCCGTTGGGTGCTGATGCGGCCGGCCGATCCGGGTTGCCATATTAAATGTAAGAAAAAAAAAATTAAAGTAGTGCCGGCCGCATCGGCACGCAGTGGCCGTTTAGATTAGATTCCGGCAGTTGTCCCCCTGCTCAGCCCGCTCCTTCCAATCCCGCTCCGCCGGCCGACGGGCCCATGAATCTGCGGGCCCCTGGGAAATTAACCGGTGGGCCAGTCCGGCCCTGCTTGGGCCCCCCTGAGTGGCAGAACTCCAGGGCCCGGTCGCAGTCGCGACCCCTGCCACCCTGGTAGTTCCGCCACTGCTGGTTCTGGTTGGAGACCCAGGGCCATTGTCAGGAGCAAAGGCCACAAATTATGAACCTAAAAGGAATAGCTTGGCAGCTCCAACACAGACTGCAGGGAGGTAGTTTGACAATTATAATTTACAATTATAGGTATTTATTGATAATGAGCTCCTCACCTGTATAGACCACCAGGAGCGTAACCAGAATTGAAACAGTAAGCAGTTTCATAATGAGAGTTAACCAGGTAATCTGTGGGTAAAGGATAAAGAATTACAAGGGGACAGAGGATTTTTTATTATCTGGTTATTATGGTTATATTGCATAATCATTTAAGTGCTCTCAACATATCTATTAGTGTTGGAACTTCTTAGTTAATAATAAATACTGATATAATAATTTACACTGTTTGTACAAATAATGCAGATAATATACATTTTGATATTTCATTATCAAAAACTAAATTAACCATATTACATATTATTTCTTTAAAAAAGTGTACAATACAATATTATACAATACATTTAAACATGCATAGAATAGGCAAAAAAGCAATATAAGACAAGACCATCGGCTGATTGAGGTCCGAGTCTTTTTAAATCAGGAACGATGGATCTATGTTTCAAATTTTATGTAACAGATTAAAATGATTCTTGAAATTCATTAAATACGGCTAAAGGACACATTTATATTTAGAATCAGGGCATAATTTGCAATGTAAAACATTTATAATGAATCAGATTAAAATACTAATATAAGAACATTGAGCAAGAATTGGAATTGGAGAGTCATCAATCATTTCATGTATGTTAGATGAAGACTCAATACATAGGATCACAAAATATGGTTTGTGCCTATAGGGTATTGTGACAATTATCCATCAGAAGGTCCCTGAGTCCTTGTTCTAAGCACAAAACCGAGACATAACAGTAGTTCTGTTCTCCATAAACCTATCAGTAATATTTGCTGTACCATTAACACATCTTTTATATATAAAATAGCAAGAGAGAATAAGTACTGATGATTATTTTATAAACATTTCTAGACGGCACATACTAAAAAATAATTCTACATTTGAAAACTGAGCACCCTGATCTAATACCGCACACTCTGCAGTCCCAATCTTAGTCCCAATCTTAATCTCTATCCAGACCCCAAAATGCAAATTCATCCCACATTTATAAATGTTCTACCCCAGCATAACAGTGAAAGTCCATCTTTCCCTACCTTTTGGGTATTTCTGTTTTCCCAAGGCATAGATGTTTGATTTATAGTCTCTGTGAGGGGGACTGGACACTTCTGGACAGGTTATTTGAGGACATTGATTGGACTGGGCATAGATTCATATATTGTGTTTGTTTTGTCTGGTACAATGCAGGTCACATGTTAGAATCACATTTGGACATTCACAAGGCTGGCACAAGAGTGGGATCCTCAGAAAGTAGCTTATGAAGGCATTGTTGAGGTTTCCCAAGTTCAAATTGGTCCATGTTTGGGAAGTAATATCAGGAACAGTTTCAGTGAAGAGAGTATTAATAGCTTCCCTAAAGGGGCTGACTCGCCAGTAAGTCAGGTCTGGTCGGAGGTGTATTCTGACCTAGGACAACTAGGCATGGTCTAGAGCAACAAATCTGAGGAATGGGGGTAGCAGTCACCGTTTGGATAATTAGCAATAACTAGTATGTCATGGATTTCAATGGGCCAGTTGGGAAGCCGGCCCAGCTTGGCTTGGTAGGTCTTTGGGGAGTGGATGGGGATGCTGCCCTCAGTTAGGCCTAGGCCTAACAATTCTAATAAATAAATGTGAATAGTACATTGCTGTGTGAGAAAACAAAGTATTATTTGCTGTTATTGTGACTCAATTTTGGGTGCCTATGAGTTTCTCAACACTGAAGATCCTATACAAACATTTTAGATTGAGTTTGGCTTTTTCTGTTAAGCTTCCTGCAATCTATCCAACAAGCAACAATCCATACATTTTGTACAGAAATGTATTACTGCAAATCTGTATTACTTTAAGCATCAAAGATATCCATTTTCTTGTATCTTTTTTGAGTCACGAATCAGAAAAACAGTAATTTTACTCACCGTAAATTCTCTTTTCCCAAGTATAGTGGCAGTACCGTTGGGTTTGCTCTCTTCCCCGGGACAAACACTAAAAAAGATAGAAGGGGTTAAGCTCCACCCCCCCCTTACCCTATAACTGCACATACCGGCGACCAGCAGTCAGTTAATAACAAGAGGACCAAAGGATGGAAAAACATTATCTTATAACGAAATTAGGGAGGGAAACCTGTACTGCCACTATACTTGGGAAAAGAGAATTTACGGTGAGTAAAATTACTGTTTTTCCCGGCGTATAGTGGCAGTACCGTTGGGATATAGCAAGATCCCCCCCAAAAAGGGAGGGAGTTAGATCTGAACAGCGTGCAGGACTTGACGTCCAAACTCAGCTGCCGAAGCAGAGGAAATGTCCAGTCTGCAATGTTTAATGAAAGTGTTCCATGAGGATCACGCTGCTGCTTCACAAATCTTCTCCGGAGAGACTGAAGACCTGGAGGCCCAAGAGACAGAAGGATCGTGTGGAGTGAGCCTTAATCGGAGGAGGAATAGTCGCACCACAGGAGTCATATGCCAGCCGGATGGCATGGAAGCCATCTGGCAAGGGTAGATTTAGATACAGCTTGACCTGAAGATCTTACATGGAACTAAAGGAACAGATGGGCAGATGAGCGAAATGGAAGCGGTACGCCCCAAGTATATGGTAAGAGCTCTCTTAACATCTAGACAGTGCCAGTCACTTTCTTCTGGTGTCATCGGGTTTGGAGAAAACGTTGGCAGGACTACAGGTTGGCTAATAGTAGCTTGAGATAAGACTTTAGGCAGGAATGACGGCCTAGGATACATAAGTACGTCGTCCTGATGAAAGATGAGAAAAAACCTTTTGAGGCTGAGAGAGCCTGGAGTTCCTCAATCCGTCGTACCGATGTGACAGCTACTAAAAATGCTGTCTTCAGGGAGAGGAATATAAGTGAAACCTTTTGGAGAAGCTCAAACGGAGTCGAGCATAGAGCCTTGAGTAGAACGGTAAGATCTCACGGTGGAAAAAGCGATGTAACAGGAGGTCTCTAATCGTGATGGCCTTAAAAACAAAAAATCTCCGAATGAAATGATCCGACGCCAGATTGAGTAGCAGAAAATGACGAACAGCAGACATCTGCCCTTTTAAATGATGCAACCTTGAGGCCCGCTTTAAATCCCACATGTAAAACACGCAGAATGACCGGAATGGGTGGAGGAGAAGACTGCAGGCCTTGAGACTGACACCATTCAAGAAATTTCCTCCAGGTTCTTAGATAAAATCTTGATGTAGAGAGATTTACTGACCCCAAGAGGAGAGTAGTCATAACTGGGTCTATACCTTGATATTTCATGATCAGCCTTGCAGCAACCAAGCCGTCAATCTGAACATTTGAAGGATGTGGAGTGGAATTCCCTTTGTCTCCAAAACGTCTGCGGACAACGGAAGGTCCCCATATGTTACCGAAAGCTGGCAAAGGTGGGAAAACCAGCTCCGGTTTGGCCAGAACGGGATAACTGCCAGTACTCTTTTCTTGTCCATCTTGACTTTGAGCAAGACTCGAGGAATCATAGACACCGGAGGAAAGATGTATGCCAGGTTGAATCGCCACTTGATCTCCAGACCATCCCAAAAAAAGGAGGGAAAACCATTCTGTATAGAGAGGCAAAAAGAGGGACTTTCCGATTCAGTCTTGTCGCCATGAGATCCACTTCCGGCAGGTCTACTATTGCCACCAACCCTTGAAAAATAGGCGGATGAAGGGACCAATCTGCTTGAGAACATCTGTTTCTGCCAGTACATTGTTCTGACTTCTGATGTGGACCGCCGAGATAGCTTCTAGATTTTCATGTGCCCATAGCATGATTTTTGTGCATAAACTTTGGAGACTGGTTACTCTCATACCTCCTTGTCTGTTAATATAGGCTAGCGTTGTGGCGTTGTCGGATTGAATCTTCACTGGGATGCTCAATATCCACGGTTTGAAGAGTACTTAAGCCTTGAAGACGGCATTTAGTTCCCTGAAGTTTGTCGATTGACTCGCTTCCTGCACTGACCACTTCCCTTGTGCTGTGTGAAATTGGAAATGAGCTCCCCAACCAGTCTGGGATGCGTCCATGGTAACTATCAGCCACTGCTTGGGCTGGAAGGACAGTCCGCTTGTCAAATTTCTTTTGACCTTCCACCACTCTAGTCGTTGAAGTACAACCTGAGATATCAGAATGTACTTGTCTAGATCCTCGTCGGTCCCGGACCAGTGTGACAGAACGTGCCATAGCAGAGGCCTCATTCTTGCCTGTGCCCAGGCTATCGCCGGCATGGTGGAAGTCATAACTCCCAAGCTGCTCATTACCCTTCTGATAGAGCAGAGAGGATACGCTTGTAGCTCGGCGACACTTAGCCGAATGCGTATGGCCTTGACTATTGGAAGATAGAGGCGTAGAGATCTTGAGTTTACCTGAAACCCCAGAAACTTGATCTCTGTGGTCGGGTTAAGCGTGAATTGGCTACATTCAGAAGCCAGCCGTGTTCATTGAGAAGAGTGATCATCACTTGAAGAGCTGTTAAAAGTTGTGCAGCGGATGAAGCTTTTATCAGCCAGTCGTCCAGATATGGAACCACAGCTATTCCCCTCAATCTCAGTTCTGCCGCCAACGGAGTGAGAATCTTGGTGAAGACTCTTGGAGCAATTGATAGGCCGAAGGGTAGCGCCTTGAACCGAAAATGATGGAAACCTTTGCTTGTCTTCACTGCAAATCTCAGAAATCTCCTTGACTCTACTGCTATTGGAACCTGCAGGTAAGCGTCCTGTAGGTCTATGGAAGCCCCATAATCTTCTCTCTGAATCATTTGAGTAACCGAAGAGATGGTTTCCACACGGAAGTGTTGATATGGAATATATTTGTTGATGGACATCAGATCCGGTACAGGATGAAGAGTGCCCCGGCTATGGGACCAGGAACCTGTATCTTTGAAACGTTTTCTATAACTCCCTGCTCGAGGAGTGTAGATGCTGCTATAATAAACGCTGCATACTTGTTCAACGCTGGGTAAGAGGATACTAGGAAACAATTGCATGGAGACCTGCAAAATTTTATGGTGTAGCCTTCTGATATAATCTGACGGATCCATGGCTGGTAGTCTGAAGGCGACCTCCCACTTTGACAGAACCGTCTTGCCCTATCTTGTCTAGCTGTTAAGGGAAAAATCTGGAATCTTTATGTTTCTGAAAGAAAGATCTATCCTACGGTGAGGATCACGCTGCCGTGGAATATCTCTGCCTATAATAGGGATACCTGCGGTTCCATGTAGGCTAGACATCAAGAATTCATTACAAAGCTTCAAATTCTCCAAAAGTTGTGAAAAAGATCCTTATCTGCATCCTCCAGAATGTGGCTTCCAATTTCTGGAGCCATAAGCCTTGAGCTCTCGCTACTGCTGCTCCAGCTGATGTTGCTTTGCTTTGATGACCTTGGAAGATTCTGCTATTAGCGGTCTCTGCTCCTATGTCCATGGTATCTTTTAGGCCGGAAACCTCTCCGATCGGCAACGTAGTTTTCTTAGACAACTGAGCAATCTGGACATCACCCTTAGGAAGCTCTCCCCACATGATGTCATCTTAAAGCTTGAAAATATGTTTAAAAGTGTCTAGAAACAAGCACACATCACTTGGATGTTTCCCCTCACGCTGTGCAAATTCCATTAGGTGAGGCAAAATTGGAAAACCCTTTTTCTTAGCTTCTGGATTCAACCATATCTGGTTTACTCCTGTAACAAATTTCCCCAGTTTTTGCGAAGGAAAACCGGATTCCGACTCTGAACCTTCAGAACTGGACACATCCATAGATGAACGCGAACATTCCCCAGACGACAACTCTGATGTGGATGAACTTCGATTGTCGTGCACCCTTGGTTTGGCAGCCTCCTTAAATGCTTGAAATGTTTGAGACAAATTATCCTGGAACCAGGATAGAAAGGACAGCATATCCTTCTGTTTCTCTTTTGCCCGGATATCTGCTAAACACTGCCGGCACATCTCCTCCTGTAGCCGTTTGGGAGAGTAGGTACTGAAAGGCAAGCCAACTGTTTAGACATGCATGAAGCCTTTCAGGGAGGAGCCGAAGGCACTTTATCCTTCTCTGGAGATGAAGGTTAACATATTTTTTGGCGTATCAAAAAGATCACCAAAAACCGTGTGGGGGGTTCAGACAACACGGAAACCTGTCCTGACACACACTCTTGTGGTCAGACAGGTTTGCACAGCATAAAATAGGCAGCCAATTTTGAATTTGGCGCCAAAATCGGATGATCCGAGCCGCGCATGCGCTGTAGCACGGCCGGATCATCAGTGGAACGCATAGCCACCCGGGCGTGCGTTCCACCGTACTGCGCATGCTCCTCCCCTGCTTGAAACAAATCACCGCTACAGATTCACTCTGTAACGCGGTGCTGCAAAGATCAGCCGAGCTCCCACCCGGGGAGCGAACGGACTTGCAGGAACCCCCTTTCGCCGGACACAACCCGTGTGCCGGCCGATCTGGATCCAAGCTGCTGAGGCAGAAGAATGGAGCAGAATCCCCAGTGCTCGTCCCTGCGGGACAAAAAAGAACTAACTGACTGCTGGTCGCCGGTATGTGCAGTTATAGGGTAAGGGGGGGGTGGAGCTTAACCCCTTCTATCTTTTTTAGTGTTTGTCCCGGGGAAGAGAGCAAACCCAACGGTACTGCCACTATACGCCGGGAAAATACCTTAGCTATGTCACAATACTTTTTTAAAAGATGCGTGTTCAGCAGATGGATATATCCCTATCGCATTTTAATATAGTTTGCAGTTTTTTGAGTAATACCGTATTGGCTCGGATATAGGCCGCCCCCGTATATAGGCCGCACCCTAAAAGTTTGGTGCTTTTTTAAAGAAAAAGTTTTTTTCTTTAAAAAAGCACCAAAAAACATGCTGCCACTCTGCCCCCCACCGACATATGCTGCCACTGTCCTCCCTCCCCGAGATATGCTGCCACTGTCCTCCCTCCCCGAGAAACGCTACCACTGTCCTCCCTCCCCGAGATACGCTACCACTGTCCTCCCTCCCCGAGATACGCTACCACTGTCCTCCCTCCCTGAGATACGCTACCACTGCCCTCCCTCCCTGAGATACGCTACCATTGTCCTCCTCTGCTCCGCCCCCCCCCGACTTACCGGAGCAGACTCCCGGGTGTCTTGCGGGGCCGGCGGGGGACATCTACGCAATATGCGTATACAACTTCCGGTGCCGGCACATCCAGTGGGCAGAGGTAAAACGCATCGTGCGGATGGTCCGCACGATGCGCTTAGACAACCTCCCGTGCCGGCACCCCCCCCGTGGGAAGTGCTGGCAGGGGAGGCTGTCTGAGCGTTTCGAGGAGTAGGATGCAGGTCCCCTGCACCGCTGCGGGGGATCTGTATCCTAACCCTGCTGCCTGCCCGGGCGTCGGGCGCTAGACCCCGAGTATAGGCCGCACCCCCACTTTAAAGACTTAAAGTGGGGGGAAAAAGCGCGGCCTATATTCGAGCCAATACGGTATATGTTAACCTGTTCATAATACTTTGTATGTCTGCCTCTTCTGATATACCCTTTATGGATAAAAATATTGGGACACCTGACGATTACCCCAACAGGGACTTTATTGACCTCACATTCTAAATACACAGACATTAATATGCAGTTGGTCCTCCCTTTGCAGCTTCCACTCTTCTGGGAAGGCTTGCCACAACATTTTGGAGTGTTTCTCTGGTGATTTGTGCCCATTTATCCAGTAGAGCATTTGTGAGGTTAGGCACTGATGTTGGACGAGAAGGCCTGGCTCACAATCTCAATGTTGAGGCATTCAGCAACACTGAGATTGGCAGCAGGGGCCCCAGGTGGCCCCTCCCACAGACGTCAACATCCGACATATATTGTATCGTGACAGACACCTGATTTAATAAAGCTTAGGAGGCGATCAACGGTCAAGTAAAAGTCAGAATAAGTCCTTTTTTTCTAAATTTTTCACCATATTTTATACTTTTTATTGTAAATTATATGATCAAAATAATTTTATCTAAAGAAAGCCCTTCTTGTCCTGAAAAAAAAGCAATATATAACTTGTGTGGGTTCAGTAAACGAGAAGGAAGAAAATTAAAGTTAAACCGGGAACAACGGAAGTGTTAAAACAGCCATTGTCACAAAGGGTAAAAAAATAAAACTAGCAATTGTCACAAAGGGGTTAAAAGCCATTCCAATGGAAAAAATACCACCTGTTTTTTGAAAAGTATTTTATTTTTTTTAAAAAAACAGACATTCCTCATAACATAATAATTCCGAGGTGGAGACACTTTATACAGTGCAGATCACACACCAAATATTTTGTACATATATCTAATGGGACAGCATAGTTCTTCAGTGCCAGTGCTCCTTCCTCCGTAGATGTAGATTTGGGTTATGGGCTTTTAGAAAGCTTTGGTCAGCTGGCCCCACCTTTCACTGGCCATGTCCAACACAGAGCTGTAGAAAGAAGACACATAGCCGGCTCCTGCATCATAGATTTCCCTAGTAGAGATGAAAAGAGAGAGATCAGTAATATACTTCTTACACAAACTCTGGCATCGTGGGAGAGTTAGACAGCAGAGAGTCAAGAGAGTAGGATACAAACAATCTTCGTAAACCAGAATGTTTTTTGGTTGGAATGTGAAAGCATTTAGTATTATCTAGATAAGACAAGTAGAGGATAGATATATTTGTTACAGGGCCAGAGGCTTACATGAAATATAAGAAAGTTTTACTTTATTGACAGCGCTGTAGAAATGCTGAACAACCTCCCAGCAGAAGTGGTTTAACGCAGCAGGGAAATGTAAACATGCACGGAATAGGCACATGGCTATCTTGAGTATAAGATGAGCCCAAGGACAGATTAAGACATCTTTATAGCGGGGGGGGGAGACTAGATGGGCATGGATGGTCCTTATCTGCTGTCAATTTCTATGTGTCTATTTTCTTATACAGGTAGTAAAAAAACGTTAACTATAACATTGAAATTATGTACTGTACATTAGGGGTGTGAAAGACTATCCAGAGGGAATGAAATGCTAAGTGGTAAGAAGAATAGTAATAGGGAAATTATTAAAGCATTGATAAAATGCATGTAAATCACAACTCTTACATTGCTTGCTGTGCAATTGGCAATTCTTTCACTTGGTTAACAGCTTCTGTTGCTTTTTTAGCAACATCACCGGCCAAATCCTGGACATAGCCAATGCTGGTGGACAGGAAGGATTCATCTTTGGCAGACACTAAGTGAAGAGCATGGAACATAGCATCAGCAGGGTTTTTTATTACCAAATAAGGGCATATCATTAGAAGATTAAGACTGGAAACGTAGGTTACAAGCACAGGAAATGGAATATAAAAATGGAAATATACATTTATACGTACTCAGAATAAGGTGAAGGCACAAAGTATATGATATAGAATGAAGCAGTAGTAGCACCACAAACATGAAGTGAGACATGTTAACCTTTTAAGCATTGTTTTCACTGTCACCATTTCCAGTTGCCTTTATCACATGGGCATAGCACTAAGTGCATGCATTTCTCATTTAGAAGTAAAACTGACACTGTGTATGCAGAAAATATGCATTATTGCAAATTACAGAAGAGCGTAGAAAAGTTTGCAATGGCATGTGGATACCCTTTGCCAATGTCCATTAGACCTTAGTACTACTAAGGCAGGCTTAGACAAATGAACCCAAATGAGTGGCAAGGAACTAAAGCATTCACAACAATGTAGGTGCATTGGTAGCAATCAACAGAAAGAACAAAAGGAGAATTAATCAGTGTGATCAGTTCGGGTGCATTTTAACAGAGGCTGATTTTAACCCAAAAAAACTTTTGTGTAGTAGCTTGCTTAGTTCTTAAAGGCTTATCAGATTAAGTGAAGAAGGAAATGCAGTCCTTACCTGAACAGACAGCCAAGAGGACAAGCAGAGCTGAGACAACAAACAGCTTCATGATCAGACCCAAGTTGATGATCTCTATAAAGATAAAAGTTAACCAACCTATTAGAACATGTAAATAATAAACTGGTAATACTGTGGGATTTATTTGGAGAAACTAAACTATACTACTTATGCCACAATATAATATAAATGAATACTACACTTTTGGATGATATTCTCTATGATGAACTCTCCATTTGCTTCCATGATCACAAATTTCGTGGTCACTATTTATATTTTTATATGCTGCTTGCTCAGACCACACAGACTTTGTACCATTTATGACATTCATGAAGAGAGTTAGGAACTATGTGTTTTCACATGTATCTTAAAAGAAAAAAAACCCCTTTAAATTGCAGGGCTTCTCCCTATACTGTTCATTCATAACTACTGTATGGTCATGAAATACTGCTGGTAATGTGTGGTGCTTAACATTACTACTCATCTATACTGCTTGACACATGTAACTTCTAGATATGTCAATAACTTATTCTAAATGAAGAAATAGTACACATGTAACAAATGTGTGTATGTACTAACAGAGACATCTCTAGGGTAAATGATGGCAAGAATTGTACTTGTATTATATTAACAAATATGTTTAATTACTTTTAGAGGATTGCCAAATCTAATGAGCTCTTCTGGTATTTTCCAATAAGTTATGTTACACTTATGAGAAGGTATCAATACAAACATTTATTACAACTGTATGGCTAGAATTACAAATGAACGCATATTGTGTGACTCGATCTGACTGCATGTATTAAAACTAGCACTGTTTATACAGACCGACCCTTGTGTTTTTGTCAGCGAAATAAATTGCACAATAAAACAAAAATGGAGATAAGATTGCCTCATCAAGAAGAACAAAGATCATCACACTGATGTGAGTAAGAGAGCTGAAGGTCAACAGGAGAAACGTGTTTACAGAAAGACTATCGAAACAGAATAAATCTAATGAATGCTTGTATTGTGAATAGCAAATCGCTCCAGCATTGGAATTGTAACATTAGGCATAAAGTAGTGAGTGAACAAGAGAAGGGGATTATAGGACAGGTCACTTGGAAAGTTAATAATAAGAATAGAAATGCTGATTTTTCAGAAATATATTTGTGAAGTTAACGGTGAGTCACTCAGAATGTTAGCAGTGTCAGTAGAATATTGTGGGTAAGTTGAGACATTGTTTTTCTTTTTGGAGTCATCAGGAATCAATTGGATGCAGATGTTTTAGTTGTACAACTTGTTGAAGGAGTCGAAAGGTTATAAGACGTTAACAAGAACGGCTCAAGGTTTTAAGGGTAATAAAGATAAAATTAAGGTTTATATAAATCATAATGCATATTTTTTGTTTAACTGAGGCAACTGTAATACCAAGGTCAACAACGTTTCCAAAAATATATACATTGTAGTATGTGATAGTGACCTAAACCATCGTCATTCGAAAGCAGATAGCACCACCAATGGGCATTCAACCTTCTTTCCAGTGCATCATACATGAAACCATAAAATACTATTCCTGAAGTTATACAAAACAGATATCACTGTCCCTGTTCACCCAATACACATTTGCCAAATACATTATTATTTCTATATATCTTATCTATTTAGTATTTAGTTTTGTGTTAGGAAAAAATGCCCAGATTTAACCTTTCAGCCTCTTAAAGCATCAGTATAACCAGAAACGTTGGCAGTTGATATGAACTGAGACTCAAAGCAGTCCATTCTTAGAGACAAAGACTCACCGTGTGATGCTGTATTCTGCACTCTGTCCTTACATTTACAGCTGCTGGTATTATATAGACAGCACCCTCCCCAGCGGTCTGTGGGGGTGGGGTGGTGCTTGTTGGAATGCTATGTGGTTCAGGGTTAGTAAGGGGTATGAAGGTCACACAGAGGGGGTCACAAATGTGTACAGGTGGAATTAAGAATAATTGCTGACTGGAAATACAGAAGTTTACCCGAGATTAGCTTTGCCAATGTTGCAGTTGTGGTCACTCCACCTGTACCACTGCTGACCATTTTTGCTGTAGACTGAATCTGATCATGGCTGCATCACTAGGTCTACATCTGTTTGTTCAAACCCTCATTCCAATGCAGTGTTCATCTGAATACATTATATTAGATCACGGATAAGGTTAGTTAAGCCTAAAATCATCCCCAAGCAAGCCGAAAAACTTTTTCAGGAATACACTCAGTCTGCTGCAACATGATGTGTATTTGGTGCTTGTATCAGAGCATCTTTGTTTTTACTCTCACAAGGCACAGAAAATTAAAACCCACAACTTTTTTCCATTGCCATCTCTACTTAGCTACTGTTATATTACTTAAAACGCATATTCGCTGTGTTACAAATCAGAATATCTTGAATTTTTTCTTCTTTTACATATTCTGCATGCATCTACTTAACTGAAACACTGAGGCTGTTTTAAGAGCTTTCAGGCAAGATCAGTAACAGAAGAAAAAATATTACTGGTAGGTTTTATCTATTTTGACATGTTTGATCAAACGTGCCTCACAGCATTTCTAGATATTCTTTTTAAGGTCACAGGGCCACCCCACCCAATATACTAGATGGTTGGTGTGGAACATTAAGGGCATAGCCTTCATGGATCCCGTGTTGTGTCAGAACAGATGCATGTGCACCTGAATCAACTAACCGATTGTGCATGCAGTCTGTCTGTTAATAATATCGCTAGCTCCTAATAAATTTGCAACTGATGTAAGCATTGTATCATGTTGTGTTTTGCTGTTAAGTTGGGTATTAGTGAATCATAGTGGATAACTATGATGAGAATGCTTAGATACCCTTTTAATGTGATACCACTAAATTAAATAGTTGTGACCACAGAGAAAAGAAGGAGATTTGCTGTTGGAAGGTCTGGCAAAGTGAATCTTCTGCAGCTATTCATTGATTTATTTATTTTAGAACGGTATTTTGTTACAAGGCATAATTTATATATTCAGTACTATCTTTTCTATGCTCTCATTTAATGTAGAAGAAACAAAAGGTACTGTCATCAGAATACAGGGGCATCATCTGCAATCTGACATGAAACCGTTGTGGTTTTCTTGCTGAGATGAGGTTAATACAATTTTTAGTCATCTGTTGTTGACATAGACTTTGTCCTGGAAAACGTGGATAATGGGTCAGACTTTGACTGAGGTCAGACACATAACACAGGCCCTTTCTAACAGCGGGCAGATAAGCCTGTGCTAACAACGTTATCTTCTTGTATAACGGAGATTGCACAAGTATCAGGCTACTAACGTATCAGGGAAATAAACCTAAGGACCTCTGCTGACACTGTGATATTTTAGGAGACCCTGTTTGTTAAATGGTGACCCATAGCTTAAACTAGTAGGAAATACTATTGAGTTAAATTCTATATATTAAACTTTACTTATTTCACACTTTTATTATGCCAACACTCACAAGGCAACTTGTATATTCACTAATATAGGAGTTGTTTGTGATTTCCTCCAACTTTAAATTTTGCAAACTTTAAATGAGGGCACTTAAGTTGAATAACAAATCATGTGTTCTTGCTTGAAACTCCCAAAGCAACCCCCTGAATATATGTTTTAAAGATTAGAAATAAATAAAAAACAAAACCAAGTAGGACCGACGACTGCCTCCCCACTACACGTGGGCTGGATAGTAATAAAGCACTCAGGGAGAGGGGCAATAAGGATTTATTACATCATTAAAATATATTTTAATATAATACCATATGGGAGCTCTCCCTTTGACTCCCTATGGTACCTATGTTCAGCCTGCTTCCCCATCAACTGTACATTCATATGGTAGGGTTTAATTCCTTGATGACAATTGACATGCCAGGCACGTCATGGGGTTAAACAAGTTAGAAAAAGATCTTAGAAGTAAAGCATTCGTCAACACCAAACAAAATGTTGGGGCCCTGTGTGATAGCTCTCAGGAGTGGTCACATTTGCCATATTCAATATGGTGGCACTCGCCTGTGTGGTTTTATGGGGTAAATTGAATTGGCCTGCTTCAAATATTTCCCAGGACATGGGCAAAGGATGGCTAGATGTCAGAATTCCAAATTAAAAAAATGTGCACCTAAAAAATGTGGCCTTTTAGCCCAAGCAACTGATCAATCCCATGCATGGGTGGTATCAATGTACTCATGAGATGCTGATGAAGTCATAAAGGAAAAAAAATTGCATTAATACTTAGAAAGAGTTAAAACAGTAGCTAACAACAACAAAATAACACATCAAAATTGGGTATTTCAAAACAATTTTGTTTTTATGGGCTTTTGTAGATGACTAAAAGATGTTTCAAAAAAGTATTTTTTTTTAATTGTCACAATATATTATTTTATTTTATAGCAAATGAGATGAAATTATCAAAATAAAAAAGTCTTGTCACGAAGGGGTTACAGTATCAAAGAACCCTTTGGACAACGTCGGATCCCATAAAATGGCCCTCTCTATTACTCCATCCCTGTCCTATCAGATAGAGGTGAAGTTTAATAAAAATACATATATTACATAAACTCTCTCTCCTAGCACCCACCCAAACACCCACCCAAACACCCACCCAAACACCCATTGAGTGCCAGGGGGTCATCCACTCTATTGGCACTTAAGAGAGCTACTGTGTTTAAACTTACTTTAAGAGGCTATTCAACTTTGTCAAGCCAAGCCATCCATTCTCCTGCTCAGCCCAATAGAATAGGCCAATCTACAAAAACAAATTAGACAGAAAGATTAATCCAAAACCCTACTACAAAAAAAAAAATTCCATGATGTAAGAGTAAACTCTAAATTCAACGAAATTGTTTTTCGTACACGCTGTACCCTTTTTGTCAAACTGCTGAATTGCAATGGTGAAACCCTTTTAAATAAAAGTGCTGCATAGACTCAGACTGAATGGAATGCATATATGATTTCAGGGGAGCATTTTTTTATAGGTTATATGGTCCCAATACTGGACCGTTTGTGTATATTTTGATATTTATGTATTTTAATACACTTATTAAAGTGTTTTTATGTGATATCATTCTCATAATCCTGTCTTTTTTATACAACTAGCGCCCACACAACTATATTAAATGTATTTCATTTCTTGTTGCAATGCTAACTACAAATAATGCCATATAGGTTTGTTTACTAATGCAGTAGTAGTGTGGTAGTGAGTTTGTTAGAAACCTATGGTTACAACCCACCAACATTAAGCATTCTCAGACCTGTGGACTATCTCTTTGCTCTGGAGTCTCCGTATGTCACTGCTGACCATTAAGGCAGGACTGGTTTTTGATCCTGCCCACACCACAGTAGCTCCATGCACTCCTTGTAACCTTTTGTGATATGACATGGGCTAGTCCTGCTGCCACCGTAGGACCTATTCCCTCCTGGCCAGTGCTTATGATGGCTGGACTATCCCTTTAATTTCCTTCCTCAGAATCTACATGATTATTTATCCTAATGAAGATATGCTTAAACTCTACATCAGTGGCAGTAAAGTAATTCCAATGAAATCAATGGATGTATGTCCTGTCACCAATTGACATCTCAAGCAGTGTTCCCATTAAAATCCATTGGTAGACTTTAAACACGTGCAGTGGGATCAAATCAGATGCCTGTACAGCAGAACTGAATGTATCTCCTGCAGGGCATTTAGATAGGGGATAAGGGCAAAACAGACCACACAAAAAGGCATCACGTACCAATGCAATAAAATGCATATTACGGCTGGAGTGTTCCAAAACCAAGAGTACTAGATACAGAGACTTTTAATAAATTATTTTAGATACTTTTAATAAATTACCGTAGTTATGGTACAACCTGGGAAAGTGATAGCTACTGTTTAAAAATAAGCAAATGAACGACACAGGTGCCCCATAATACCGTACTTTATTTGATCTTCATTCACAGGAGAAGATGATGTCCTGGATGAATTAATACACAGAAGCACCTTTGGGAATTTAACAGTGAAACTGTGCATAGAAAGAACAGTGCATAGGTTGTAATCCTCTCTAGCATTACATGCTGGACATGGTCAGGGGACAAGCCCTTGGCCCAGTCAATTTAGTCATCCCATTCCCAGGAACACGGCCCTGTAATGAGATATTATGTGACCTAAAGTAATAGCGTGGCTGCTCGCAGCAGCTATAAGGAAGGTAGGAGTGTAATGTGTGGTGATGTGTGATTGATAGAGTAAGGTGTGATGGAGTATTTTTGTTCAAATGTGTTTTAGAGCGAGTGTGTTAAAGGGAGTATATGTTAGACTGAGCATGTATGTGTGTTCGTTGGTGAGTGGGCTATAGTATATAGTCTTTGTATATTTATGTGCTAGTGGGTATGTTAATAGGGGGCACTCACCTGTACCTTCCCCTCGGGCCAGAAGGTATATACAATTACCAATAAATGATAGCATGTACCTAACAGCTACAAATGCTTGATTTTGTACCAATATATATATATATATATATATATATCAATATATTAAACATAATAAAGTCTGTTATTTTAACCCTAATCTTCTGGGGTGATTAGAAACAAATAGTCAATGATCCCTTCCTCCTACATGGATATGACTAAGCGATAAACACTCAATGAGCTCAGACCTGAAAACAAAGACACGTCACAGGCTCCACAATGTAAAGTGAATTAAAGTCCAGGAGGCTGTCTTTCCAGAAAGCCGTAGTGGCAGAAATGATTTGATATAAATAGACGGGTACAGCTAAACTCATTCTCAGACACAAACGCAGATTGACTAGGTAAGAAGGGATCTGTTATATAAACTATTTGAATCGGTAATGGGGAGAAGATATTATTATTATTATTATTATTATTAGGTTATAATATTGAATAAAGTAAAGGTGATTTTGTGTTTTTTGTCCAGGTACATTTTACAAACAATTACATGTTGTTAGCGCAAAAATATTTTAAGGGCAAACCAGAGAGCTTCTATATATTGTGTATATATATATGTTGGGTATTTTGAGCTGATTAGATCCATCTAGGCTTAACATCTGAACTGTTTTATGCAGATACCTTGTCATCGGAAACCATAAAAATGCTGAAAGTGGTGGCCCTCGCACTGGTCATATGTGCCATTACAGGTCAGTATGGGAAGAGGATTGTGTTTAAGTAATAGAAGATGCGGTGTGAAAGATGGATTAGATTATAAAGTGGTGTAGAAGCAAATGGAGAGACTGTTAATAACCCAGACAGGAAAACATGGATATGGAATAACTTACTCTGCACATCTTTTTATCATCTTTTCCTAGGCTCTCAGGCTGAAGTTAACACTGACCAAGTGGCCAGCGCATTCTGGGATTATGTCACCAAACTAAGCAGTGATGCAAAGGATGCAGTCGAGCAGATACAAGAATCTGACATCAGTAAACAGCTTAAGTAAGTAACAAGCTGCAAAAAGTGATCTGTCTACAAATAAATAAATTATATTTATAACAGATACACGCAGTATCTGTTTCTTTATCTTAGCCTGTCAACTCTATATTGAAACATTTATTTTAAAAAAGCATCTATGGGTGGAGCTGCTGCTTTTTTCTTGAAGGACCTAAAAAAGGGTTGTATTAATGATCGTTTAACAGGCCTATATCTAACACAAACGGTAGTTTTTAGTTGTCACACATTAAGAAACGTGATTGCTGTTTTCATTTGTGACTTAAAAAATGCAGCGAAACACTTAAATAAATCTCTATCACATTTGAAGGCATCAATTTTGTACAGAAGCAACAAAGCATGCAGTCATCTTCATTTGCATCTTGTGCATACAGAATTATCTAAATACCATACTTAGAAAAATGTAAATGTATTTTGTGATATTTGTAAATTATTGTCCATGTAGGAATTATTTTGCACATCTGCTTTCCTCACAGATGCCAAAACCAATAAAAACCTAATTTTTATTTGACTTAAACAGTTATTGCTAATGTTTCTATCACAGCGTATATTTTGTTATATTTCAAAAGACTACAGTCAATATAATGCTTTATGTAAAGAGATGTTTACTTAAATAGTTTTTTCAGTTAATTCACTCAGACAATACTAAAGTCCTTCTAATTTACCACCAAATTACCACCAGACCCATGTGAGAACATTTCAACTTATTGATGACAAACATGTGTAACTGTGTTCGTAGTGCCAGATGAGGACCATCTGAGGCCCATAAGTACATAGAATTTGGCCAAACCAGCAAATGAAAAACCAAAAAACATGTTTGCTCAGTCACACATGACCCCGGCTTGGCTCATTTCTTTCACCATCCCCTGTTGTGAGTAGGTCTTTGCTGTAATGATGCTATGTGACCCGAGGTGCCTTCCTTTTATAATAAAGCAGTAATAAAAAATGTGTGTTTGCAGTGCCCCACTGTGCAATAAAGAGGGGGGGGGGTGAACTCAAGCTAGTATGATGCCTAATGGATTATCTGACTCCATATGATTACATCCTAGTTTGACACAATTAAAACTTTTATCCGTTGTGCAGTAATCTATATTTTGCTTTCTACCTACACAGTTCTATAATCCAGGAAAATTTGAAGACTGTGAATCTTTATGCAGGAGACCTCGAGAGCCAAATCCTCCCTTTTGCTAAGCAGATCCATGAACAGCTAACACAAGACTCTGAAAAGCTGCGGGATCAGATCAGACAGGAGCTGTTGGAGTTAAGAAACAAACTTTCCCCATATGCAGATGAGATGCACAAGCAACTGAGCAAGAATGTAGAGCAGCTGCAGTTAAAACTTACTCCATACGCAGAGGAGCTTCAAACTGAGCTGGAGAAGAACACACAGGTGGTCAGTCAGCAGCTGAAGTCTGTGGTCCAGGAGCTGGATGCCAAGATCAGGGACAATGCAGACAATCTAAAAACATCTTTGGCCCCATACTCACAAACTCTTCAGGCCCAAATAGACGACAGCGTGGATCAGCTCAAAAACCACCTGATACCCTACACTGAAGAGCTAAAAGAAAAGATTAGGCAACAGTCAGAGGAACTATATCAGACACTAACTCCTTATTCTGAGGATGTGCAGGGTGCACTGGAGAAGCATATTCAGAACATGGATTTCCAGATGAGGAAAATTGTGGATCAGATGGAAAGCAAGATAGTGGAACACACATCAGAGTTGAAAAAGCAACTCTATCCATACGCAGATCAGCTGAGGAAGATACTCAATGGAAACGTTCAGGATACTAGACAAGTTTTAGAGCCCTATTTCATGGAAATGAGCAAGCAGATAGACGAGAGAATCTCAGAGTTTAAGGACACAATGACCCCATATGGTGAAAATCTTAACAAAGCATTACTACAAAGAGTAGAAGACATGAAGAAAAAACTAGATCACTACACAATAACCACACAAGATCAATTAGAATACCTGGAGAAAGATGTACGTGACAAGATCAGTGACTTCATTAATAAAGGTGTTCCCACCAAACAGTAAATCAGATTTCATCACAAGTCATCATTAACTTGTGCAGAGGTAGTTGGTAGACCTCTAGCAGATATTTTGACAAATCATAAACAATTCCCAGTAAAATTATTAGAATTTCTAGGGCTATAAACACAATTTCATCATCTGCTTTCTTTTTTCATGTAGGGTGATGAATGGTGACATCATCTATTTCAGAGTGGCTACCACACACATGATCAGCTTATAAATCAGTAACGTGTTAAAAAAACAAAAGCTTCTATCTGCTTCATTTTGCCAGTTCTCAGTCAGCATTATGTGAAATAATTTATGTTTGCTTGTTCAGTGATAAAGATTTGTGTGCACTTTAGCAATTATTTTCAATAAAAATGGAATACAGCAATGCACAGTATCATGAGACCTGTCTGTTAATCATTATGTAGTCAACATTTTAGTTTATTCTGGAGTCAACAGTTTATAGTTTGTTTTTTTTTTAATTTTAAAATTCTTACATTTCCAGAATGTACTAAACTTAAAACTCTAACTATTCCTGTAAGATGGAGTCTTTCTGTACTACACAGTTTTGGCCTGGATTCTTGTACACACATACCTTACAAGTAGAAACATAGAATTTGAGAGGTAAGAATAATTCAGACCATCTATTCTGTGCATTTTCCTGATGTAAAGACTTATCTTAGATTCATGCATGCGGGTTCAAGCCCAGGGTCACTGATGCCTGGGTGTGGCTATATTGTCACCTCCTCTACTTAACCCCACTAACTACACCCATTTTCTATGTTGATCACTCCACCTCTTTAGGCCCCTGACTTCACCATGTAACATGTCAAGAGCTTGTAAGTGCTATGTTTGCCCGAACCAACTTACCAATACCATCTTTGCACCCAAAAAAAACTTACCAGTGCCATCTTTGTCCTAAAAAACTTATCAGTGCCATCCACAGCTTGTCACTGCCATCTTTGTCCCCCAACAGCTTGTCAGTGGCATTTTTGGGCCCAAACAGGTCATCAGTGACACCTTTACCCCAAAAACAGCATTACACCGAATGTGTCAGGGGCATCCAGGGCTCTGATTTTAAAGAAGCCGCAGAGTGAGAGGGGCAAAGCCGTAGTCAGTTCCTTTTTAGCACCTGAGGAAAGAACAGAAATGTGCCCCGTCCCCACTATTTTTTTTACAAAGGTCATGTTAAGGAAAGAAGATAAATAAATAACAGGGAAACTCATGATGCAGAAAGTGTAAAAATCATGGAAAAAGAAAATTCTCCAAACCCAATGATTTATTCAGAATTTGCCACTGAGGGTGGTACAGCATAACCCCTATCACCATATACTGAGCCAGACACTGACAATGATACAGCATAACTCCCAATATAACATCATTATATTAACCCACTCACGACAAAGCCCGTACTAAGGAAGCGATCAGCAATAGCTTCCTAAGCTTAATCGTGTTGCTGACATGCCATAAATCAATACACAAGGGTGTGGGGGCATAAATGCACAAGGGGGGCAAAACACAAGGTTGTTGACAAAGCATATGTTTTATGCTTCAGTGTGTGTGTTTGGGTGTCAATGTAGCAGAGCCTGTCCTGGTCTGTGTGTGTGTGTCTGGGTGTCGTTGTGACAGAGCCTGTCCTGGGGTGTGTGTGTCTGGGCGTCGGTGTGACAGAGCCTGTCCTGGTGTGTGTGTTTAGGGGTCATAGTGGCAGAGCCTGTCCTGGTGTGTGTGTGTTTGGGCATCTGTGTGGCAGAGCCTGTCCTGGTGTGTGTCTCGGTGTGGGTGTGACAGAGCCTCTCCTGGTGTATGTGTTTGGGAGTCATAGTGGCAGAGCCTGTCCTGTTGTGTGTGTCCTGTTGTGTGTGTTTGAGCATCTGTTTCCTGGCACTTTACTTACTGTAGGAATAAGTAGAACTATTTAATTTTTACTTATCCAGAGATTAAATGCGCTACTGAATTTGTAGTCACTTCGGAGGACAAAACTTTCTAGGCCCAGAAATCAGTTAGAGGAAAAGTTAAGGTTTTGTGTTATTTACTCTATTTCAATCTGCATATTTTATTGAAAAGGATTAGTGGCACTAATTTGTGGCTTCAGGTGTATCATGACATTTTTTAGTATATGGATGTACTCCCAATCCCATCACATAAAATTCTATCTCATACATCTGCCGAGCTCTGATGTCATCTTTATCCAGTACACATGGATACCGAGGAGTTAAGATTCCGTCAATTCCTAGGTACTTTTGGTTCCTGGGATTTTAATAATAATGTGGTATTCTGTTATCGTAAAGGAGCTCGACCACGTGATACAATACATGGGGCTGGTGTCCAAATATTTCCAGGGCTGCTTTTCATTTCCAGTCCTGCCTTCCCGCCAGAGTCGTCTTTAATGCAGGACAAAAAGGGACAGATGCCCCTTGAGGAGCCGAGGAGTTAAGATTCTGTCTGTCCTTTGTTTTTTGTTTCCATTAAAAAAGGCCCACCAAAATCCTCAGCACCAGGCCCATGATGCTCTTAATCCAGCCTTAGCTACGTGCCGCGACGGCGTGATTGGCGGATGCTGAGCGCTGGGGGGAAGTGATGTTTAATTTCATGACGTCACTTCCCCCAGCGCTCTGCAGTCTGGCAGAATCCGCTGACCAGCCGGCCTGTGCAAGCTCGCTGCCTCGCAGCTCGTGGACTCCGAGGAAAAGTCCCTACTCCTGCCTGCATTGATAAAAGTAAACTAAGGTAGGTGCACATTATGTTTCTGTGGCAGGAAATATTTTTTTGGGGGGTGAAGGTAGGTGCACATTTTGTTTCTGTGATGTCACGCATATATAATTAATTATGCAAATTAGCAAGGCTGGTGGTTTATTGCAAGAAAGGGGGCAACCCTAAATACATCTGAGGACGGACATGACACCAATGGCAATTGTAAAAAAATATTTCAACTAAATCACTCTAAGATGAATATCAAAACAATTCAAATTATACATTGGCCCCAGTTCTTAGCACCTTTGCATGTGGCTAGATACCAACCATGTATTTAGTCTTTATATCGATAAAACATCAACTAAACTCAGGGAGAAACTATTGCCTTAATATCTGAGAAAACTTATTTTAAAGCAAATTCTAATGCCAGTTACTGACTATTTAGTCACAGCATCTGCACCACTTATCTATCTTTACAAACTCATCATAGAAACATAGAAAGCCCATCCAGTCTGCCCAACCTCTGAGTACTTTCCTTTAGTACCTGCCCTTATCCTATATCTAGCTCGGCCTTATGCCTATCCCATGCTTGCTTAAATGCCTTTACTGTATTTACATCTACCACTTCTGCTGGAAGGCTATTCCATGCATCCACTACCCTTTCCTTAAAGTAATATTTTCTGATGTTACCATTAAACCTTTGCTCCTCTAGCTTATGGCTATGTCCTCTTATTGTGGTAGTATTTCTCCTTTTAAATAAGCCATCTTCCTTTACCTAGTATTTAAATGTTTCTATCATATCCCTCCTGTCACGTCTTTCTTCCTGGCTATATAGGTTAAGATCCTTTAACCTGTCCTGTACCATTCATATGCTGATACCCTTCACCTTCCTTGCCTAGTTTACTATTACTTGTCTGGAAAGCAATCCTCCACATTGTTATAAGAGAGCAGACCAGACCTCCTTCTCTTACAGAGCTTGCAAATTGTGAAATCATAACTTCAAATATACTGAAGATCTCAAACATGTATCCCTTCTTATATTCTCCAGCTGGCCTGCCTGCAAATAACTGGAACGATTATATAAATGAAAATATTACTGTTAACCACATGATGGCAGCAGCCCTAAAATTATCATTAAGCTATGAAGTATAACTGAGGAAACATCGAAAACATTTCTTTAAACGGAGTTATAGCAGAAAGCAGCCTTTTTTGTTGGCTTCCATGGTAAGTCCCCACAAAGCAACGATTGGTGCAAGATTTTAAATAGGAAAAAAATTTTGCAGAGTGCTTTCCCAGATATAAAGTGCTAGCTTCACCAACAATCACTACCATACTTTGTTTGAACAGTTTGAGGAAGGTCCTTTGACTGTGCCCCAGTGCACAAAGCAAACTCCATAAAGACATGGTTGGGTGAGTTTGGTGTAGAAGAACTTCAACAGCCACACAGAGCCCTGTAAGGGCAGTGTCCATGTATATGTGTGCGTGTCAGGGCAGTGTACATGTATATGTGTGTGTAAAGGCAGTGTATGTGTATATGTGTGTTTATGGGCAGGTGTGTGTAAAGGCAGTGTGATGGACCCCTGGCTGCCTGAGAATCATAGGAATTTTAGTTCACAGCTAGCATCTGCAGCTTTACTGTTGCTGCACTTCCCATGACGCTCAGCCAGCATCATGGAAGTAGTATGGGGAATTCAATTCAATTCAATGTATTGGTTATTTTTAATATGCATGACAAAATGAAGCGTGTTTTAAGTGGCGATGCAAGCGGGACATTTTAAAGTGCAATTGCTTGGATTGGTGAGTTCCGCGCGATTAAAAAAAAGAGTGTCCCTCTTTCACATTTTGAAATGTTGGAAGGTATGCTACAATGTATGTAAATGTGTTAATAATTTACATAAAAAATACATAATTTTTGTGACATCAATTCCAATATGTACATAAGGTAAATTCATGCCCTAGCTGCGTGGGAGTTGGAACAGTACCAATATATAGGGGGGCACATAAGATACCACAGACAAAACTGGGGGGGGGACTAATAGGTTCCACCACTAAACCATACAACAGAAAAAACTAAACCAATATATATATATAGATATATATATATATATATATATATATATATATATATATATATATATATATATATATATATATATATATATATAACCTGTGTCTGTACTAGGGTAGTGTGTGCCAAAGATATATATGATATATCTTAAGTTTTTATTTAAAAAATTACTTTTTATTCTCTCTTCCATTATAGTCTACGGGCATACATCCACATTATAGTCTACGGGCATTCCTCCCCATTATAGTATACACGCATTCCATTTTATCATTCCTTTTAATGTCCTCTTTGCATGTATGGATACAACTTACTCACTTGCAGAGACACAGTTGCACACTGCTATATATTTCTCTATAGTCTCTACAACAAGGAAGCAGTTATGTAACATCTAAACCCATGGCCTCTAGTTCTAACATGTCTCATCCAGTTGGTTAAACCCATTAAATATTTCTTAGCAGTCTGAAAAATAGATGATTCTCAATGTTTATTTGCCAAACTGAATATACATAGCAAAACTCCTATCTGTTACGCCTGATCCGGCGTCACAGGTGGTGGACCCACGATGCAGAAAATATCTCCGAAAAACAAGCCGGGATCGAGACAGGCAGCACAGGAGCGTGGTCAATACAATAGCCGAGGTCGGGGCAGGCAGCACAGGATCAGGGTCAAATGACAAAGCCGAGGTCGGGACGGGCAGCACAGGATCAAGGTCAAATAACAAAGCCGAGGTCGGGACGGGCAGCACAGGATCAAGGTCAAATAACAAAGCCGAGGTCTGGTACACGTGGAGATCAATCAATAAACAAGAGCACCCAGAGAACATTAACATGGACTCGTTGAACGGGCAAGGAAACACAGGAGCAGGAAGTTTAAATAGGACCAATGGCGGGAAAGAAGGTACGATGACGTCATCGCGACCGACGCAAGAGATGCGTCGTCGCGATGGCAACGAGCAAAAACAAACCCTCCTGCCTGTGGTACCTCCGCGAAAGACGTGGAGGCGCCACAAGGCAGGAGAAGAAAGAAGACAGCCACTGTGGACGTGCAGCGGCGATCGGACACACGATCGCCGCCGACATGCCCGCGGCGGCTAACCAAAAAGCCCTCTCTGCCTGTGCTGCCGCCGCGAGCAACGCGGCAGCGCACACAGGCAGGAGGGGAAAGTGACAGCCACCGTGGACAGGCAGCGGCGATCGGACACTCGATCGCCGCCGACATGTCCGCGGCGGCTAACCACAAAGTCCTCTCTGCCTGTGCTGCCGCCGCGAGCGACGCAGCGGCGCCACACAGGCAGAAGAGGCACTGGTCGGGTGCCGCGAGCCTGCAGCGGCGGATCGTCTTTTAGATCGCCGCTGACAGGCTGCGGCAGCCCGATCAGGACTGTCTGTGGCAGGGAGGCGTGCCTGTTCAACACGCACGCCCCCTCGTGTGCGCGCCGCACGCACGGCAACACACGAGGAGGACGTGCGCGAGGAACGCCGAGGGACCCCAGCCGAACAGGTAGGTATGACACTATCACTCCTTCTGTTTTTATGTAATAAAGTAAGTATGGATAGATCTTGACTCATTTGCCAGTTGGGCTGCTTACTCTTCAGCTCCAGCTTTTTCAACAGGAGTCTAGCTTGCAATATTCTAGCATCACATCTGAAGTATTAAGGACCTCAGCTTCTCTATCAATGGGAACTAAAGGCCAAAATTACCCTTTTGGGGGAAGGTTGATTCTTTACACATGGTGTCTTACTTACATACCATATGTATGTGTTTTTGCTCACCGTGTACACAGGATGTCTCACATGAAGAAGAAAGGATTTAGACTGACCATTTTAGATACAGACCCCCCAAGAAATTGAGCTGAGCATTTCTTACTCATTCTTCACTCAGGAGTGAGTCTTGATGAACAGTGATGGGAGGAAACAGATAGAATCAGCAAACCATGCAACACATGAAAGCCTGAGGAGGTTCCAATTGGTGCCAAATCTCATTAATTAATCACAAACTGTATTCATATCATACCACAACATAACAATTAGTCAACTCTCTCTCCATGAGGCTATAATTTTCTTAATCTACTTTTTTTGGCCTTCATTTTACAGTCATTAAAAGACGTGTAAACTAGGGTGACCACATTTTATTTCTGCCATTCAGGGACACTATGAAGCGCATAAGATTACACACAGGTGTGTATATATATATATATATAGATATATATATATATCTATATATATATATATATATAGATATATATATATATATCTATATATAGATATATATATATATATATCGATATATAGATATATATATATATATCTATATATATAGATATATATAGATATATATATATATATATATATATGTGTGTGTGAGAGCTACTACCCCCTTCTCACTATCTACCCCCTCTCCTCCCCCTTTTCCACTATCTACCCCCTCTCTCCCCTTTCTCACTATCTATCCCTTCCCCGTTTCTCACTATCTACCCCCTCTCCTGCCCTTCTCACTATCTACCCCTCTTCCCCTTCTCACTATCTACCCCCTCTTCCCCTTCTCACTATCTACCCCCTCTTCTCCTTTTCACTATCTACTGCCTCTCCCACCCTTCTCACTAGCTACTCCCTCTTCCCCTTCTATCTACCCCTCTTCTCCCTTCTCATTATCTACCCCCTCTCCCCCTTCTCACTATCTACCCTCTCCCTCTCCCCCTTTGTAGTTCACTTACCTTGCAGAAGTCTTGTGGTGGGATCGCAAGGCCTCTGTCTCGCTGCCCTGCTGCGGTGCGCACTGCTTCACTGCTTCACTCCAATATATGACGTCATATTCCCTCACTCAGCATGAAATGCTGGCACCATGACTCATGGAGGAGAGTGAGGGGCGCCTAACGGTTGCTGAAAACCTATTCATGAGCGACCGATTGGCGCCCCTCTCCTCTACAGCAAAAAAAAAAAAAGGATGGCGTTTTAAATAGGGAGGGAGGCCACTGATTGAGTCCACACTTCTTAGCAAACTACCAAGTTCATGTAAGATACTGAACCTCCTCTGAGACTTGACATGTAGTTAAACGAATAGTGTTAATTTATATTCCAACAAAATGTAACAATAATTATTATAAGTATTACTAATAGCATGATCATACCTGGGAACTCTCTGGGTTTTGCCTGGAGACACCGGGTAAAGCACTGAGTCCCTACAGAAAACTCCAGGTCATGGAAGGGGCGTTACAGCATGTCCCACTCTCCATTCAACAATAGCGCATGTCCCGCAGCATCAGCAAGACTTCCTACTCACATCCTGCAAGGGTGGGCTCTTGAGTAGTCGTAGCCAGAAAGTTCCCAGGAATGACCATGACAGTTCCAGGTATTTAGAAGTGGGATCTATAACATCTAAACATTTTCTGAAGGAGCTATATTGAAAGATATGGTGGTGCTTCCACTGAAAACATCTTAGAACAGTCTGGTTTCTGGGATGCATTGAAACCAAAACTGACACGGCCTGTTCCACACTGCATATAACATGTTTTCAACATGGGGAAACTCCTGCCTCTTGCCTGATTCCCCCGATGCTAAATAAGGAAATTTGCAATGTAATCTACATAAGTAGTAAAAGAAAGTACAGTTGTAGAGATCTGTCTATCTAGTAATTACGTAAATTGAGTATTGTTATTGCTAGTTCAAAATAAACAAGTTCATATATTTGCGATAACATTGCTAGGAAATATAGAGTAAAGTTCTCAATGTATAAGTTAAGGAGTGAGGGACAACAACATATGATGTGCATGAAACTGCACATAGTTAAATTGATAGAAGTGCATGCAGGAGAGGCCGATATATATATCTCTTTTTGCTAATGAGTCTAACAAGATTTTATCTATGGGTCCTGTGAGTTTTAGTTAATCACAACAGGTGATCATGTCCTAGAGTTTATCGTAGTCAAGTATGAAGACCAATACAAGATGTGCCACTAATTAACTTTGTTGTTGGAAACATAAAAATTACATGCAGTAATAAGGGTCCTCTTCTCTTCTAGAAAATAATACCACGGGCCTACTTAACCTAAAGTAATACTTTAACAACTCACAAATGTTTTATGTGTATACATTTTTATTTAGTGCCAAATTATACAATAAACAATATAGTCATTTATTTAGAGGGTCAGAAGATCAAAGGACTCCATAGCCTAGAAGTTAGAATTTAGTTTATCCCAATTTCTTCATCTTAAACTTTCTGAATTTCTTGCTATGTACAGAGAGAGAGCACTGATATACACTCACTGGTTCCTTTATTAGATACCTATTCAATTGCTTGTTAACACACATAACTAATCAGCCAATCACATGGCAGCAACCCAATGCATTTAGGCATGTAGTCAAGATAACTTGCTGAAGCTCAAACCAAATTCAAACCAAGCATCAGAATGGGGAAGAAAGGGGATTTAAGTGACTTTGAGCGTGGCATGGTTGTTGGTGCCAGACGGGCAGGTCTGAGTATTTCAGAAACTGCTTTATGCACAACCATGTCTAGGGTTTACAGAGAATGGTCAGAAAAAAAGAAAAAAATATCCAGTGAGCGGCAGTTGTGTGGATGAAAATGCCTTGTTGATGTCAGAGGTCAGAGGAGAATGGGCAGACTGGTTCGAGGTGTCAGAAAGGCAACATTAACTCAAATAACCACTTGTTGCAGAATATCAACCTCTGAACGCACATTGAACCTTGAAGCAGAAGACCACACTGGGTGCCACTCCTGTCAGCTAAGAACAGGAAACTGAGGCTACAATTCACACAGGTTTACCAAAATTGGGCAATGGAAGACTAGAACAAAGTTGCCTGGTCTTATAAGTCTTGATTCCAGCTGCAATATTCAGATGGCAGGGTCAGAATGTGGTGTAAACAACATGAAAGCATGGATCCATCCTCCCTTGTATCAACGGTTCAGGCTGGTGGTGGTGTAATGGTGGGGTGGAGATTTTCTTGGCACACTTTGGGCCTCTTATTATCAATTGAGAATCGTTTAGACACGACAGCCTACCTGAGTATTGCTTCTGACCACAGCGTACCCATCTTCTGATGGCTACTTACAGCAGGATAATGCAAATCACAAAGCTCACATTATCGCAAACTGGTTTCTTGAACATGACAATGAGTTCACTGAACTCCAATGGCCTCCACAGTCACAAGATCTCAATCCAACAGAGCACCTTTGGGATGTGGTGGAACGGGAGATTTGCATCACAGTCAAGAAATCTGCAACAACTGTGTGATGCCATCATGTCCATATGGATCAGAATCTCTGTGGAATATTTCCAGCACCTTGTAGAAAATATGCCACAAAGAATGAAGGCGGTTCTGAAGTCAAAAGGGGTTCCAACCCACTACTAGCAAGGTGTACCTAATAAAGCGGCCAGTGAGGCTGATCACAGAGCAAACACTTGTGCTAGAAAATAAAGGTCTAGACCACAAGAGACACCAGGTCAAACAGGCTGGGATGGGAAGTAGATTTCTTTTTATTATATAGTAAAAAATAAAACATATGGAGGGGTCCCCAAAAGCCATTTGTCTAAGGGCTCTGAGGTCTGAATCTGGCACCGATTTAGTGTACCTAGGGATGAGGCATTAAAGGCACTAGAAAAGGCAAGGGAAAAACTCAGTTTTGGCTATTGGTTTTATTTTTGTTCTACATTTTAGATTTAATTTTTTTAGGTGTAGCCCAGGACACACTTGCAAAAGTTTCCTATGGAATGACATAGCATTGTATAATGACAATTATACTGCGTTTGAAGAAGAAAACAATAAGATATGTTGAATCAATTCACATCTTGCAAACAGAAATCACTGGGTTAAACACATACGTTTCTTTCCAGTTCATGTCAGCATTTTGGTGTTTGGTAATATATGACGAAGTGGTGTTCTGTGGACTTTAAACTAGATTGGGACTCAGTGCGTCGTTGGAGCTTTCATGTTGCCCATTGGACTTTGTTGTTGATCTAACAGACTGCATCTTAGACAGGATGAAAACAGATAACTCAGAAAGCTGTCAACTTTGCCCTAAATACTGCTGTTTGTACACAAATGAGTATGTTGTTACTCTGTACCCAGCAATACACTACAGCCAAGACATGCCTGTTACCTTGTGTTCTATGCGTGGTCCCCATCAAATCAGCAAAAAAAGGGCATGAACCTAAATCTATCACAAAGACACCGGCTTCAAGCCGTTCTATAATTCATTATGCTTGAAAAAAGACGAATTTGCCTTCAACCTTTTCATATTTATACATTTTAACATGCAGATCTGGATAAGTCTGTGTTGCCAAGTGGGTTTCTTCATTAAGGGGAAAACTAGCATGTGCTTTTTTTTTTACTGACTTTCTGTTACATCGTGAAGGGCCAACCCCAGTGACCTTCTGCTGCTAGAGTAGTCGGATGACCTGTGTGAAGGATATTTAAACCGGGAGATTCTTGAACACTATCTCACTGTCTGAATTACGCATTAAGCAGAGCAACTCATCCCATCTTGCAGAGAAATTTACCAGGGAGAAATGAGGGCTGTTTAAAATACACAGTGAATTGAAACCACAACTCCTTGGAAAACTCTTACTTACTTTAGAGTTGTATCTTTGACTGGCTCAATGACCAAAGATGGCCAATAGTTAATTAAAGAAAGCTATTTCAAAGATGTTCTTTCATTCATTAGACCTGAAAAAAGACACAGATCCACATTCAAACATGTAGCTGTTGATATACCTATGTGTTGCCCACTGGGGTTGCTTATTCCAATACCAATAAACTCAATTGCATTTTAAGTAGACTTGGGCGCTGGCCAGTTAACCCTTCGTGTTTGTCTTCGTGGGGGGGGGGCATCTTCGTATTCCACGAATATTTGCCCGTTCCTGTGTTCGGTTGGGCTAATATTTGTGTACATTCTTTTGTGTTCGTTTTTTCTTTGTTTTTTTGCCGTGTTTTTGTTGAAGGGGTTAATACGGGGTTAACGTGGTACGCACTACGCAGCAGCTTTGGCTCCAGGATTTTAAATGTCCGTACGAGCAACTCTATTGGTCGCCGGCAGGGGCCTCTTGCCAATAGAGTCGCTTGCACGGCCCTTTAACTCCTGAAGGGGAACTTGGCCCGTCTCCCCGCTCCAAGAGTTAAAGGTCTTAAAACCTACGGACTTCCGCTCCCATTCTCTACGCAGCATCGCAGGGGTCAACGAGAGCGGAAATCTGTTGGTCGCATGGCCCTTTAACTCCTGACGTGGAACTTGGCCTGGGGAGACCATTGATCTCCCCGCTCCAAGAGTTAAAGGTCTGCACGAGCGACTCTATTGGTTGATGGCAGACGAGCCCCCTGCCAGCGACCAATTGAGTCACTCGTACGGACTTCAAAAATCTTGGTGCTGCAACTTGGCCGGGGGACAACACTGCTCCAAGAGTTAAAGGCCCCTGCAGGCAACCAATAGAGTCCCTCGCACGGCCCTTTAACGCCTGATGGCGAACCTACGGATTTCCGCTCCCATTAACCCCTCTAATGCTGCATAGATAAGGTAGGCTAGGTGGGGAAGGGACCAGGGAGATTAGTAAACAAAGACGAACACGAAGATTCTTCATGTTGTGTGTCTTCATCTTCGTATACGTTTTGCCGCCGCCATGTTCGTATGTTGGGTATTCGGGCTGAACAACGAAAACGCACCCTTCGTGTTTGTTTTCATGTTTGCCCGAATACAAATGCACTAGTCTAATTTTTAAGCCCTTGTATCACATTCAGAGGGATTTATTTATCATTCTTTAGGTTCTATCACCAACTTTGGAATTTGTAGGAGAAGCATGGGTTATGCCTGATATCACTATACATTTTAAAGGGCCAAAGCTAGTTAGTGTCTTTTAAAGGTGCTCATACATATGTAAAAGTCCAGAGGGGTCACGATATTCATGTCAAAAGATATAGCTGTGGAGGGAAAGGTGCCCAATAATGCTATAAATTCTGGTGTTAGCAAGCAAATGCATGCGGGGGGGGGGGCTGTGCCACTGACATAATTCACCTAGGACGCTAGAAACCATAGGGCTTATCTTGTCTATACTTTCCTGGCTGTATGCTTTTGATTTAGTCTTTGTAAGTGTGTGTGTCCTACAAGACTTTTTGGCAAGATCATGCCAGATTGGCATACCTGGGAACTTTTCCGGGTCGTGGGGTCTTGACAGGCTTCGCTCCCCGCCCATTTTCCCTTTAAATGGAGGTGTTTCCCGCATTGTCAGCGGGAACGCGGTGGGCAGTCCTGGCTGCGTCCCGCAAGGGTAGGCTCTGGGTACTCAGAGCCCAAAAGTGCCCAGGTATGCAGATTGGTGACCTAGCTCCATGCACAGGCAGTAGGTATTCCTGTCTTTCCATGGGCATTGTGTCTGATATCATGGGACATTCTGCCTTATCCTAAAATGTATCCCTGTATCATCAGATGTTGTATTAATAGCATTGGTGTTTCAGAGGGCTTGGAAATTTAGAATATATTTCCGCAGATGTTACTACTATACATCTATGTTTGCACATTAATCAAAATGACCTTTTTGTAGAGTATACCTCTCCCCTAACACTCCTTTTTTTGCTTGTAAAGAATGCCAAGAATATAAAATGTAAAAATATTTATATATATTGTGTGGCACAGGTAATTCACTGCCTCCTTGTGGTAAAGTTTCAACATTTCCCAAAATAGGCACTCCTGTAAGGTAGTGTGTGTCTTCTACAAGGTCATGTGCACTGCCAGCATTACTACGAGGGACACTGAGTCCACCCCACAATGGTGACATCACCAGGTTGAAGACCTGCAGCTTCCTTTAAAAAGTATTGGAAGCTTCTGAACAGATGCATTTGTTAAGAGACTGTGGTCAGAGAACTGAAGAAACAGTACGTGGCGTGGTTCTCTCAGAAAACTGATGTGTTTCCTGCGTCTTAAATCTGAGATCTGATTCATTTAATAAAAGGTAAGTTGGCAAACAAACTGCTACATGGGCAATTTTCAACATATTACAGATATATTGGTAAAATCACAATGCATTGCTACTTCTGCTTATAAATAACTATTAAGAGAAAATTAAAATATATTTTTTACTGTTTTTACTGCAATTTTATAAAATATTTTCCGGTATGATTTATTAAAAGTCACATATATTTAATGACCAATCTGACTGAAAATGTAGCAATTATTTGAAAAAATGCATTTTTCCCTAAAGGAACAGTCATATTGTTGTTTTCTTTTATTTAATACGATATTAAGCCCCATCAACATTCCTATACTAAATATACTGTTTCTTTTGGGAACATTATGCTTTGTTAATAAACATCGCACCTTTGCCGGCACCTGTACCCTGACCTTTAGCAGGAATTTGCACTGATGATTCATTACTCAATCCAGTGACAGAGGGCTCACTCTAACGCTGCTAGGGCTTATGAATATACCCGACATTTATATGGGGTATCACAGCTGATTGTCAAGCAGTGATTTAATCTGTTGGTGTATGAGTAATGGTGTTTGGCTCTACCTACCCCCGTCTCTGTATTCTATCCACTAAGACTTATGGGGGCCCATTTACCATCCCTGGTCCAATATGGAGGAAGAACAATGGTCTCTGGTTCAAAATAAATGGAAAGTTGCCAGGTATCAGCTTCCATCATGTAAACAGAGTCATCTTCATTGCTGTTGGCCTTTCAGTATCACTGTTCTGATCTGTGAGATGCCAAATATCATAAATAGAACATTTTTTATACTGACTTCATTTTCCTAGGAAATAATGAGGGTTAGCCATAATCAACATTATCAAGAATATGGATGTGTATACTCAGAACTCATTCATATTTTCCTATTACAGGCACATAAAACATCAGAATGCAAATAACAAGATTGGGTTATCTGCTGTTATTCATTGCTCTGACGGGTAAGTTCGTATATATGAAACTGGTATATAGCAAAATGAGGAGAAAGGGAATGTACAGTCCAATCAGAGATCCTAGGTGTCATTAAAGGGGAACATTCAGCTAAATAATTATACGACATGCTTAAGATGAACAGCTGCTCATTTAATATCTTTATAAATCTTAAATCGTGAAGCAGGGAGAGATTGAACCAATGCTTATAAAGCTAGCTCACACAAGAAACTCTTTAGTAGTGATGGGGCAATCTGTTATGAGACACCACTGAAAACCTAAAAATCTGGTTTTCCGACTCCTATTTTACCCCTCAGGTTGCCAAGCGGACCGCAGTGGATTCTGGGATTACTTTAGTCAGCTAACCAGTGAGAAGGATGAATGGGATCTTCAGGAGAGTGCACGAGGAGAATTCAGGTGAGTGTAAAAGGAACACAGTATGTACAATGTTGTTTCACATTAATTTCTAAAATGTAAAAATAGTGTCTCGTCCTCCTCGTGCCACTGTTTTGTAATCCCCTTGACACCATTACCAGCTAGCAAATTTAGATACAGATAGTACAACAGGGTACCAAAACCCAACAAAAGGGGGAAATATTTGGTTTGTGCTACCATGAACTAAAAATGTTTTAACTAATGGAAAAAGTATGCTAGTGTGGGCATGTGTGAGCGCTGCTACTATACAAGTGGAAACTGAGTTAGGTGCCGTTCCTGCCTTTTAAGGAATTTTGTCCACCGAAGCATGATGTCTAAATACATTTTTCCATGTCTTCTCTTTCACAGTGGCATGAAGAGCAGTTTTCGGCATGGTATTAGTTATGTAGGTAATTTTCTAGGGCCCCTCAAGAGTGGATTTCAGAAACGACTCTATGAGGACTCTGATGGGCTGCGTCGACTGATACGCAAGGAGCTGCAGGAGCTTCGTAGGAAACTATACCCATATATGGATGAAGCACACATAAGAATCAGCAGTAATCTAGAACAACTACGAAAGCGCCTACTTCCTTACACGGAGGAGCTGAAAGAACGGGTAGGATGGGGAGCTCAAGAACTCCATGCACAGCTTGGTCCATACAAGGAGGATATGAAGACTGGAAGAGTACACGGTTTGGCAGAAAGCCTCCATGACCGAATTACATTGAACACAGGAAGAGTCAGGCAAGTTTTGTACCCACTGGCTGAGCGTCTCATTGCAGAGGTCCATCATGCAGCAGAAGAGTTACATGGAAACCTTGCACCTCATGCCCAGATCACACAGGAGCAACTGAGCCAACAAGTACAAGAGCTCTCCCGGAAACTGACTCTGAATGCAAGGGAGCTTCATGAAAAGATCCAGAAGAATCTGGATGTGCTGAAAGAACAGTTGGTGTCTTACCCAAAAGAACTAAAGGAAAGGTTTCCGAAGGGAGAGGTTGTTGAACCAGTAGCACCCTACATGGAGGAAATGGCTGCTCAGGTGCAGAGGGAAGTGGAGGAATTTCATAGGAGCACTCAGAGGCAGATTGAGGATTTTACACACATGATTAATATGGAAGCAGAAGAAATTCAACTCAAGCTGTCCCCTGCTTCTTGGGATTTCCATGACAGTGTCAGTTCAGTTGAAGATGTGCAAGAGAAATTAGACTCCTTGTGGAAAGACATATCCGAAAGTCTGAACTAGGGAGGGTTAAACAGACTTAGGAAAGGTTGTGACACAGCAAATATGAACATTGTTCGCAATAAGGAATACTTCAGGAGGCCCCTGAAACAGTTGCTTTAACACAAAGGGTCAACAATATTATTGCAATTTGTTTACAAGCCTATTGTCACTTGCTTTCTAATTTAAAACTTGTAGCAGTAGCAGTAGTTTATTTACAGTTCAACTTTCTTTTTAAAGGAAGGTGTTTATTATATTGCATCCCTTTCCATGTTTAGGGTAAAATATACTTAATATACATAAATCCAAAAATGTAAAAAAATGTATAACTAATATATAAGATAACTTATGTGTATGAGGGTAATCTTTCATAAATTGTGTCATAATTGCAGCATTTTTATAACAAACACTTTTGCCTATGTGTCAAGGTTTTTTACATTTCCGAGACATGCTATTGTTCAAAACATTGCAATATCAATTTAAAATATGTTAATTGTTTTAATAATATTTAGTTGTTTTATTGTTTTAATAATATTTAGTTGGAATGTGTATAATGGGTATTGTTACTTGTACTACATAATAACTCTTTCATGTGTACTTAATGCTTCTCATAGAATCCGGTGGAAAAAGCTAATTAAACAGAAAAGAATGTAGGATACATAAGATACCATTCAGATCATATTCAATACTACCTTTAATAGGATACAGGGCAAACCCCATCTTTAGACCCATCCCTTTTTAGGGTGACAATATTTTCCCTACAACCAGGGATACTTATGGAAAATCAACAGTGTGCTCCATGATGTATTTAAAAATGGCCCTAGGAACAATTTGATTACATATGCTTTATGATTAAAAAAAAATATCAAGAGATTGCCATATCTGATTATGACAAGTAAATCATCCTACACCGTAAATCAATCCTACACCGTAATCATGATTGAGAGAAAATTGGTTACACCCTTGACAGCTACTCATTTTGGTCTGTGGAAATTACAGTTCTGTTAAAGATGATAAAGATAATAAAGTAACTTTAGTCACATGATCAGAGGCACAACCACAAGGGCTGTGCCTCTAGGGGGCCCGGTGCTACCCCTGCAACCCCTTGTTCCCATACCTGGGAACTCTCCGAGTTTGACCCGGAGATTGCCGGGCGAGGGCTGCTTCTCCGGTTCTCCGGGAGCTGGGTCTTGACATGAGGGTGATTCCCGCTGCCAGTGGGAACGCCGACATCAGCGGGAACTCCCATTAACGCCAGTGGGACCGCCCACCGACGTCAGCCGTACGTCAGTGTGCAGTCCTGTCCTTGTACCGGTTCACAATAGCATAGAAAGGGCCCTTCCAACCTGGACTGCAAAGTGTAATTGTGTGTGTGTGTGTGTGTGAGAGAGAGCATGCATGTGTAATTATGTGTGTGTTTGTGAGCATGTATGTGGGGTGAGATGGTGTGTTAGTGAGTATGAATACATGTGTGTAATTTGTGTAAGTGTGTTTACATATGTGTGCCAGAGTGTATGTGGACAGAGGGGGAAGAGGCAAAGAAGGCACGGTCAAGTTGTTTGGGGGCAATGATGAAACAGGCCAGCTGTTGAAGTTAGGAGGTCCTGAGGCAATTTTCACAAGAGGGCCCTGCACATGATACAGCATTATACAGATATTTCCTTCTCTAGAAGATCGCTATAATTCAGCCACGCATATCGCCTAAATGTTCTATAGAGGGAACAGATCCTTGTTGGTTACTGAAGTTTTCAGTTGAAGCTTATGTTTTAATTCGACCATGCAAGAAAATATGTAAAGTTACATAAACTTTTTGAGATCTCAGAGATTTCTTATTGATTTTCCATTTGAAGAGACCTTTGAGGTCTTGTAAGCTTTTATGACTTCCCATTGTTTTCTGTGTTGCCCCAATAAAAAGGTATAAAAAATCAACTTCTACTAAAGACATAATTTCTCTTGTGATATACCGTATTTGCTCGATTATAAAACGAGGTTTTTTTCAGAGCAAATGCTGCAGCGTAAGTGCGTGGGATCTACACGCTGCCCCGACTACATGACAGGGAAGTCAGAAGGGGGGGGGACCTCAAAGTCTGACTATGAGACGACTAAGATCCAGATCCCCCGCAGCTGCAGGGGATCTGGATACTCCTGTCTCAACCCCCCCGTCCCACTTACCGGTACTTCAGAGTCCCCGGTGTGCAGCTGTCATGTAGCTGGGGCAGCGTGTAGACTCACGCTGCAGCCGGAAGGAGGCGTGGCTAGCAGCGGGGGTTGTCTGCGTGCATCGTGCCGACATTCCCCTGCTGTCAAAGATCAGAGTTCCCCGCACCGGCGCGGGGAACTCTGATCTCTGACAGCTGGGGAATGTCTGCGTGATGCACGCAGACAACCCCTGCTGCTAGCCACCCCTCCTTCCGGCTGCAGCGTGAGTCTACACGCTGCGCCAGCTACATGACAGGAGACTCAGAAGTACTGGTAAGTGGGGCGGGGGGGGATGTTAAATGGGGGGCATAAGGCATTTCTGGAGGCAGGGTGCTCTGTGAAATGCCTTTTAACCCCCTTAATGCCACTCTGCCTCCAGAAATGCATTTTTAACTCTCTCTACGCCACTCTGCCTCCTGAAATGCCTTAAGCCTCCCTATATGCCACTCTTCCCCATAATATGCCTTTTAACCCTCTAAGTGCTAGAGTGGCATATAGGGTTAAAAGGCATATCATGGGGCACAGTGGCATATAGGGTTAAAAGGCATATCATGGGGCACAGTGGCATATAGGGGGTTAAAAGGCATATCATGGGGCACAGTGGCACATAGGGGGTATAAGGCATTTCTGGGGCAGATGTGCATAACTGGGGGGCAGGTTGGAAAATAGAAGGAAATAAAACCAAAATATTTTTCTCAATCATAGCTTTTATTAAAAAAATGGTTTAAATGAATTAACATTTACTGGTAAAAAAATTTTCCTATAGGGTCGTCTTATATTCAGGCTTTTTCTTTTTTTCCTAAATTAATATTAAGATTTGGGGGGTCGTCTTATAATCAGGGTCGTCTTATAATCGAGCAAATACGGTATATAGCTTTTTTCCCTCTTTCAATCCCAAACTCTTTTGTCCCTATTTCCTCCCCGATGTCCCTCTTTGCTAGAAGCCCAGAATATTTGCTAGGTATAAGTGTGTAAGAGTGTTCTACAGTCTGGACACTCTGTGTACAGAAACAGAACAAAACATCTTTAAAAATGAAATAGCTACATGAAGTACACTATTATTCTATTTCAGAGGCAGGAGTTCTATATTATAACAATAATATATAAATACATTAATTCCTGTAAGACAATTGATGTGCCAGGCAGGTCATGGAAAAAAATCCCAATCATGACAATTGGAGGTCTGGAATGTTATGACGATGCCTGATTTAAAAGAGTTTAGGAGGTGATCACTGAAATGCCTTGATAGCGATGCATGTAGTGACACCGAAAACCCACCCCAGGACACACTCTGACTGCTCCGGATAGTGGTCACAAGTGCCACTGCGAGAGATTTTGCCTCTCGCAAGATGGCGGCTCCCCCTGCAGGTTGAATACAGACACTGCATTCAACCATGCAAGTAAATAAAGCCCAGCTTAATAATCACAATGTGATTAGTAAAATAAATAAAAATAGTTTTAAAAACAACGTAAAATTATTCTTCACTGATGTCACCATCAGAGGAACCATCCAGTTCCAACAAAATGTAAATATAGATATATATATAAAGAAAGATTATTTTTATGAGCAAGCCCTGAAACTAGCACAATATCTTCACATAAATTCTTGCATGGAAATGTAATTAAAACGCTGATGGGATAAATCGAATTGGCTGGATTCAATCATGTCCCACAAATAGGACATGGGCACAGGCTGACCAGATGTTCAAAAAATGCAAAGGTGGCCTTTTACCTCCTAAATAACCTGAAAAACCCATGCATGGGGGGTATCACTATACTCAGCAGACATTGATGGAGACATATTGGGGTGTTGTTTAACAGTAACATGTTCCACGTGCAGTAAATTAATATCTGAATTGCTACTACTACTACTACTTTAAACTTTGGTAAAGGCTGGTGGTAAAATGTGTGCATGGAAATTGTTAACAGCTTTTGAAATACCCTAGGGTCAGTGGCGACAATATATAGGGGGGACACATTAGATACCACAGTCAAAACTGGGGGGGCGGGATTAATAATTTCCACCATTAAATCATACTACTGAAAAAACATATATACGGTGTATATATGTACATATATATATATATATATATATATATACACATACACACACAGTATATATATTGTCAAAAGTAATGTGCTATGGAATGATACTTTTGTTATTGGACTAACATAATACTTGATCATACAACATGGGAAGCCTGAAACCACAATTTAGTGCGACTAATCCTTGAAATAAATATTATAGAGCACATAACACAATACCTTAACCTTTCCACTAAATGATTTCTGGACCTTGAAAGTTTTGTCTCCTGAAGTCACTACAAATTCAGGAGGGCGTTTTATCTCTGGATAAGTAAAAATGAAATAGTTCTGCCACATTGACACCCAAACACACACACCAGGACAGGCTCTGCCACACCGACACCCAAACACACACACCAGGACAGCCTCTGCCACACCAACACCCAAACACACACACCAGGACAGGCTCTGCCACACTGACACCCGATCACACACCAGGGCAGGCTCTGCCACACCGACAACCAGACACACACACCAGGACTTTTAATAACAGTGTGGTTAACACACCAAAATTGGACAAAAAAAATCAACATTATATATATATATATATATATATATATATATATATATATATATATATATATATATAATTGCTAACAGCAATCACACTCCTATCATGCCCAGGCAGCCAGTACACGCTGGAACCTGGGCATGACAGGAATGTGATTACAGTCTCTCTATGCCATGCTACCCCCCACACCTACACATCCATGCTATCACACACACACACACACACACACACTCATTCACAAACATTCAGCATAAACTACAGCATAACACCCATCACTCTCACACTTACTAATCTTTTCCTCCTCCTTTTCGTTCTTCCTCTTGGCTCTTCTTCTGTGTCCTGTCCTTCCGGTGCAGTGAGTGGGGAAGGGGGTGGGCGCGGCTTCAGTGTTGTGCGCCGGGATATGACAGCAAATCCTGATGCACATACATCGCAAGTGAGCAGGATCGGAGATATCTATCTCTCTCTCTTTCCCTCTCTCTCTCCCTCTCTTTCCTGCACCCTTGCTCTCTGGGGCTGTGAACATTAGCAAAAAATTCAACTCATATGAAAAGTCAAGCCCATTGTTTTTTATTTTTTTTTCAAATAAATGAGACCCCTATGGCCCTGAAGAAGGCTACCACAAAGTGAACAGTAAAGCAGCAGCTTTTATCTTTTTTCATGTATTTCATCAATATTTTTCATGTATTGCCCAATGTAATTATGACTGGACACTGATTGTGTAGCTTTGTTCATCAGTCCTGGAATTTATACATCAATAGAAAAGAAAGGGTTATACTGCAGTTACTGTATATACAAAAAACCCCCCACCAAATAATAATTCCAAACAGATGTTATATCTGCACAAGATAGGCATAAAGCCTAAAAATATTTAGTATGAATAATACACACAAAAAGAGAGAGTATGATTTTTCTGTGATCATTTTTACTGCAGCTAAGTTGACTAAAATACCCCAAAAGACATTAAAGTTTGTAGCTCTCACCTCCTCTGTACTGATATAGGCGAGCGAGACAGCTCTATATATATGCTTTGAAAGCGTATGGCAGTAAGCTAGGCTTAATTATAATATGAACACAGCTGCTCTACTAGGCCTATATAGTATTTATTGCCTGCAATGTTATTCTTACCTAAAGAGTCTCAGACATGGATTTGTAAACTAAATGGGTTGAATCAAGGATATTGCAGTTATTTTGCTTCCAAATTCAAAGCAAGTTGATGAACTATGCTGCCAGATGGAAGCTGTAAGCCCTCGAAACAAAGTACAGGAGTGCAAAGGTACGATATTAATGACCGAGAGTGCATGCAAGTACCCATATATGCTTTGACAATATTTTCTGTTACAGTTTGTACTTTAATCTTCTTTGATTATGTTACGGAAACAATGTTATCCAACATTTCATTGGGTCAGGATTATATTTCTCCTTTGTAAATTGCTTATTGATACTACAAATGAAGTGTTTTATTTGAAATTTTGTTGGTGCCCGTAGGTAGCCTATTCCTCTAGCCCTGCGTTTAAACAGATGCAAAAAGTCTCATAAATAATCATAAATGTGACATCCTAGGAACAGCAATTCTGAGAGCTGATATTAATCACTTAAATCCCCTGTGGACATCCCTATATGTCCTTAAAAAGGCATTCAATAAAGCCCTTTAGGGCATACAGGTATGTCTTGACTTTCTTACAGCGGCTGCGACATCTCCCTGCTGCTACACAGGAGATCAGCGGTCTGACTGCCCTGACTCCCCATTGTCAGCAGAAGCTGTCTTCCTGCTAACTGATAGTTTGTAATGGCTGCCGGCACGAGCACCAGTACATAAGAAATACCAATAACTAACATCAACAGAAGGTCAGCAAAGGACTGTACATCCCCTGCAGGGTCTGTCTAGAACATACTGGGATAGCTGGTCGCTCCTCCTCCTGCGGGCAGATCACATGCATTGTAATATGTTTCTCCCTCTTCCCACAAGTTGACAAGAGTAAAAAAATATATATATTCACATTAAAAATAATAAAAAATAAACAATAAAGTGAGCTAAGTGATGTTGTTGTGATACTCAAAAGGTCCCTAGAGGAATCCCATCCCTACATATAAAAAATTGGGAGTAAGGGGGTGGTCTCATTGATGTTGATTGACAGATCCAACAATCTGTGGGTTTTTTTTCCTTGCTGGGCAGTCAGGGGAGAGCTGGCAGCCTAAGGCCTGGGGGGCAAGTCTAGTCAAGTGGCCCGTTGCACCACCAAATTAGCCCACCATCCATGCCCATCTTTTCCTGATTTTCTAACGCATATTGATGTAATGTGATAGGATTGGAAGTAATCAGTACACTAAAAAAAAGTAATCATACACGGGACGCCTGAAGCCACAATTTACTGCCACTACTAAAATAGAGTAAATAACACAAAACTTTTCCTCTCACTGATTTTAGGGCCTAGAACGTTTTGTCCAGACTACAACTTCAAGAGGGTGTTTTGTCTCGGGATAAGTAAAAATTACGTAGTTCAATTTATTCCTACAAAAGTAAAGTGCCAGGAAACTGATGACTAAATACACACACATAGGGCATAGGAACCCTTAAAAATGGGGGGGGGCGGTTGGTAGCATTTTTCTCTATCAGATACCCCCCTTCTTTCTCCCCATCAGATACCTGTTTCCTCACTATCCCCTACTCCACTCTCCCCATCTTTTTTGAAAACAAGTACAATAATATATCACTTGAAACACTGGTGTAAATAATGTACATTAAATACATTAATAAAAACAGCAAATCTCTTTAACAAAATTTTTTTTTTAAATATTGAAAAATTGGACCCTAGGCATTTCCTTGCGCTCCGCGCTCCCTGAATGAACAGGGCTGCAGATTTAAATAGTCCGCCAAGCTGTAACTCCTCCCAAAACCTCTCCTCCCTCCCCTCCAGTACTGGTGACTGTCCGTCACCTCCTAACCCCGCCTCCCTGGCTGCCCACAGCACTGTTGGACATGCCCCCCGTCATCTCACTTGTCCCGGTGCTTGCTGCACGCGGTTAGTGCCGCAACAGAGGCCGGGGATGTGGCCTGCAGGTCGTGGTACGCGGCTAAATATGCGGGTGCCTGGTGGAGTCCCCGCCGTGCCAAGATGCTCGTGGACGGCGGGGAGAGTAGGTAGGATCCTGACAGACAGGCTCTGCCACACCGACACCCAAACACACACACCAGGACAGGCTCTGTCACGACACCCAGACACACACACACACCAGGAGAGGCTCTGCCACACTGACACCCAGACACACACACCAGGACAGGCTCTGCCACACCGACACCCAAACACACACACCAGGACAGGCTCTGCCACACCGACACCCAGACACACACATCTGGACAGGCTCTGCCACACCGACACCCAGACACACACATCTGGACAGGCTCTGCCACACAGACAACCAAACACACAGACACCAGGACAGGCTCTGCCACACTAACACACACACCAGGACAGGCTCTGCCGACTACCAGACACACACACCAGGACTTTTAATAACAGTGTGGTTAACACAAAATTTGGCAAAAGCCACCCCCCCTTTGGTTTTAATGTATTCCTCCCACACCCTTGTGCATTGCCCCATGTGGATTTGTGCCCCCAGCCAGCCCCCTTTATGCCCCAACACCCTTGTGTATTGATTTATGTGATGTCCCCAGCCAGCCTCCCTCCTTTGTGTATTGATGCCCCACTTTGCATTGTTAATGACCCATGTGTATTGCCCCCAGCCACCCAACCCCCTTTGTGTATTGATTTATGTGGTGCCCCAACCACCCTTTTGTGTACTTATACCCCTTTTTGTATTTAATTGTTGTCCCAAGGCAGCCCCCCCCCTTTGAATATGGGTCCCCTTCCACCTATTACCTGAACTATTTTTTTAATACTTTTTTGCCTTCTGCCTTCCTTCCCGGCTGCTGTCCCCCAACATGCTCTTCTAGCTGTCACGAGGAACTGTTCTGTGTGACTCCATGGAGTCACACGGAACAGGGCGTAGGCGGCAAGGTGCAGGCACGTCGGCTGCTTAATGATTTTTTTTTTTATATATATATATATATATATTTAATTAAAAAACAGATTTAAATAGATTTAATATTAATATATTTATATATTTATATACCGTATTTATCGGCGTATAACACGCACTTTTATATCTAAAAAAATAAGTTTAAACCCTACCTGCGTGTTATACGCCGATAACTTTCTGTGCTGCACGATCTGCAGCCGCGTCTCCCGCACTTCCGGTTCCGGCGAGGGTGCGTGTTATACGCCGGTGCGTGTAATACGCCGGTAAGTACGGTAATAGATAATATATTATTAATACATAATTTTAATACATAATTTTTTATGAAAAAACAGATATAATCTGATAACCTAACAATGTTAAACCAGGTTTACATGGTCTACATGCCTAAATGCATTGAGGTGCTGCCATGTGATTGGCTGATTAGCTATTTGTGTCAACAAGCAACTGAACAGGTGTACTTAATAAAGTGGCCAGTGAGTGTATATTTTTGTGACCAGGGGGCAGATTGAAAGCAGTGGATAGTAAGACCTTTACTGGATTTCTGTGCGTAAGAACTGATGTTTTAGTGCAAACAGAAACAGTACTATTTCTAATTTTATCACTGTCAATGTACAGGATTATTGGGAAAAACAATGAGTCAGCACCTCTATTATGTCTTGATCTGTCCTGCTGATGTGAGCTCTGGGTGGCACCTCTTTGTGTGCCCGGGGCGTAAAGCTGAACCGTAGCCATCACAGATTATAGCATTGCTAATTTAATAAATTAATATAATCAATTATGATATTATCCATTAATATCATCCAAAAATGTTTTGTCTTGAACATCTCTCTCATCAGCAATCTGGTAATTCATGGGTATACAGATATAATTTAATCATGAGGAAATTCATATGAATAGTAATGATAAACAGATTTGCAGTTTATTTAGTGTACAGAAATGAAAATATAGGCGTTTGGATATGCAAGATTTAATTAAAGATAAAAAGTACTGCCAAGAGTGTTTAATTTGAAGTGTTTTGCCAGAACAAAACAAGCCAGAGGGAGAATTCTCATCAAGGCACTGAGAAGGAACACTCCCTGCCACCAAGCCCAGTATAAATGAAATCTAGATTATAAAATACTCCTACAAGCAGAATCGAGCAAGTAAAGTAACTCAATGCCTGACGCTGTATGGGAACAGTTATTGGAATATTGAATAAGCTCTGTTTGCCATCGTTGTTCTTTTAACATTTTTACTTTTTGCAATTACTTTTTGTTGCAGGAGTAACTGTACTGTGAAAAAGGCAGACAAAGTTACAATGGAAACCTTTACAAAACAAGAAACTTACATCCGGGAATTTGATCCACATGATTACTTTGACACATATTATAGTCCAAAAGCAGGAGCTTTATCTGGGGAATGGTTAAAATTTGCCTTAACAAACCTCCATGAAGCTTTCTCTCAAGGTAAAGTAAGAAATTGCACTAAATGCTACTTAATTGTACCTCACATTTTTATATTGTACTCAATAAATAAATATATATATGTAAGCAAGTCATGCAAAAAAACTAACTTTTAAAAGTAATGTTTGAATTAATATACTCAGTCAAAATATATATAGTCACCTGCTACAAATATTGCTACCAAGTGTTTTTTAAGTGGCATCTTTACCATTTCTGTTAAAATATGTGATCTGTTGGCGCTAAATTACAATAATAATAAAAAATGGTACCCAACCAACTCCATTAGGGCAATTCTATTAAAAAGGTTTTCGTTGTGGAATATCAACAATAGCTTTCACAACTGACATGTATAACTATTTCTATAATCTCGTATACATTGCGGGAATTAACTGTAATACACACAGCTACAGAAACATGCATTTTAAAGAGTTTTTTAATACAATGTTTGGTTAAGTCACCTATTACAACATATTTTCGTATTATTCCGTTATCTGTTACTATAGATTAATAAGTGTAATTCACAAACGTGGAAATTTGCAGGAAAGGTAAACATTTCAATGATATTTTACTTTTAGTGCTGATTTATTTTTACATTTAAAAGCTTTAATTAAAGCTAATTTAATGTAACCATTGCAGCCCCATGCTGTTGCTCGGGCTGCTCTGATCAGTACATTGTACTTCTCAGATTTTTTTTTCTCTTTTTTGTGGGGAATTATATTTTATTAGTCAGTTAGGTGGGTAATTGGTAGGATAAGTGGATTAATGTTAGGTTGGGAATTATAAATAAAATCAAAATAATTATATAAAAACACAATAAAAAATACAGATATAGTTCTGCATTCAAAATGTCCCTAAGGTATACTGTGGAGGAGTCATATGCCATTCTGATGTTTAAATCAGACAATGCAACGGCCTCAGATATTGAGCCGATTTTATTGACAGTTACAGTTCAGGGGTCTCTGCTACGAGGCCAAACCCTCCCACAAATCGGCCAACAGACTTTTTGTCCAAAATATGTGGGCTCACATTCACTCACACTCTCATTCTTGTTCACCCTACCTTCTCTGCTGGTCTCTTCTGTGTCTGCATCTTCTTCTACATCTTCTATCTTTTATCTTGTATCTTCTCCATTCACTTCTCTCTCCTGTCTTCTATCTTTGTCCGCATCTTCGTGGACATAACCTGGCGGCATTGGAGAATCAGGGAGAGAATTCCATTTAGGCCAAAATGACAACGCTTTCGGTGAGGTCCTCAGCCACCATTGGAGGACCTCATTGGAAGCTGCCAGGTTTGTGTGTAGAATGTTTTCTCCTATACCACACACAATTGCAATATTGGCAAACCAATAGTTAGGTTGGAAGTTATAAAAAAAAATACATTTATAGTTCTGTGTTCAAAATGCCTCACAGGAGGTGGCGGCTTATGTCATTCTGGTTACGCAGTTCAAGTTCTCAAATTTGTCATATATCTGAACTGTTTGGGCTGAGTTTGTACTTTCAATCTGCACTTGGTAAACCATAAAAGGTTATTTTTATACTTCATTACATTATATTACAATCAGTACTTTAATCTTCTAAATAGGTGGTGTCAAAGGAAAAAATCTGATCGACATTGGTGCCGGCCCAGCCATCTATCAGTTACTAACGGCTTGTGAGGTTTTTGAGACCATAATCACCTCTGATTTTCTTGAGCAAAACCGTACTGAGCTCCAAAAATGGCTGAAAAATGAGCAGGGGGCATTAGACTGGATGGAAATAGTCAAATTTGTTTGTAACTTAGAAGGAAACAGGTATGGGCATTTGGATTTCAAATCAAAATAGCAGTAAAACAATTGAAAACATGGAATTATATAATTTGATGGCAAACTCCACAGTTCTTTTTTTATATCATTTAGTTTGAATCTTAAGAGTATCTTGATCCTTATGGAGTTGAGGTCTCCAGTACTGTACACAATATTTCAAGGGAGATCTGACCTCTATATAGGACAGGAAAGACTACCTCCATGATTCTGCTAATACGTAAATAATGTTTCACTGTATTTGTTTGTATCCACTACTTAACACACAAAATTAGCATATAGTTCTATTAGCATTCTGGGTACACAAGAGGCTAAGTAACAATGCACATTTTCTTTTCATAGTGAGAGCTGGGAGAAAAAAGAAGAGAAACTCCGTAGAACAGTGAAACTGGTTCTAAAATGTGATGTGCTAAAAAGGAATCCATTTGAGCCCCTAATTCTACAGCCAGCCGATTGTATAATAAGCTGCCTTTGCTTGGAGGCACCGTGTCAGGATGTGGTGTCCTACTGCACGGTCTTGAAAAATTTAAAGGACTTGCTAAAACCTGGTGGTCATATTCTAATACAGAGTGCCCTAAATAGCACATTCTATTTTGTTGGTGAAAAAAGATTTTCTTCATTGAAATTAACAAAGGAGGACCTTAAGAAGGTTTTTGAAGAAGCAGGTTATGAAATTGAGAAAATTATAGTTGCCCCACGTGAGGATATGTCAAGAATGGACATTAGTGATTACGACAGCTATTACTATGTCCATGCCCGTAAACCACTTACTGCATAAACACAGCACCATGCCTTACAATTGTTCATGTCTGACATTGGGCAACATATATATTGTATTCAATGTGACACTAGGTAAACAAGTGTGCTTTAACTATAATCCATTAATCATTCGCAAGGGTTTGATCAACATGTTAAAGACAATAAATAGTTGCAAGCATGCAGTACAAAATATAATCTTTATAAATATCCATCCTTCACTGTTTTATTAAATTCCATGTGACACTTCTATAGTTCTTATTTGAAGGTGCAATATTTCCAAAAACATCGATTTTTCTTTTATTTTCCTGCTTGTTAAAACAACCCATATGAAAAAGATCAACTATGTGAGATATAGGTGAGTTATGGTGTTAAATAACATTTTAGAGAAAATATGTTAACCATGTGCCCTCAATAGTTAACCCTGAGTGCAGGGGTTGGGACTCATTTTTCCTAATGGAAAGCCTTACGTTTTCCTGGTATGTTTATTTTATGCATATAAGCTTTAATAGGCATTCATTTTCACACTCTGCTTAACTCTGTGTTTAAGTATACTTTTGTGATTTTTAATAAATAACTGTCATTGAATTCTTAGTCCTTTCGTATAACTACGGTATATAAAAGGAGACAACCAGGTTGATCAGGAATAAAGCTCTTGTAACAGCAAGTACAAGGAATTATTACCTAGTGGCTGCCTTTTGATATCAGTCACTCACACATGAGTACACAGTCCAAACTACACAAGCTGTATGAGCTTTGATGATCTAACAGTTCATTCCATATTTCAGTTTGGATGACCCAAACCCAGCGGTTGCCTATTAATGTCCGTAGCATGTGGAATATCAGCTAGCAGTGTGATGACAAATTTCGACATAATTAAACCAAGGAAAACCTCCAAAAGTGTTGTATGCTTCCAAGACTGCATCTAAATGGCGAAAAAAGCTGAACTCCTCTCCTAATGTCTCTCACAATAAACATTGGAAAATATGCAAAATGCTTATAACCAATTGTTAAATGACCTAACCACTGGCCTACCCCTTTTCTCATACTTATGTTTTAATAAACATTCCTTTGAAGAGAGGAGCAAAAAAAATATATCTTTTTATTAGTCATTCCAAATGCTTTCCTTTATTGTCTTATGTAAATCAAATTATTAATTATTAACACTAGCCTCAGTATTCACCGAGGCCTGAGCTGGGCCAGAACCTTGTAAGCCTTTTAATACTCCAACTAATGAACATACTATTTAATTATTTTTTAAAATATTTAAATATCACTAATAAAGCACTTACCCCATCCTGTTCCGGCTTTGCCTTGCTCCAACTGTGCAACCTTCTCTTGTCCTCGCAGACCTTGGTAGCGACACTCCTTGAGGCCTGCACACCTGGTCTTACTGCATACAATCTTTTTCCCTTGTTGAATGAGAACCGAGCCTTTTCTGTCTTGGCATCTCCTTCATTGGCTTTCTTACGGTCTATCCTCGTCTTCTGACATCATCCCGACGTTTGTACCGCCTCTTGTGGAATTTCTTCCAATTCAAACGATACCTCCTCCGACCCAAGCTCCCATATCTCCACCCCGACTTCAGCCACTTAATTGACCTGACGACAACGAAGAACATTGTCAGGGTCAGAGGAAGATTACAGGCAGTTCCTCAGTTCCTCTTCGTTACTCCTTCCCTTTGCTTGATTATGCAGCATATTCAACGGCTCTTCCATGGTGCTACTCATGGCTCTCCTGCTTTGTTGCTACACACCAGACTCGAGGTCAGCGCAGACAGGTCAGCAGTTTCCTTTGGGCTAATTACACACCACCTGTTTATAATCAAAATTGTATTATTAGCAGGTTGACCACAGCTTCTAAGTCTTTTTAAATGGTTTTATTTGTTAGAACAAAGTAATATACATACAGCACTTACTTAAGACTGATGCTAGTGAGAAGCTTGTAGGTGCTGTAGGCTCTGTATTCTTGAAAAGAATGGAGGAGAAAGAGACCTTGCCCTTCTAAGCATCAGTTTTTATACCCATTTATATTAACAATTAGGGCATAAGTGCTACTATATATGGGCAATATGTGAATTTTAGGAATCCTATTGGTTGAAGGCTCGGGACTCGGGGAAACTGAAAATAAGGGGCCTGGAACATTTATGGGGAATTAGAAACCAAAGTTTGAAACAGTGTCTCCAGACATGGCAACAGCTGTAAAATGTTTTCTCTCTGCGAGTGCCTTTACGGATTGAATATTACAAAGTTTTTATTATTTATTTAGCATCCAAAAATATTTTAGGAAAATCATTTTAATATAATAATTTATTTATTATTTGGATAATGAACTCTGTATATATCTTACTAAAATTTAACTTCGGTATTCAGATGGCACCCTATAGCCATTTTTTATTTATAATGATGAATTCCTCCTCCTAATCCAGTATACAGTGGCGAAACTACCGGGGTCGCAGGGGTCGCGACTGCGTCCGGGCCCCGGAGTTCTGCCAGTCAGGGGGGCCCAAGCCAGGGGCCGCCCAAAATCTTTTTTCCCGTTTTATTTTTTATTTTTTTAATAAGGCAAGCCAGGCCACGGAGCAGGCGACAGCCGCCTAGTGATTAGAGCGGCGTGAGGGGTGAAAGCTCCGCCCTCTCACGCTCAGACTGCAGGAGCACCGGATCGTGTAATGAGAGCAGCATGAGGGGTGAAAGCTCCGCCCCCTCACACAGACTGCTGGAGCTGGAGCACCAGATGTTGTCACTCACTGACATCCTGTTTAAAAATAATACAGCAGTCTGCATCTATCAGGGTCCCAAAGTGGAAGAAGTAGGTAGGTCAGTAAAATAATGTATTTAAAAAAAAAATTATTTGTATGTGTGTATATATGTCATTCAATTATTATTTAATTATTAATTATAAACATAAAAATAAATCTGTGTGTCTGTGGAGGGGGATAAACTGCATAAAGTTTTTTTTTATTATTATTCTTTAAAAAATTGGAGATTCCTAGATTTCCTTTTATATAGATATATTTGTCTAGACACATATATAAACACTTATATATAGACACACGAGTTCAGCTCCCCAGTTGCACCTTTGTCCCGATCCAGCCAGGCACAGGATGGGCTGTTTGGGGACAAAGATAGCAAACCCTACGTGTGAAATGTGGGTGCTGGTCAGGTTCTATGGGGACAGTGTGGAGGCCAGGGCTGGTTTTGGTGTGTGCATTCTAATTAATCTATACCTGCAATGCTGGGTTTGTGTGTTATTCTGTTGATCTATATCCGCTATGCTATGCTTCCATACATTATTTATGTATTCAAAGAAAAAGAGGCGCATGTACAAAAGGGGCCCTATGTACATGTGCCCCTTTTTCTTTGATTAGGCCCTATGTACATGCAACCCTTTTTGTTTGATTACGCCCTATGTACATGCGCCCCTTTTTCTTTGATTACGTCTGGTCTTGAACATCCTGAGGAGTGTTTTGTCGGGTTGCTGCAGTGCATTGTTTTGTTTATTATTTTTACTTTTAATTTTCACTTTTTAATTTGAACACATATCACGTGATAGGGTGATCTATATTTGTTTTTAAGCCTTATTTATGTATACTTGTAAATACATGGCTTTTATGTCTTATTCAGTTGATCTATACATGAACGTACTGTTTACATGTGTTGTTTATTTGATCTATACATGAACTACAGGGAGTAAGTAAGAGAGGTATGGTTTAGGGAATGAGGGACAAGGGGACTCTGGGGATGATTACAGGGGAGAGTACCATGGTCAGGGTCAGAAGGAGGGAAGACTGCACCCTAATGTTAGGCAATTTTTTTTTACTTTCTGTGGGAATAAATAGAACCGTGTAATTTTTATTTATCCAGAGATAAAACGCCCTTTCTGAATTTGTAGTCACTTCAGTGGACAAAATATTCTAGGCCCTGAAATCAGTGAGAAGAAAGGTAAAGGTTTTATGTTAGTTACTCTATTTCAATCTGCATATTTTATTAAAAATGATTAGTGGCACTAAATTGTGGCTTCAGATGTAACATGACTTTTTTAGTATAAGGATGTACTCCCAATCCCATCACATAAAATTCTATCTCATACATCTGCCGAGCTCTGATGTCATCTTTATCTAGCATACATGGATGGTGAGGAGTTAATATTCTGTCCATTCCCTGCTACTTATTTTGGCCTTTTAACACTTTTGGTTCCTGGGATTGTAATGTGGTATTCTGTTATTGTAAAAAGTTGAAAAATTTGAAAAATATGATTCAATATGTAATTTGTTGGAAAAAAAATTGTTTTTTGGGGGGGTCGGGGGCCCATAAAAGATTCTCGCACCCAGGCCCTGAGGCTTCAAGTTACGACCCTGCCAGTATACTTAATGTAATCTATCATATACAAGTAGGTTTTTATTTATCATATATATATATATATATATATATATATATATATGTATATCATTACATAAGTTATGGTGGGTAAACCACAAGGGATTCTGGGTAGGCGCAAGCAAACAAGGTTAACAATTATCACCTTTGCCTCTATATCCACTTTATACATGGATTCCTTGAAAGTAATTGCCCGCTGTACAAGACAGCCTTTAGACAAAACTCAGGAAGAGGTACAATAGCCAGATCACCACTCATGGACAGCTGTTTCGCCCTTCATGGGACTCGTCAGCATGAGGTTGTGATACTGGCTTAATAGTATGAGGCTTGGGGTAACTAAGAAATATCATTACATAAGTTATGGTGGGTAAAAGGTGATGGAAACCCTTCCACTTAAATTTAAGGGGTAGTAGAAGTATTGTTAAACACTCATCTACACACACCAGACAAGCCAGAAGGCTTGCTTTTCCCTCAGAAATCTCATGGTGTATATATATATATATATATATATATATATATACACACACACAGACACACACACACTTGGTGTTCAAATAATTTTATACTATTAAATTATACTATATAAAACAAAATTCATTTTAGCATGAAGGTTTTAAAAAGAATTAAAAAGTATTATAAATAGTTTTTTAATAATTAATTAAAACTTTTTTAACCTAACAATTATATAGTATTTTAGCAAATGAAGTTGGGTCTCAGAATTTAGGTGGGCACTTTACAGCTATCTCCTCATCTCCTCTATTGATGTGCCTGTATATAATGATCATTTTTTGATCTATCACATTAAAGGTTCCTTTTTTAATTCATTACAATTACTGCATTATATAAGTATTATATTATTCTTAATATTTATAATTTATTATGTTCCTTTTATCTTATATTTATTTATAAATAAATTAATATATATAAATATCAATATTTATAATTTATTATGCAATTCTCCATCGCTTATATATATGCACATCTACTACCTCTATATCTCTGAAGTTCCCTATATAATTGGAACTCTTATTTCTTATGTTGATTATATCTCTACATTTTCTCTACTGGTGCCGGGTCTAGATTTTGGCCGGCACCGTAGTGGTTAAAGCACTTACCGTTCCTTTCTATCTCCGTCTGTTGAGAGAGGAGGGACCACTTTGAGTTCTTTCAGACGAGGCGATGTTCGGATCTGCTGTCAATCATCGGCGGTCACGTCTATACATTCAGACAGAACTTTATTAACTAGAAGACAAATAGACCATCTCAATGTCGTACAACATACCGTATTTGCTCGATTATAAGACGACCCCCCAAAATTTGAATATTAATTTATGAAAAAAGAAAAAGCCTGAATATAAGACGACCCTACAGGAAAAAAGTTTTACCAGTAAATGTTAATTCATGTAAACTATGTGAACATTTTTTTTTAATAAAAGCTATGATTGAGAAAAATATTTTGTTTTTATTTCCTTTTTTTTTCAACCTACACATCTGCCCCCTGGCTTGCCACTCTGCCCCAGAAATGCCTTATAGCCCCTATATGCCACTGTGCCCCATGATATGCCTTTTAACCCTCTAAATGCCACTGTGCCCCATGATATGCCTTTTGACCCCATATGTGCCACTCTGCCTCCAGAATTGCCTTAAACCCCTATATGCCACTCTGGCATTTAGGGGGTTAAAAGGCATATTATGGGACAGAGTGGCATATAGGGAGGTATAAGGCATTTCAGGAGGCAGAGTGGCCTTGGTGGGCACCTAATGATAGAAATGATACATCAAGATGACGCAGACGGTCATTTTCTAATTGTGGTTTGTAACATTAATGATCAGGTTTTTACTGTAGTCAATTTATATTTACCAAATTCATATCCAACCATTCTTCTGAAAATTGTTTTAGGGAGAATGGAAAAAGTAAAACCAGGCAGATGAGTAATAGTGGGAGATTTTAATTGTATTCTAGACGAAAAGATGGATAAAATTTATGGAAATAGAGCTCAACCAGATAAAAGAGAGATTAAACAAGATAGAACACTTAATATGTTGTTAAAAAATATAATCTCTTCGATTTATGGAGATTATGTAATCCTACATTAAAAGACTACACATTTCTCTCAAGGGTTCACACAACATTCTCAAGAATAGACATGATATTGGGGGATCCAATAATGGCAGAAAAATTAAAACAAGGAGAAATTAAACCATTTGTCTGGTCAGATCATGATATGGTAATAATAGACATTACAGAAGGAAAATTAATCCGACCTAAAACCACATGGAAATTAGATGATATTGTAATATTGACTATTTACAAAAAAAATGACTAAATATTTTTTTGAAGAAAATTCTGAGGATGAATTAGATGCGACCACAATTTGGTATGCATATAAAGCAGTGATAAGAGGCCATTGTATAAAACTGGATATGTATTTATTTGGTCTACGTAACAGCAAATCTGTAAACTTTAAAACGTAAAGGGTTATGAACAATTTTCACTATAGTTTCAAGAAGAAACAACCAAGCAGTGAGGTTATGCATTTTGTTTCTTATTAATAATTACAGCAAAAATAAATGTGGCATGTTTTCAATTATCGTATTTGCTCGATTATAAGATGAGGTTTTTTTTTTTTGCTCTGAAAAATACCCCTCGTCTTATAATCGGATCCTCCTGTGCCGCACCGGTGCGGGGAACTCTGATCTCTGACAGTCGGGGAAGGTCTGCGCGATTGACGCAGACAACCCCCGCTGCTAGCCAAGCCTCCTTCTGGCTGCAGCGTAAGTGCGTGGGATCTACACGCTGCCCCGGCTACATGACAGGGAAGTCAGAAGGGGGGGGGGTCGGGGGAGTGTTAAATGGGGGGCATAAGGCCACTCTGTCTCCAGAAATGCCGATTTATTGAAGGACACCACCAACAACATTTCGACCTCACAATGAGGTCTTTGTCAAGTTAACCACACAAGCAAAAGTAAGAGTTTAAATAGCACATATCAATAAATGGATAGCCAATCAAAACACCAATCCAATCTAGCACCATATGTAGTATAATTGATGATCATGCATTAACATATTAATATATGAAGTAAATATTCAAAAGTATACATCCCATAATAAATAAGTGAGATACTTGCAGATGTTAAAAGAAACCAGTAACAATTATAAGGAAATATATTAAGATCCATATGCATTAAATAACCAAAGGGAATATATTAATAAAATACCCATATTGTATGTGCAATCAGTGTATGTAATAGGCACTTACAGAGATTTAACCAGTGCAGTTTCATATAAAAACAATCAGTGTTAATACTCCAAAAAGAGTGTGAATTAAGTCAAACCAAACAACCAAATCGGCAAAAACAAATATGCTGATTAAAATGAGATAATCAGCAGACATTTGTCAGCACTAAAACGTGGTGACGTTCTGCGCATGCGCAAGCATATTCCGTGCACGCGCAAGAACATTATCTCTGATAAAATAGTGCGAGTGTAATCAAAAGGTGCATTAGCATTACCAAGTGCATATATCATCAGATCACCATCTGTTATCTTAAAAACCAGAAAAATAGTAAAAAGACAATATCTATTGTGAGTGAATAAATAGTTATATGACACATACCGTGAATAAAACAAATAAAAGTCACTGGTTCTAATAATATAATAATATAATATATTATAATAATAATATATAATAATAATATAATAATATAGATAAAGGACTTGAATATTTACAAAAACAAAAAATGGAAAGGTCATCATAAATTATAGCAAAAAATAGGATGGTAAAAGCGCTAAGAACAATAAAAACAGCAATAAAATAAATAGTCCTATAAATAGCAGCAGCCCACTCGCCAAGGTTTCCTCTTCTTGGCTTGATAAATAACTTGGAGGTCACAGGAGATAGTGGTTGCGCATAGAGGAGAAGAAAGTCACAGTAATATAATATGTGGCTGGCACCGTGTGGTAGAGTTAAGGAATGGGTACTCACATTTTTTGGGGACTTAAGCAATTAGTCCCACAATACTTGCATGGGCGATACAATCCTCGCCTGGGGATATCTTTAGCAGCAGTCCTGTGTAGTTCTTTTTTTGGTTCTCAGGATAAGGTGCACATAAAAAGTTAAACAGAAATAGGCATAGTGCTTTCTGTATATATAAAATGAATAAAACAAATAAAAACAGTTCACTATATACTCACACTATGGTGAGCAATAAATGGATTGCTCACACCTTCTGGCGTAGTTGGAATGATTCCCACCAAGGATATAAACTTGCGTGTTTAAAACATTAAAAGGATACCAGGAGCAGAAAAGAATGGTTTTTAAAAAATCTTATTTATTTTCAGCTTTCTTGTTAAAAACCATTAAAAGGTCAATAACAATAGCACATACGCATTTTACCTACTAAATAGGCTTCCTCAGAGTGTCTAAAAGAGCTCCTGGCACTGAAATCCTTATATAATAAATTCAAACTGTGTCACACTGTGTGTTTATTATATAAGGATTTCAGTGCCAGGAGCTCTTTTAGACACTCCGAGGAAGCCTATTTAGTAGCCCAGCAACTCATCTGAGTATAAAATTAATATTTGGGATGCTGAAAGATAGGGGAGGTGGGGATTAATTTAAGATCAGTCATGGTTAATGGGGTGTTTAGGGTTAATTTAGGGGCAGTTATGGTAAATGGGTCATTAGGGTTAAGTCAGGGGCAGTTATGGTTGATGGGGTGTTTAGGGTTAATTTAGCAACAGTTATGGTTAATGGGGCCTTTAGGTTTAATTTAGGGGCAGTTATGGTTGATGGGGTATTTAGGGTTAATTTGGGGGCAGCCATGGTTAATGGGTTTAGGGTCAATTTAATGCTGAGGACTGAGGGTTAATTTAATAAGGTTAACTTAAAGTGCAGTTAGAGGTAAAGGGGGGCAAACTAAGGGGAATCTAAATCCGGGGGACAGTGAAGATTATTAATGTATTTATTTATGAAAAGTATTGTGAATCTATGAGGGCACTATGGGACATGTGGGGGTATAAGACATGTGGGGGGGTATAAGGCATGTGGGTGGGGCAGAGTGGCACGTCTGGGAGGCAGTGTGGCATACCTGGGAGTGTGGGAAGCCTGGGCTCAAATGTGGGGGGGCAGGTTAGGAAATAAAAACAAGAAATCAATTTTTATCAAAGTTTTCTTTATTCTGCCGTTTGTTTTTAACATCCTGTTTGTTTATTAAATTATTTACAACAAATGAAAAATTGACATTAATTTTTTTATCCTTAATCGAAAAAAATAAATCGGCCAAATAATCGATTATGAAAATAAGCATGATAAAGAGCCTCCGTACGCCTATAAAGATCTTCCATTAGAAATCAGCAGTTTACAGCTGCAACAGTTATTTACAACATTAACACCGTCTGGACAAAATATGCTTTTGTTTTTTTCCCCACAAAACCATGGAAATTTCTGACATATACCGTGTATATATATATATATATATATATATATATATATATATATATATATATATGGGGTACCTTGTAAGAATAGTGACAAATATACAAGCTGTGTACACATAGTTAAGAAATGTTCTTGCCTTTGGCTGCCCAATCACGATTAGCAGGAAAACAATAATGGAGCAGATCCAGTAACCGAGAACCAGAAGCATAGACTTTCCTATTATGTTAAAGTGCCAGAGACAAATCTTTGTATCCCGTCTATGATTCTGGAAGCCAGACCCCTTAGAAGTACATATATTAAAATCTATTTCCAAGCGCTAATCGACGGCACCACAGACGCAAGAAGGGCTCAACCAGCCTCTATCTACCCAACATAGGGGATTCCAGCTTGGCCTTTAGTCCCAAAAGACTACTTTCATAACGCGACAACCAAAGGGTTAATCCCTACAAAGAAGACTGTATACATCACACAGATTATGGGGCTCACTCATGGCTACGCAGACTCCAGATCCGTCCCAGGAAGTTGTTGTCTGCAGTCGCTTGCTTTTACATCCTCTCTCTGTCAGCGATCTCTGTTACGACTTCTACACAGGCCGAAAGCGCGTACGATCTTGACAGACCCGATGATACCTTCAGGTGTTATGGATATTACCGATGGCCGAAAATACTTTACAAAAGGCATCAGCACATACACCGGCCAACACGCGTTTGTCTCCCAGAGCGCATGTTGATGATGTCGTGGTTGCCAAGTAACGTATCAACAAGTTTAGGTTACAGGTCAGGGTACTAGTGGCCCGCACATTGGTGAGTCTCGAATGCTAAATATATAATATATATCTATATATCTCAACGAGAGTTTGTAAGTTTGTTTTTCGAAATATTATTAAAACAGGCAATTTTGATTTTTCAATGATAAACATGTTTGTCAATATAGTTTATTTGGATACTATTTGCAAGTAAAGCTGTTTTTTTATCCATATTGGAGCACCTGAGAATGCAGCCTCTGCAGATCTCTATATGCATCCCAATGAACCTGTAACAAAAAAACAGACCACATGTTTAGCATGTTATTAAGACAAAAATGTACAATTTAAAGATTTGCAATGTCTCACAATGTGAATCTGTTTTGTTTTTAGGATTGAATTTCTAAATGTGAATTGTATCGATTGAATAGACTAGTTGCACGGGGCTCGGAAAGTGCGAGGAGTTATCAGTAACTGACAACATGAAGACTAAATTTAAACAGTTATAGTTGCATACGGTATCTGTAAGCGACATAATACAGTAAAACTAGGAGAAACCCCACTAAGGATTCCTGTAAAGCATTCAAGGCCCTAAACAGATCATCTAATATTTTTAGTGACAGTCTCCACCCTTGTGCACTGTATTTAAGTTTAAATTTGTCTGTTTCAGCGGAATGTCTGAGCGCCTATATTCCAGACCTTGTTATGGATCTCTCTTACATGCAGATGGACATGGAGAGGTGTGGATGGATCATGGGTCATTCTCTAAGTTCAAGCAGTATGGCTGGAGATGTACAACTAAAGACAGGGGAGGGCTGGCAGCCGAAGGCCTGGGGGGCAAGTCAAGTGAAGTGGCTCCGCCCCCTTGCACTCACCTTTCACCCCTCACGCTGCTCCCATCTCTATGCGGCCATCAGACTGCTGGAAAACTGATCTAAACGGCTGCTGGGTGCTGATGCCACCGGCCGGGGCTACTTTAATCCTTTTTTTTATTTATTTAATATGCCGGATCGGCTTGCCATATTAAAAATAAATAAATAAAGTATTAAAGTAGCGCCGGCCGGCAGCATCAGCACCCAGCGGCCGTTTAGATTCGATTTCCAACAATCTGATGGCTGCATAGTGATGGGAGCAGCGTGAGGGGTGAAAGGTGAATGCGAGGGGGCGGAGCTTTCACCCTTCACGCTGCTCCCATCACTTGGCGGCCATCGCATACGGCCGCTGGGTGCTGATGCCGCCGGCGCTGCTTTAATACTATTTTTTTTCCATTTAATAGCCGATCCGGCTTGCCATATTCAATTTTAAAAAAATAGTATTAAAGTAGCGCCGGCCGGCGGCATCAGCACCCAGCGGCCGTTTAGATTAAAGAGGATTCTTATTCCAATAAGACCCTCATGGGTAATTGGAATGAGGAACGGTATGACCTACGTAAACTGAAAGAGAGGAAGCCCATGCCCTCACAGGTACTTGGGAGCCAATAACTATAGAATATGCATTACTGTGGTAGGGCTATGTTTTTATAATAGAGAGGTGGCATAAGGTAGGGCTGCTTAAGCTTTCTTATACTCTCTCCTCCTCATCCTTGTCTCTTTTTTTTCCAAATCTCCACTCCCTCTCTCGTCCCTCTCTCGTCCCTCTCTCGTCCCTCTCTCTTCCCTCTCTTTCACATCCTTGTCTCTTTTTTCCTAATCTCCACTTCCTCTCTTGCCTCTTCCTGTTCTGCCGTCTTCTTTTTTCCTCAGGTTCTTGCTGGTTTCAGCTTTGTTGACCAGGCCTCCTAGAGTGCTTACTCAAATAAAGGCCGTTATACAGAAGCTCTCTGGAAGGCCTGGTCAACAGAACTCATACTGGGGAGAAGCAGATGAAAAAAGAAAACAAAAGATAGAGTAGAAGCAGAGCTGTGGGAAAGGAGAAGAGGACACGGAGGCAGTTGGGAGACATTGAGGGTGGGAGTATGAGAAAGTGTGAGAGAGTGTGAGTTAGAGTGAGTGAAAAAGTCTTTTTGTGGCTTCTCCCTCGCCAACCCACAATGTCGAGTATGTTTTTGAGGAAAAGGTGGCAGCCCTAGCTTAAGATGAACCACGATACATGTAAAAATGTGTTTACCCAAACTGCTTTGTTAAATGGCGTGTTCTTTGTCCTTTGGTTTGTGTGACTGGGGCCAAATAACCCCAAAAAGTATTTGGAATTGGCTAAAAACTCATTTAAGAGGTTTGTTAAATAACTGGCCATGATAGGTCTATGTTAAAGTGGATTTGTCCGTTTCCCCAAATCTAAGAATCTCTGTATTGGTGTTATTATTATTATTATTTATTGTTTTACCTAGCGCCATCAAATTCCGCAGCGCTGTGCAATGGGTAGACAGGACATAAGTAGTATGCAACATAACAAATTGACTAACAGAGACAACAGGTGATGAGGGCCCTGCTCAAACGAGCTTACAATCTAGAGTTCATCTTTTTATCAGAATTACTGTTATGTGTTTATATGACTGAAGGAATGGGTAACCTTATAAAGGCGGACTCTTCTATAGGTCATAGTAAGGGTGACGTGATGAGGATGGAGTAGAATTCAGAACAGTAACTAATATCTTATTTCCACCTTTTGTCTCTTCTCTGAGGTAAAAAAACGGAAGCCTAGGTGCACTGCTCTGAATTGATTATTCCCATTCCATCCACTGCCATAAGTTTTTTTTTATTAGATATAATATCACAAAATGTTTGGCAACTTTTCAGGAATTTGAGGTACTGACAAAAACTTCATTTTTTTTAAATTTTAGTTTGCTCACTATTACCAAACCTCCCACTCCATTTATTACCCCAAAAGAGACTTGTCTTCCGGGCGATAGGGTAAGTAAAAAAAAAAAATATATATATATATATATATATATATTTTTTTGTCTCTTACTGTTCAAATTTTCTTCGGGAAAAAGGTCCCTTTACTCCATTGAAGCTTTGACTCTGGGGCCTTTTAAGAAATCCATATTTGAAAGGGGGCTACCTATAATAATGCCTGGACAGGCACTGGTATGTGCAGAAGTAGTTTACAAATGCAAAACGTACTTACATTGGTAAAATACTCATTTTTGGTCTTTAGCGGCCTTCATAAGAGCCATAGAACCTCAATTCTATATCTGACCTAACGTGATTTCTCTGCTTATGGAGGACTGTTAATGCCCCGGTACAGTGCAGCAGTTCATTGCTGAGAGGCACATGATTTAGGTGGTAGAGTCATGCCCCCATCATGCCAACACCATTGTTTACGGATGATTGGCTCCTTCATAAATATCAGTCTTGGTAATGCAGAGTTTGACAAATCCAGGGAGCGAGGTAGCAGTGGCTCCTTGATTTTTAGATTAGGCTTCTATTTTTTGTGCCATCAACTCCTAAAAACTATCAAGCCGTTTCTTAGACTTTTTTGGCCAGTTCCTAGTGTCACAAATTCATGCCCTAGGTTAAACCTCTGTATTGCATATTTTCGGGATGTAAAGCTGAACTTTTGGAATATGGAATTTCTTACATAAAGGGAATAAATCTTTAGTGTAAAAAGTATCAGAATAGAGATGGTGAATTACGATATTTGGTCAGTAGATGGCATTCATAGAGTTTATGTAGTGTAGCGTGATTCAAGTACCAGATTTGGTAGGGAACAGTACTTTAGGAGTACCCACAGTAAGAGTAAAATGCCAAGTATTTCAGCTTGGATTGTGCAACTGAAGCTTTAGAGATTCTAATCTAAACAAACAAGAATGTTGAGTTAGAATACGTTGCCAAGGTCTACTGTGGGGTTTTGGCGATGCATTCGGAACCAAAAAAATATATGTTCCAGAACATTTTCTAAAGCTTAAACATATATCTGCACTCATTACCTGATTTAATACTTGTCATATGAAAGAATCACCAATCTTGCAAAGACGGAAAGAAGTATAGCCAAAACCCAGTGTAAAATGTGAGTACAGTGCCCAGTGTAAAATGTGAGTACAGTGAACAATAAAAATAAAGTAAATACCGTATTGGCTCGGATATAGGCCGCCCTCGTATATAGGCCGCACCCTAAAAGTTTGGTGCTTTTTTAAAGAAAAAGTTTTTTTCTTTAAAAAAGCACCAAAAAAACATCCTGCCACTCTGTCCTCTCCCCCCCGAGATATGCTGCCACTCTGTCCCTCCCCTCCCCGAGATATGCTGCCACTCTGTCCTCCCCCCTGAGATATGCTGCCACTCTGTCCCCCCCCCAACCTATGCTGCCACTCTGTCCTCCCCCCCCCAGATATGCTGCCACTCTGTCCCCCCCCCCGACTTACCAGAGCAGACTCCCGGGTGTCTTGCGGGGCCGGAGGGGGACACCTATGCACATCGTGTATACAACTCCCGGTGCCAGCAGTTGTATACGCGATGTGCATAGATGTCTTCCGCCGGCCCTGCAAGACACCCGGGAGTCTGCTCTGGTAAGTCGGGGGGGGGTGTAAAATGCATCATGCGGACGTTCACCGGCAAACGTCCACGCGATGCGCTTAGACAACCTCCCGTGCCGGTACTCCCCCGTGGGAAGTGCTGGCAGGGGAGGCTGTCTGAGCGTATCAGACAGTAGGATGCAGGTCCCCTGCACCGCTGCGGGGGATCTGTATCCTGACCCCGCTGCTTGCCCGGCGCCCGGGCGCTAGACCCCGAATTGCATGTCCTGCATGTCCCGGGCGTCGGGCGCTAGACCCCGAATATAGGCTGCACCCCCACTTTAAAGACTTAAAGTGGGGGAAAAAAGTGCGGCCTATATTCTGGCCAATACGGTATAATGCCAACTAGCACTAGGGTGGAAGGTTTGGGATGATTTTCTTCAGATTTTTCAACTTGGTAGCCCCAAGTTTCCACCGAGCTGAGCTACTGAGCTCAACCCAAATCAGACTCCTCTAAGAAAACCTCATGTAAGCATGGACATGCTTCTAGCGGGCATTTAGAGAGCTGAATGGGACACAAACCACAAAATTATTAGTCACTAGGGCATCAATACATTCCTCATGACACAGAGGTCATCACAACTAACATAACAATCTACTTATGATCAAATGAAAAAAATCCTTTAAATGTCTGTGGTGTCCACCTTGCAAATGCATGATGGGTTTCCCTCTGTTGCCCCCTTCGCTCCTCCATGGTGTAAATAGGACGGCTGTCCCCCTCCTGTTTTTTCGGCCTGCTGCCTAGGCCAGAATATGCCGCTGTCTCTGTCTGCTAAGAGGACATGTTACATTCGTTGTCTTAATATACCTCTGTTTGCTTGTAATTTAAGAATATTCTAAGAGTAAATGTTGCCCTTTATTCTAAAGTAATATTAACAAGGTGTGGTCTTATGATGTTCCATTTTATGAGAACCACTGCACTACTTACATATTGCATCTCATTATAATTTTCATATGTAATTTCATTAGAGGATCTCCAATTTGCATCATTAGTTTCTGGATCTGACGAGGTGAGAATAGAGAATATGAATCTGGTCCAGAAAAAAAACACTGAAACAGACAGAAGAAAGAACTGCTAGTTGACAGTTGAACTGAATGGATGCATAATCTGTGAGCTCTTAACCTAAAACGGAAAAATACGTCAAAGTCCAACGAATAAGTACAGTAAAAGACCACCGAAACAAACATGAAACCGGCTAAACCTAAGAAGACAACTCAAAAACAGGTATTTACCAAAATGAAGCCTCCTTAAGTTCTGCAACATCGACACAAACACAGCCAGCCATGGAAAAGGAGGACCCACTGATCTCTGATCCGATTGTCTATAGTACATCAGACATCAGATTAATCACAGAGATAGTAACAAAAAATGTTAGAGAAACTTTAAATTCAATACTATCAGATTTTAAAAGTGAAATGAAACAAGAACTTCAGCACTGATCTCACCCGCACGATTAACGAATTAGGAAACTAAATTAGATGATCTCATCGACTCACAACAATTCAGTAATAGAAAAAATTGAATCCCATGATGGGGAACTAGAAAAATTAAAGAAAAAAATAATAAATATAGAAGACAGATCACGCAGGGGCAATCTAAGAATAAGGGGAATCCCCGAAACTGTCAAATACAATGAGTTAATACCCTTTATCCAAGAATATGCAAAATGCTTCACAGATGATTTCCTAAAAAAACGTTGGAAATAGACAGGGTACACAGAATCCCAAAGGGAAATGGGGTACCTAAACAGGCCCCGAGAGACGTGATCATTAAAGTGCATTACTATCCCTAAAGAGATGCCTTACTCAGGGGAAGTAGACAACAGACGCATTTACCTGACAAATATAACAACATCGCAGTATTCGCAGACCTTTCAGCAGAGACGCTAACATGGAGAAGAGAGATGAAACCTGTGCTGGAGATCCTACAAACAAACAGGATACAATACAGATGGGGTTTCCCATGTCGGCTCCTTGTTCTTAAAGGTGGTCCGAACAATTCAAAATCTGAAGGAGGGAAAGGATCTGTTGTCAATTTGGGAAATAGCTGTACCTGAAACTTCGTCTGATCGTGGTAACTTCAACACTCCTCTTCCATGGAGCCCCAAAAAAGCAACGAAAAGAATGGCAGAAAGTTCCCTCTCTGAGTAACTCTCATCATAATGGAAACGGACATTGGATATTCATACTGCTAATATAACTTTGCTTGGCTCTGTTTGATTTGCTGTGATTTTCTGTGGAGATGGTTAAATCCACCAAAATTAATATGCTGTTGACCGTGAGGACGCCGCTGTCTCTTATAATACTGAGACAGCGGTCTACTCAGAGGCATACTTAATGATTAAAGTTATATAATATAAAATTGTATTATACATCTTGTTGTTACAAACATATACATAAACTAAATAACAAAAGTTAGATAAAATTTTTTTACCTTTTACTAATACTTAAAAGTAACTATCCGGGCTAGGTTATACCCACTTAAAATGATACTTTACTTTCCTGCCTCCAGGAGGATGAAGGGGTTGTCTCTCACACCAGTCACTGAAATTACAAGTGCTGGAAATTTTTATACTTCTATTTGTACCTTACTTTCATTTATTCATTCTTTTTTTCCCCTTTATATTCATTTTATTTCATCACTACATTTTTTATACTTTAATTTTACAACCAAATGTCTAGAAGATCCTAGAATAGACTGTGATTTATATCACTTGTATGGATTTGATGATACAATGATGCTTAATACAGAAATGTTACTTATTTACCAAACTATAAATGTTAAGAAGCGAGCATACAGCACACCAACACCCTTTTACAAATGTATAACATAATTTCCCTTAATGTCAGAGGATTGAGCTCACCGTGCAAACGTAACACATTCTGGTCAGAAATGCAATGTTTAATAGCAGACATAATCTGTATTCAAGAATCACACTTAATGGAGGAAACTTCTCACTATTTAAGACACCAAAACTTTACAAACATTTACCACTCTTTTTTCACCAAAAGGAAAAGAGGATGTTCGATTTTTTTTAAGAATTCATTAAATTGTGAGATATACGAGGTCATTGATGATGAAAAGGGTCGCTTCAACATAATATATTTTTCAATAAATGGCAAACCTTTGGTCCTCGCAAACACTTATTTACCACACTCCATACAATTTTCCGCTTTAAAACATATACTGGAAATACTCACAAAATTCCCGCCTAATGCATCAACAATAATATGTGGTGATCTAAATACCTTATTTTGTCCAGAATTAGATTCATCCGATAGAATTATAACTGAAGACCTCATACAAACTGAAAAAAAATTAATGAAACTAATACAAGAGTATAAATTGTTTGACTTATGGAGAATTTAGAACCCTACAGCAAGAGACTATTCATGTTTTTCTCAAAGTCATGGTACATACAGCAGAATAGACCACTTTTTGGGATCCAAAAACATTATACCCATGACAATAGATATGACATACCACCAGGGCCGGCCCTATAATGGGGCAGACTGGGGCAATTGCCCCAGGCGGCACTTTAGAAGGAGCGGCACTTTGCCGCCCCAAGCGCTTTTTTTTTTTTTTTTTTTGAAGCGGAGGAGAGAGAGAGGGGCACCGAGTGGTTTTCGCTTACCCGCTCGGCGCCCCTCTCTCTCTCTCCTCTGCGGCGAGTCTCCCTGTTCGGTCCCGGTGCCAGCTTGTAATGCAGAGCGCCGGAAGTGACGTCAATTTCCGGCGCTCAGCATTACAAGCCGGCACCGTGGCAGAGCAGGGAGACTCGCCGCAGGACTGTTTAAAGGTTTTAAACGTTTAAAGGTTTTAAGCGTTTTAAACTTCGCCCCAGGCGGCGTTAAGTCTTTGGCCGGCCCTGCATACCACCCACCCTCCTTGTCAGACCATGGTCCTATCTCTCTTAATTTAAATTGGGTCTGTAAATCTCTTCACCATTTTAGATGGAGAATAAATGACTTCCACTTAAACGACAAGATATTCAAGCAAACTATAGAGACAGCATTAAAAGAATATTCTGAAAGTATTTTGGATGAAGACATCTCAAAGTCAAATATTTGGTTGGCACACAAACCAGTTATAAGGGGGATATGCCTAGCACATTCATCCAGGATAAAAAAGAAAACAAAAGAGAAATTACATAATTTACAAGTCCAGCTATACAATCTGACTATTAAACATACATTTAATCCCACACCTCAAGTACATTCCCAACTGGAAGAAATCAAAACGAACATTTATAAATTACATGAAGAAAAAACAATGTATATAATAGGCAAATTAAAAGAAAGATATTATGCAGGGAACAACAAAACAGGGAAAATGCTAGCACACACATTGAGAAAAAAGGAGGCCCTCACCTCTATTCCTTACTTAAAAGATAACAGTGATACTAAACAATACAAACCTTCCAAAATGGCTGAAATATGCTTAGAACTTTATAAAAAAACTGTACAATATTAAAGACTCGAGAGAGGATTACCAACCATCTTCCCATGAAATTAATGAGTTTTTAAATAAAATACAATTACCCAAAATAAAAGAATCTCATATAGAAATACTATCAAACAAAATAACAAAGGAAGAAATCTCAGATATGCCAACAGGTAAATCACCAGGACCTGACGGATTTACAAATTCTTACTATAAAACTTTCAAATCCATTTTAATCCCTAATTTATTGAATTGTTACAGAGAACTGCAATCCTTTCATCTGATACCTCAGGATATGAATAGCGCATTCATTGTAACCTTACCAAAAACCCGGCAAAACACCGACAACTTGTGCCAATCTTCGCCCTATATCTCTACTAAACGTAGATTATAAATTATATGCCAAAATTTTAGCAAACAGACTAGCCAAAGCTCTCCCCAGTTTAATTAATTTAGACCGGGTAGGATTCATCAAAGACAGACAAGCCCCTGATGCCACAAGACGGATCATAGATCTCATAGACGTAAGTAATAGAAAAAAAGTTGGATGCCTTCTCTTATCACTGGATGCAGAGAAGGCATTCGATAGATTAAACTGGTCTTTCTTAGGGGAATGCATGAGGAGATACGGTGTCCCTGATGAATTTATACAAATCTGTCTGGGTCTTTACAATAAACCTTCAGCACAGGTGTTAATATCGGGAATCCACTCTCCTATTCTTGACATAAATAATGGAGCAAGACAGGGGTGTCTCATGTCACTTCTTTTATATATCCTCTCTTTAGAGCCACTTGCACAACTAATTCGCCAAGACAAAAATATTAAAGGGGTGACATTACCAAACCAAACTGAACAACATAAAATCTCAATGTTTGCAGATGACATCATGCTAACTCTTCAAAACCCTATTGACTCCCTACCTCACCTAATTAATGACCTTAAACTGTTTAACAAAGTATCATATCACAAAATAAACAACAAAGCATTAACTTTAAACCTAGATACAAAAACGAAATCCGTACTGCATGAGTCATACAATTTTGATTGGCGAAAAAGCAACTTGAAATATCTGGGTATTGATCTTTATAGGAATACAACAAGCATAGCGGGCAACAATTTAAAAAACGTATGGAAAAATGTCCAAGCGGATATAAGAAGATGGCAAGGTTTTAACCTTTCATGGTTTAAAAGAAATGCAGCAATTAAAATGAATATAATACCGAAAATTCTTTACCTTTTTAAGAACAATTCCTCTAAAATTTCCAGTCAAACTCCTTAAAACTATCCAAGGAACCATAAATAGATACATTAGAGGAAAAAAAAACCCTAGAGTCAGTATGTCAACTTTATATAGACATACACTCAAAGGAGGTATGGGGATTCCTAATGTTTTACTACATCACAAGGCGGCCATATTATCTCAACTAGTCTTATTCCTCTCAAACCCTAAAAAAAATAGGTGGAACAAAATAGAAGAAAACCCTCTAAGCTATCCTATAGTTTCACATGTCATGTGGGCAAAGAACATCCCAATCAAACCTAAAGCAACCACGCCAACATTAACTTATGCATTAAACATATGGATAACATGTTTAAAATCCTTCAATTTGGAAAACAATCTGTCGAAGATCGCCCCAATACAAACGCTACACCTTAATATACCTGGGTTAAACATCGCAAACTGGGTATTATGTAAGATAAATTCAATTTCTCAAATATTAGACACCTGTTTGTCTAATATTTTGTTTGTTTGAGGGAAGAGTTTAATCTTCGCCCCAGAGAAATTTTTCACTATTAAAAATAAAAAATTACTCAGACTCACCAGCTTTCATACAGAGATTTTCTAATACACAAATTGCTTTTATGGAATCGAAACGAAACAATTTAACCGATATAAAAGGGTTAGTATCTTTTATGTATCAACAATTGTTTACTAATACTTTTACAGTCAAAATGAAATTTTTAGACCATTGGGCAACAAAAATAGAAGAAACAATAGATGAAGAACAAAGGGATCAATCGTTTGCTCTACTGAAAGGCCCAACCAAATGTATAAAACTATCAGAACTTCATGCTAAAATACTTTATAGGTGGCACTACACACCTGAGAAATTGCACACGTTCTATCCCCAAAGACCGAATTTATGTTGGCGGAAATGCAACCAAATTGGTACTCATCTACATATATTTTGGTCCTGTCCACAAGTATATAAAATCTGGTCTCAATTATACAAACACACGAGTGAAAAATCCAGATTCCAATTGATCTAAAGATAGGGATTTTGGGAATCTATCCGCATTATTTTTAAATATAGCTTTTATGCATTTTAAACAGTTTTTAGCTAAACTAAGGAACTCGGAGGAGCTTCCAACCATACCAATGATCATCAAAAGAATGAGAGAAACTAGGAAAATGGAATTGGCTTTTCATATGGGCAACCAGACAATGAGCACTTTCTATAAAATATGGGAAAACTTTCCATCAAAGGAGCATGATTAAAATAAATAAATAACATATTCATAAAATCAATTCATTATCCCTAGCTATACTTCATCAAATATCATTAAGTTGAGGGTTAGAATAAAGATGACACATATACATAGATAAACCACCTCATACCGCAGCAATGACTACACGCCTTGGAAATATAATTTATCCATACTCGTGTTTAGGATGAATCCATAAATATCTGAAAACATACACAACTTTCACCATAATGGTTGTTTTTGTTATACTTTAATTTTTCCTTTGGTTTTCTTTTACACTTTCTTATAATTTTGTTCCTTTTATCTTCGCAACGGATTATCTTGAATTATTCAATCTTTATGTTGTGTTGTATTTTTGGCATTATGATGTATTTACTCTGTATCAAGGTCACATAGAATGAAATGATCTTGGTGTTCCCTTGACCTTGTAATATCTTTGTCATTAACCAACACATTTCTTTATTCTTTAATAGAGTTTGATATACATGCAAAAAAAAATCTTTAATCAAAACTCTCCAATAAAAACTTATTATATAAAAAATTTTTTTTTTTAGGATAATAGGTATTGCTTGGGAATCCAAATGTCATCAGCCAGCATCGGTAAAACCACACTCAAGACAACAAACACTCAAATTATGTCCACGAAAGGTGTTTGGCTGTGTTCATGCAGAAATATGGGGCATGGTTTGTCTAATGGGTTACTATAACCAATGCAGTCTTTCTGTGATCCCTCATCCCAATGTTCTCTGATTCTTTCATTCTAGTTTGATTACTTTTGAAACCCATCCCTCAGTCATATTTCATGCAACCAGGGTCTTGCCTAGAATTGGTGACCTTGCACTCACAAATCATGTGTGAGCCGCCGCAACAACCAATATTTGTATATTAACTAAACAAATATAATGATTACAACTGAACAAATTCCTTAACAACTCAACAATTTTGGTTTTATATTTCAATTTTGTTCAGTCTTTTTAATGTCATTTGGGTTTATGTTTAAAATTGATTCCGATGCAATGTGTGAAAGGTGGTCTAATTCTCACATCAACTAATGAAATGGTAAAATGAGCAAGTGCCTTCATTTGGCGGCTACAATGATGAGACTACTTTTTAAACGTTGCACCAGGATGAGTTTTTTTGCACATAACACTCAAATATTTTGTGTTGATACCTCAATGAATAAATGTCAATAAAAGTTACATGTTAATGCTTGGATTTCTTATAAATGTAATATATAAGATGAGTCGATCAGTTTTCATAATGTCTAAGTATTCACGTGTAATTTGGGTATGATGTGTGCCCTTTTTAAGGGTTACGACATTTTATGACGTTTTTCTTTGGGTGAAATTTTCTTTTATTGGAATTATTTCAGTTGTTACATGAATCACTGTGATGGGACAGATGTTTCCGGCGATCATCTTAATCAGAATTGGATTCCGAGCCTTCCTCGAGTGCTTTCAGTTGTTCTACTATGGCTCTCTCCAGCTTTTCATTTTGGTACTTTAAGATGCTGAAAAAAACATTGAATATTTGTCACATTTATTTGTATTGCAATAGTTAATAAAACATCGCATAATCTCACTGCCTGGTTCTCCCTCTTGAAACTACATTGAAAAGAGTTTGTGTTCATTTACATGTTAAGGCTTATAAATTTGCTGTTACTTAGCTGCCCAAATAAATACATGTCCAGCCTGTGATGATTAAACATGAGATATATATATAAGATATATAATAAGATATATTCATAGCATATCCAATAGTAGGAATAACTTCTCACAATCTCCAGAGACCTGGGATGAAGGCAGAAACAAATTCCATAAAATGTACTCACCGTATTCCCACAGAAAATATTATAATCAAACAACCGAATACAATCATACCGATCAGGAAGATGCCTTGTTCCACAATCTCCACGTCTAAATTAATGGGGGTTTGTGTCGCGTTTGGGGGCATTCCTGGCCCTTTTGAAACTGCATGAAGAGAAAGAAAGAGAAATATGCTTACATGATGCATACCTGTTAAGCGTCTCTACACAAAATCTTGTATTGGGTAAAATAAGGCTCATTCACCCAGTGGAAGATAATTGAACAATTACTGCATTTCTGTTGCTCTATTCAATAACTGAGGTGGCAGCCGAGTCTGAATATCAAGTCCTGATAAACTGTTACTCCTTACTTACAGTTAACAAGTATCAGCTCAGTAGCTTGTGAGTCATATTAAACAATTGATATCTCACTCTTTAGTAAATTGACCCACGTGTAGCAATATCTATGGACATGAGGTTGACTTATATATCTCACTGGTAAGATCAATATATATAGTGGTGTATGGGAAATAGAATAATATGGAATGTGACAATAAACACCATCGTTTTGATCACAAAATCAAACCTACCGCTGACTCTATAAGACAGGATGCTGACCGGTGTCTTGGTCTTCGTTTGGGCAGTACAAGTATATTCTCCCTCATCACCAAAGTCAACATCCTTTTTCTCCAAGAAGGGCTGGTCTGTGATGGTCAGTGTTTCACTTTTGTGATTTACTACCTAAAATGAGTAATGGTGATAAACAGAACAATAATAATATGCATTAGCTTCATTACTTTTACTGTTATTAAGTATGTGCGCTACTAATTCCCTCGTGTCATACTTGCTCTTTTACAAAGCCCCATAGTCGCTTTTTGATTATTTTTGCCCCAGGAATGCTCTGCCTTTAATGTGTCAAAATAAAATATTTTTGCTCACAGAAAACGGAGTGCTTTTACCAGTGGTATTTTTCACAAACAGTAGTTCCACAATTTAGTTATAAACCAAATTACTTCTCATGTTATATACAGTTTAATGTGGAATAACACGGTGCTCTGATATTATTTGGTATTTTGGAATTTGAAAAACTGCAATAACTATTGTTGACTTCAACTACTTTTTAGTATTCAGTGAAATATGTATTCTAGTTGTGAAATGTCTTATAAGGTCTTGTGAACATTACCTTCTTAAAGACGTACTGGATTGGTTCCCCCACATTGACATGCCAATTTAAACTACAATCAAAGATTACTTCTTGACCTTTGATTACGTCTGTAGTCCGATCTAAAATGAAAATATCAAAAGTGTTATATATATCATGACCTCAAGTTTATATCACCTGTAGTATAAAATGTGCGAAAAAGACTCATTTTCTTTTATAATTAGTAGCGTAAGGCTAACTCAGATATGCATAGACCTCCACCAGATCACCAGGAATATGTTTCCATTCTTGCTGAAGATAAATAAATAAGAAGGTGAAAATATGGAAAATTAGCCATTATGGTTATGGCTAAAACGGTTAAAACAAAACATAAAACACAACAATAATTAGCAAAAGAAGAAAATGTGGGATAGAGAGAAAAGAGGTTGTAAAGGATTGGGTGAACAGGTCTTGCCAATGTATCCTATGACTTTAATAAATAAGAGAAATCATTTTTCTATTTTTTGTACAAAATTTTGAATGTCTTACCTCCACATTTCAGTACTTCGGTCATACAGGATTCGTGCCCGCTACAAGGTTTGCAGGATTTCCCACTCTGCACATCTAGAACAATACAAACGTAATTATTTGCCACTATTCTGACAACTTTTTTCTAAAGAAATGCAATATTTAGTTATTACATGCTTCTAAATGATATTGTGTAGATTTTCAGCCTAGATACGTGATTATTTCACAGAAAATAAACAGATATTTGGAGTTTACAGGCCGCAGTTGCTACTTGATAATATGATCTGTCTTTTTTTGTGCCATGCGAAGGAGTTCACCCATGAACCATAATAGAAATGTTTAATATAATTTTCTGGTAGTTTCTTACCTTTGCATATATTGTTGTCTCCAGTGCAAAAGCATAGCGGACACTGAGCAATCTTTTCTAAAACAGAAATAAAAAGTCATAGTTAGATTAAACGGTTATAGAAACAAGCAGCGTATTCTGGTGACAATAGAATAATCCAGGGGTAATTTCAACACCGAGCATATTCCATGTTGAAAGAGATATACGTAGAAGAATTACATGTAACACATGTTTGAGTAGAGTTTTGTAGAAAAAGAACTTTCACTGAATCTATGGAATCTTTTATGAGCCCACCAACCAGGTTTACTAGACACATCACGAGAATATATCACGACTGACTTTATTTAAATAAGTGATAACCTTTAGAATGTAACTTAATTTTTCCTCAAAGAGCCAAATAGTCATCTTCCTACCATGATACCAGGATATTTTCATTTGATACTGTGTGAGGAGCAAAACACTTACCTTTACATTGGCTATGACCTCCCATGCACGGTACCTTTACCTCTTCACAGTTCTTACAGCTTGTGAGAGTTTGGATCATCAAGCCTGCAGAAAAACATTTCAAAAATCAAAACAATGATGGCTGATATGAAGAACATTCTGATTAATATAGACCTGTTCTGGTGACAGTATCCCTAAAATGGGAACCCCTTAGTGGTTGTTGTCCTGTTTCCATTCTAGGGGCTTCTGTTGATTACAATATGTTGCTTCTCTCCTTAGCAAAGTAGGACTTATCTTAACCTCTCAGTGGCCACTCTCTTAAGAGGACCTCTTGGCTGCTCCATTGGACTATCTCCTTTCTCTGTATTGCACGATACATTTCTGATTTCTCTTTCCCCCGTTAACACTCATACCCTCAATCACCAGCAATTAGGACATATTGTATGTGGAGAATCATGCCAGTGCTGAACAGTTGGACCCATAATGTTGACAAAGATTGTCATTTGTTGTTGTTATTAAAGTATATTAGAAAGACACTTACCACATGCTTTATCCCCTAAAAAGAGAAGAAAACAGAATAAGAAAACGAAAGTGATTTGACATTTAACACTAAAACTACAAACAATTTTTTTACATTATATGTTATTTCACAATACGTTACATGTGGAAATACCGTATTGGCTCGAATATAGGCCGCACTTTTTTCCCCCACTTTAAGTTTTTAAAGTGGGGGTGCGGCCTATATTCGGGCTCTAGCGCCCGACGCCCGGGACATGCAGTCCCGGGCGCCGGGCAGGCAGCGGGGTTAAGATACAGATCCCCCGCAGCGGTGCAGGGGACCTGCATCCTTCTCCCCGATACGCTCAGACAGCCTCCCCTGCCAGCACTTCCCACGGGGGGGGGTGCCGGCACGGGAGGTTATCTAAGCGTTTTACCTCTGCCCCCCCTCCTCGACTTACCGGAGCAGACTCCCGGGTGTCTTGCGGGGCCGGCGGGAGACATTTACGCAATACGCGCATGCAACTTCCGGTACCGGAAGTTGCATACGCGTATTGCGTAGATGTCCCTCGCCGGCCCCGCAAGACACCCGGGAGTCTGCTCCGGTAAGTCGAGGAGGGGGGGCAGAGGAGGACAGCGACAGCGGCAGCGTATCGCGGGGAGGGAGGACAGCGGCAGCGTATCGCGGGGAGGGAGGACAGCGGCAGCGTATCGCGGGGAGGGAGGACAGCGGCAGCGGATCTCGGGGAGGGAGGACAGCGGCAGCGGATCTCGGGGAGGGAGGACAGCGGCAGCGTATCGCGGGGAGGGAGGACAGCGGCAGCGGATCTCGGGGAGGGAGGACAGCGGCAGCGGATCTCGGGGAGGGAGGACAGCGGCAGCGGATCTCGGGGAGGGAGGACAGCGGCAACGTATCTCGGGGAGGGAGGACAGCGGCAGCGTATCTCGGGGGGGGGGGACAGAGTGGCAGCATGTTTTTTTTGGTGCTTTTTTAAAGAAAAAAAACTTTTTCTTTAAAAAAGCACCAAACTTTTAGGGTGCGGCCTATATACGGGGGCGGCCTATATCCGAGCCAATACGGTAAATGATTTTATTTCTTTCGGTTTTTAGACTTTGTTGTTAAAACTACAGAGTTATAGATTTAGTAAAACTATGTGGATCAATTAATATATAATATTTTGGAAAATTTAGAATTTTGAAGTTTTGGAAAGGAATTTGGAAAAATCTGAAATGTTGACTTTAAGTTATTTTAGGTTCTGTCTGTCTGTAGAGCTTTCCAGCCAATACACAATTCTTCCTTTACAAAACCCGAAATGACGTTGAGCATTAGCTTGGACAACTATATTTTATTGTTTTAGTGATGGTTATGTGGGATTTTGTAACCCAACAAAGTAAAAATGCCACACTGCTACAATGTCAGAAGATGTTATTGTTATTTGACCATTAATGTTTATCTCAATAAAGGTTTTTAATTAAGAAACTGATTTCTGGATATAATTTCTTTTAAAGTTCCTCAGTCATTCAATGTAGTCATTGTTTTAAGCCAATTGGGAGATGTTTATATTTTGGATAAAAAAAACACATATAGACGTTTAGAAACATTAAATTGTGCTTACCTTTCAGATTAGGACAGTACCCTGGAAACAAAGATAACATCATTAATGCCTCTTCTGTAAAGTCTATTTGCACGCATACAGTATATATATCGACCAATTGAACTATTCGAGTCATCCATAAAGGTTACAACCAATGCCCTGCCAAATAACTGCAAAGACTGCTTTCTATCTATCCCTAGGAGTCTTCTTTCTTTGGCCTGTTGCTGACTATGAGGGGATCAAGAAATAAGCTTCTCCATCACACATTTCTATTACGTGTTCCCTCTCACATGATGCACTCAGCAGGGAGCTGGGATACAGTCTAATATCCAAGAAGTGCACTCATAAATACATAAATCGATATAATTCCACAAAAGGTGGTCTGTTGCCCAACCACTAATGTAACAAGAAAAAACCCAAAATGTGAAAATAAATGCCCCCATACTGAGCATAAACGTGATGAACTATATAGAAATTAATACAGAACTACCAGTAATCTCTTTACACATAATGCAAAAAACACAAAACATCAAATCTAAAAAATATTCCTCATTATTGTTAATGCTCTATTGGTTAATTACCTGCAAAGTTACATTTCAAATCTAATATTAACACACTAGTTATTTCGGTTTCCAAAGAGATTGTGCGTCTTAAATCCCTACTTACTTTCTGACATAAACTGGGTAAAGATGGCACTGAAGTTTGCTTTAAGGTGTTTCAAACTCGCATCGATTGTGTTCATGTAGTGAGTTCCTACCAAAAGAAAAAAGTTTAGTTACGGGCCAAATACATACATTTCCCACCCATTCTGTGATCGTCGGGATGCAGGGGTAACCATATACTTTACAATATCCTTTATTCATGTTTAGAAGAAGACTAAACCTCTATTTGTCTCCTTTGACGAAAACTACCTGTTAGAACATTATTTTTAATTGCGTTCAACCCCTTCCAAATCTCAGCAACAATTTGGGAATGAATGAATCCCCGATCTGCTGTACAGAATTAAAGTTGATTTGAGTCGTTGAACGAGCATCTGCCAGCCCAACGGCGCTAATCCTTTTTTGAATCTACCACTAGTGTTATGGCTCAATCACTGCACTTCTTCTTTGTAACAATATTCAATACACACATCGGTCTGTATCTGACTACTGGAGATAAAGGGGTTAATAACATGAAATATACCAAATAAATACCTTCAGCAACTGAGGCACCGATCGTCTTCACAGGATTGTCAAGTTGTTCAACCAATTGGGAAATAGCAAGTTTATCTGAAAAACACATTGTAAAAGTCATGAAATTGAATTACTACATTTTAAACCATTTTGACCTGATGTTCTCCAGGAATAATCGACCCACCGAGTGCAGCGGCATCATAAAAAATCAACATTTTCAAATGTTAAGAAATTTCAAGTTATACAGTTTTATACAAGATTGAAGAGGATTTTCCACCCTGATATTGTCATTGGTGTTGCAACAGCTAGAATTAGGACATATTGTACCTGAGCTGACCCTTGGAAGCTTTCTATATGACAATCCCATTCCTTACAGGGGCCAATATTAAACCAAACAAACTTAAATTAAATATAATCCACCGGCCACTCCCACAGATAGAACCCTAATGCTTAATACAAAATCCTAATACATTTATTAAGCTGTTATTACTTACCAAGTAGAAGACCTGCAAAGTGATCTGTTATGTCACTTATTTCCTTGGTTATGTAAGCATGGACTTTTTTAAAATCTGCCACATGCTTGTTTTTCAAAATTATTTGAAACTGATCAAGCTTTCTTTCGGCGTCCTGATGACATTTTAGGCAGCCTGAAACCTGAGAATCAGGCATTAGCACCAAAAGAAATACAATACAGAAAATCATTCTGTTAGACATTAGCTTTCCAACTAACCAAACAGCTGTCAGTTAATGGAATGTGACAAGGAGCAGAGGTGGCAGAGTATAAATTCATTGTGTTTGTGATGTCATCATTGTGACATCACAAAGCACCCATCACTTGCATTGGCCATAGTATGTGTTAATCATTTTCTGTATATATGCCAGTAAACTCTCTTATACCCACAAACAATGTAGTAGAAACCTTGAGTTTGGTTAAAATTCATCAGGGGACCCTGTGTATCTATACCACAATCAGATAAAAGATTCCACTGAGTAGGGGATAACAAACAGAACCTACTCTGCATGGATGTATCTACATCTACATATAACACAGACAAGGCAGCAAATTCTTACAGAAACACAGGGTTTAAAGAGCAGCAATACTGCAGTCTTTTTCAGTAAAATCATGAGCGAGCAGTATTAGGGGAAAAGACAGACGGAAGAGAAACATGTTTCATCCATCTCTGCACTACTGATAACTATTTTTGAAACATGTTGCTTGCTATTCGTGGACTGCACCGCTGGTGTAAATGGGAAAAAAATACATCCATTAAATTGCCCTGATTTAAAAAACATCCTATATTTCTTTATGCTTTTTATTTATTTTAGGTTTTCTACTATTTCATTTTTTGTTATTTATTTTGTAACCTTACATCTAACTGTAACCCCATATAATTCCCAATGAAGATGCACAACACTAACTATGCAATAGAGAAGAATATATATATATATAAAGTATAAACTGGCCACATTAAACATTTCCATGAAGCCACTTTTCATATCCATGACTCCAATCACACCCCTTAATACAAAAGTGTGCCTTCTGTGGCTATTTGAAATATCTGGAGGTTTCTTTTGTATTTCTGATTAAAAGCATACACTCCGTTTGAATTGATTTGCAGCCCAAAAAAAAAGCGACCTTGGAAGTAACCATGTAATAATGTTTCATTTTTGTATTTATTTCACAGGCTAGAGACGCCCACTTTGATTTGCACAGCCATCTACTGCTTGCAGAGGCCAACAGCAGATCCTGTTTAGTAGTTTACTGTCTTGGGATTGATTTTAAAGGCAAATTAATATCCCAGGTGCCCATAGGCAAATAAACACTACCGAAACCTTTAATAAACTGTATGGGTGTTATGAATGTTGGCAAGAAATCTGACGACACCAGTTCAATGAGTTGAGTAAGCAAGAGCTTCTTTATTCAAGTGCGCACAGGGGAGAGCCCAGTTCGCAGATTTCTCTCCCCTTAATTTTCTAACAATATATAGGCAAAGAAGCGCAAACAGTTATTAGCATATCGTCTAGCCATCTGTTGGTATATTTACTTTAATTTGCTGACACACGCAGTTTAAAGAGGTCAAGAAAAAAAGAGCCCCCCCCAGACATGTGAAATCTTTATTTACAGAAGGTCAAGAAAGGGACAACTTGTCCTTTGTCGTGGCGGACTCTGATTCTTTTGCAACAAGGCACTTAGAGCAAAGAAAAAAAAACACGAAAACATACCATACATACACATTCTTCCAAGACACAAACAAGACATAAATAAACTAAGAAATGAGGTAGACAGGTGATTGTAGTGTTATCGTATCTGCTATCAGCAGAATAAGCAATGAGGTATAGAGATCATTGTGCTGACATTCACAATTAGCAAACATTCTTTAACTTCCACACCCCCCATTTTTATTCTTACGGACTCACTGTAAGAATCAATTTATTCAGAGTCCAGTGAAGTTATAAGTTGGCCAATTCCATGAGCCTTGCTCCTTCTCATATTGATCTTCAAACATGTCACTGTACAAAGTCTCTAGGGGAAAGTCATCAAGTGGAAAGTCATCATCATATTTCTCCTCCTGTATCTGTGGCATTGCTCATGTTGGTCCAATTTTTGGTCACATTTTTGAATTAGTGTTTTGCAACAAACAACAACTACATAGATACATACAAAAGCCACAAGCAACAAAAACATATCAGACATCAGTTTTGCTCCAAGTGGACTGAATAGTCCGCCCAGATGAAAAGGATCCCAAGTAGTCTCCCTAGATCTAAGTCTTTCCTGAAGTTCCCTCACCTTTTCCATATCATGTTCTATGGATACACTATTGTCTACAATGTAAATCTTCCCTTGTAAAAGGTATTCCTATCCAGGGGCTCTGCTGAGTATGCGGAATATATCCACAAACCCAACAAGACATTAGAAGCATTATACACCTTTCTTAACATTTCTACAAAGGTATTATCTTTTTTCCACGTTTAATTCGTGAATGTGTCTTATTCTCTGCTATATTTTTAGTAGGTTCTGATCTGAATACCTGGAAAGGACTGGAAGGAAAAAAGAAAAAAAATAGCAAATACACTTAGTATAAAACAAGTAACGATAATATACTCAAACATTTTTGCATCTCCTGATGACCTCATTCTTCGTATCTTCACAAGGGGCTCTTGCCAATCTCGTTTTACGTTGGTTAACCAGCTGGGATTATTGTGCCCGATGGAATGGTTAATTTAGGAGCGTGGATTGGGTTTTGGCACCAGTTTAAGATGAGTGCAATGAATCCACGGTGTAATTTCAGCTACCTTTACAGCTGTTTTAGTGATCAGTAGTACTTGGTATGGACCTTTGCACCTGGGCTGAAGAGCGTTTTTCCGTTGGAAATGCTTTACCAGCATGTTATCACCTGGTTGGAAGTGATGAATTGTTTTTTCGTCCTCTGTGTTCGTACGCACAGCAGCGACCTGGGATTTAAATTGCTTAAGAGATTTTATGAGTTTTTTACAATATATTTCTATTGTGTCATCAGTTAGAGCATGATCATGTCTTAGTAACTCTAGAGTAGTAGCAGCTATCATGGGTCGACCCATTATAAGTTCATGAGGAGAACCTTTAATAGCTGAATGTCGGGCGTTTCTTATTGACATTAAGGCTATAGGTAGTGCATCTGGCCATTTTAAACCTGTCTCGGAAGATATCTTGCTAATCTTATTCTTTAAGGTGCCGTTAGCGCGTTCTACTTTTCCTGCGCTTTGTGGATGATAGGGACAATGTAAATGATAGAAGAAGGTGGCAACGCTGCTTCTAGACCTGAAGGGTGTTGATTACAACCAGGCATATTAGGGTCTGCTGGTTGAGTCCATAGATCACATGGATCTAAGGATGGATATAGCAAATTTTGGACCTTAGGTGGTCCTGGGGTTACAGACACCTCCTGTGCCTTCTTAGAAGTCTTAACAGCACCCCGGTAAAGCGCAAATTGGTAGCCACTCATTTACAGAGATTACAAGCCCACATGGCTTTCCTACAGGAAACTCACTGGAAAGATGTTGAGGGCCACACTCTTAAGGCTCCTTGGATTGGTGAATGTATCTCGGCTTCTTATAAGTCAAAATCTAGGGGGGTAGCTATCTTGTTGCACAAATCGTTAGATTTTACCAAGCATTCCACGGCGCTTGCTTTTGATTAATGTCTATGCTCCAAATGCCCCTAATGAATCTTTTCACTGTAAACTATTTGAATTGTTAACTACTGTTGATTTTTCTGATGTTATTGTGGGGGGCGATTTTAACTCTGTGCTGGACTCTAGACTGGACAGGCAGGGTTCTAACAGATTCTTACAGACGGACGACCTCACGGGAGTCCACTTATTGACGCATCGTTTATGCCTTGTGGATCCTTGGCGGGTATCGCACCCCACAACTAGGGATTACACTCATGCTTCTAGGGCACACTGCTCCCTGTCACGTATAGATTTTTTTTCGGTGTCACCCTCTCTTCTCCCTCATGTTACCCACCCCTCCATACACAACATTGTTATTTCCGATCATGCCCCTATCACTTTGCAGTTGACTTTGGGTTCTGTCACGCCGTATACACGTCACTGGCGATTTCCTCACTACCTTATTAACGATGATTTCAAACTATTCTTAGAAGCTACATGGGGCAATTTTGTAGATGACAACTGTGAACACGCAGACAACCCGACTCTGTTTTGGGAAACTGCGAAGGTGGTGTTGAGAGGCCATATTATCTCCTACGCTTCTAATCGGAAAAAAGACTGGAATGATAAATTTACTAGCCTTAATCATGTCAGATATTTTATGCTAGAAAACATGTATTCTATATATTCTGTATTTACATGAGCACAAAATGGAGTCAGAGCCATTTTATTTTATTTAATCATGTAGTGATTATTTCTTTTTGTCCTTGTTCCCTCCATAATTGAGAACAAAGGAGTATTCAGGTATAATGATGTTTCAGCGTATATATGATCCAATTAATGTTATCTTCCATGAGAAAGTTAAGGAGTAGACACTGCATATCCTTAGGAATGTAAATTGGAATGGGGGATACGTCGTAAGACCACCAAAACCTAATTTACTACCTAGGAGGCAACATCTGGAGATATGGGTGACTACAAAGACCTGATTTACTACCTAGGAGGTAACATCTACAGATAAGGGTGACCATGAATGAATTCCTAACACATTTGTAATGGTCTTAAGTTATTTCTTAGACCAGAGCGTCTCTTGCTGGTAAATTAAGAAATTACAAGGATGTAAAAATGAGTGGAAGTCCTAATTATAATGGGTAAAACCCACCGTTATGATTGGATAATTCCAATCAAGAGGTGGAGGCTATGATAATAAGCTATGTCTTTAAAAGTTTATGTCTTTAATAATTTAGAGGACTAACCTTAAGAACTGACCTTAAAAACTCATCTTAAAGGCTCACCTGAGAAAACGCATGCTGAAACCGACAGACCCTGACGGACTCATTTCATTTAATTTACCCCAAAGAATTGGAATCTCAAGATCCTGGCACCATAATCTTACTCTTAGAAATACTTTGAGTCCCAACCTATATAACTTTTAGTAAGTTATATTTCTTTCCACTTAATTTCTTGCCAATAAACCTGGATTAACTTCTACAAGGACCAGTTGGACAACAGCAACAAGTGGTGGTAAATATAATTGTTTTATTATTCTGAATAGAGATGAATTTTGTCTTCTTCATATAGAATTCCCTTTTTCTGGGAAGTAGTATATTGCATTATTGTATATGACGGCTTGTGAGACTGCAGCTTATAACCCGTGATAATAACAATAATGAAAAGGTATTTTTACCTGTAGATGAAGTTTGACATTATTTGCATCTATTAGGAATTTCACTAAACACTCTTAGACATTATTAAATTATTTTTAATTGTCATATTAGTTAAACTAATATAATAGAGTTAGTGATCTTTTTATTACCGCCCTGATTATCATTTTTGGTTGCTGAGTGGGATGGAAATTAATTGTGTGTTAGACTCATAAAGTATTAATTCATATTGATAACTTTCGATAATATACTGTATTTGGATATACTGCAATTTGACATGTTTTAAGAACTTTGTATTTTATATTCTGCACTGTGTGACTTATATATAGATTTTATAAATTGTATTCACAATAAATAATATTTTTGATTGATTATGGTGGTGATATATATCTAATTTGAATTATAATTTCGGCGATCTGAAAGGATTTAGGATCGGAGATAAAATATAGGGTATCTCCTTAAATTAATATTGTGGATGTGGTACTACAATATTTGGTAGCGTCGTTATTTTGCGTGTGTGATAAAATATTGGTTTTACCTATTTTGTCTCATTAATATCCCTAACAATCAGGATATGAGTGTAGCGTATTTGGATTATATCCGTGACCCCACTGACGTCACAAAAGCTCGTTATCTTACCACTAAGGATCTTTTGGATACCTTTTTACAGGCTCGAGCTCAGTCCCAGATTGACTATACTCGTGCCCGTTTTTTTAAATGGGAAAACAAATCGGGTAGCCTGTTAGCAACTATGGCTAAGCCAAAGGTTCCCAGACATAACATCACACACATTAAAGCCCCACTCAATAGACTTGAGACATCGCCCACGGTTATTAATAAACTTTTCCAAGATTATGTCTCCACTCTTTATAAAGCCGATCCGGACGATTTTGATATTGGGATTGGCCTGCTTCGGCGGGCATCTTTACCCAAGCTTACCCCAGCCCACAGAGACATCTTGGACGCTCCTATTTTGGAGGCGGAGGTCCAGTCCACCATATCGTCCCGATGGCTACCGTGCCGAATTCTATAAAATCCTTCAGCCGCACATTAAGGGGTCACTGACATCGTTGTTTAATTCCATTATTCAGGATAAGCTTAACATTGCTAATTTAACTGCTGCCCTTACTACCTAAGCCGGGTAGAGATGCCACATTAATAACTTCCTACAGACCGATCACTTTAATCAACCAAGACATGAAGATCTTGGCGAAAATCTATGCTGATCGCCTGCAAACCATCTTGCCTTTCATTATCTGCCCTCAGCAACTGGGATTTTTAAGAGGGAGGCACTCGGTACAGGGTATCCGTGCGGCTATTGCAGCTACTTTAGCTTCTCCCTCACTTCCCCCCAATTCCTATCCTACCATTTTAAGTTTAGACGCTGAAAAGGCATTTGACCAAGTCTCCTGGTCCCATTTGTTTCGGGTTGTAAAATTCCAACATTTTGGCCAAACTTTTTTGACATTAATTCGGCAGTTATATTGTAATCCCTCCACGGTCATTACGACTAATGGGTTGGATTCTCCCCCGATTATCATGGAACGGGGTGTACGTCAGGGATGTCCTCTTTCACCGCTGCTTTTTAATTTAGCTTTGGATCCTTTGCTGCAGTTGTTTCTCTTATCTCGCAATATCCCGGGTATTGATGTGGGTCCCCATCAATTGAAATCTTATGCATTCGCGGATGATTTCCTTCTCTATATTACTCACCCGCGTCTTACCATACCGCTTATTTTTGACCAGTTGGATACGTACGGGAAAGTTACGGGGTTTGTCGTTAATAGGGTTAAATCCCAGGCTTTGTGTCTGCGGCCCTTGAGATGCCCCCCAGGCATGCCTAATCTGGGAATACAGTGGGGATCAAAATCGCTCTTATATCTGGGGGCTTAACCTCCCTGTCATTAGGGATTATAGTGTTGCAGCCTTATATCGATATGTGGTGGACTGGATCTCTTGCTCCACCACTTACACGGATTCTAAGTTGGATCAGTGTTTTAGCCCCTCTGTTGCTATCCAGGCCCTTCTCCATACGCCCTGCACTCAACTTCCACCACATGTTCGAGACAATCCTTTACTTTACTCCACTATAAAATCCTGGAAGTTGGTCAGACTACGCTTGGGTCTCCAATGGCGATACTCTTTATTCCAGCCTTTTCTTCAAAACCCGATTTTTCAGAATGGTCAGGCGTCCGCCGTTTTTCGGGTCTGGGCGACACAGGGGATACGCACTACTGCCCCCTTTTTGGACCATTCCTCAAGGACGCTTCTGCCCTTGATATCTTGTAGGGATAGACTTGTGTCTATTACCATGCCTTGGTTCGCATACTTGCAAGTACAGAGTTTAGTCAGGTTGCAGTTGGGCCCTCTCACACTGCCAGACTGGACCAGTCCCCTTGATGGACAGCTTCGGCAACCTTCTTCTACTCCGACGTCTACGAAGTTTATCTACAAACTGCTACACACCATACCTCACCATGACTATTTACCGAAAGGTTTACTAGCATGGTCCACACATTTTCCTGATGTCACGGGTGACGATCTGCTTCATAGCACACTGACCACCTGTAAATTATTACCTGCTAGCTCCTACCTAGACATGCAACTTAAGATAGCGCATCAGGCCTACTTATCTCCCCATAGACAATTTTTAATCGGCATAATACAAGTGGACGCTTGCCCAAAATGTGGTTTTGTAGGTGCTGACCTGTTTCATAATTTTTGGGCTTGCCCTCTAATTCGTGGACTACTTCTGGACTACTACTTCTGGACTTCTGGACTACTACTTCTGGACTACTAGCCAAACCTTTTTGAGGCAGTTATCAACTGATGCTTATTGTATTGACCCAGCTGCGGCCATTCATGGCCTCGTTAGGATGGGGGATCCAGGGATGTGACATTAATCAGAATAATTTTGGCAGTGGCTAGGAAATCTATTTTGCATCATTGGATACAGGCGTCCCCACCATCTCTGTCCCTGGTTCGTACTAAATTGTTGTATTTGCTTCAAATGGCCTGGTTGGATGCTTCCCTCAATAAAGACAAGGGTACTAAACGTTTCTTTACGAAATGGGAAACCTTTATTAAAACGTTGGACGAACCCCTTAAGACACGAATTATACATACTTTTCAGGATACCTCGTGGTTCACTGCCCGCTTACTCCAAGGTGCTACCCCTTGCGCCTAAGTTGTTACTATGTTTGACTAGACAACTGACGAACAACATGTATATACATATATTTATGCATTTTCTTTTTTCTTTTCTTTTTCTGTCCATGGCAATGGGTTTAAATGGTTGTTGGGTGGGTGGGGTGGGGGGACTTGTTTTCGTTTTTTGTTTTTCTTTTTATGTTATTGTGTCGCTTGTCTCCCTTATCTGGGACTGTGTACTGTTCCTTGACGTCTCTGAGACAGTGGCTGTATCGTTTTGTCACAATGTTCTTGTTCTTTGTTAAAAAAATAATAAACAAAGTTTAAAAAAAAAAAGAAGTCTCAACAGGTTGAGGTGTTTGAGCACCCTTTTGATTCTTAAAGTTACCTGCCGGACGGCAAGGATATTGGGAATTGGCAGAACAGGTGGGGTCTAGTAACTTCTGCTTTTTCTGTCTTTTAACCTTGTCCCACCCTTCTTGATACCATTTCAAGAAAATCATTCTCTCATTCCTTTTCACATCACACATATTCAAACATTCTTTCAAATTATCTAATATTTCTACATTCAAACTACTGCCAGCTGGCCAAACATAACGGCTTTCATTATCCTCTTCAGATATTCGCTTCCAATGAGACATATATTTTCCTGCCTCCTTTCCATGTTTCCTTATCATATATTCCCAGGGGGCGTCCCCTTATGCACATTTTCCGACAACAAACTCCTTATCTCCTCTGCTACAATAATCCGTGACTATGTACTTCAAAATATTTACACTAGTTCTCACCACTAGGTACTTTACAATAGCCCGTGACTATGTACTCAAATAGATACACTAGTTTCTCACCACTAGATACGTTACAATGGTCTCTGACCATATACTAAAAACATTTATCACAATTAAACAATTCAAGATCTTATAGGTCTTACTTACTCAACTCTGGATCCCGTCACCCGGATGGAATACCGAGGACGACCTTACCCTCATCCACCCAATAATGAAACTATAGGCATTTCAAAAGGTGCCTTACCTCTTTTTGATGGCCAAGGATTAGGTGGATCAAGGCTTAGTCCGCTCCTTCGGTTCCCGCTTCGAGAATTTTGGGATCCCGGACGAGCCACCAAGTGTGAATGTCGGCAAGAAATCTGACGACACCAGTTCAATGAGTTGAGTAAGCAAGAGCTTCTTTACAGGGGAGAGTCCAGTTCACAGACTTCTCTCCCCTCCTTAATTTTCTAACAATATATAGGCAAAGAAGCGCAAACAGTTATTAGCATATCGTCTAGCCATCTGTTGGTATATGGAAAACATACCATACGTACCATACGTACGCATTCTTCCAAGACACAAACAAGACATAAATAAACTAAGAAATGAGGTAGAGAGGTGATTGTAGTGTTATCTTATCTGCTATCAGCAGAATAAGCAATGACGTAAAGAGATCATTGTGCTGACATCCAAAATTAGCAAAGATTCTTCAACTTCCACAGTGTATATTAGGATAAGTGTGGTTATGCACATGTGTAAAGTAGAGGGAATGTATTACCCTCTAACATATAAGCAGAGCACGGAGATAAAGCAGGAGATGAATTATGCAGGGAGCCAGTACACTTACCATGTGCATGCAGAAGAGAAGCCACTGAATACATTTTTAGGGGAAATCTAAGGAAAATGATATTGACATTTTATGTGTATAGTACCAATAATGTACATGTTACCAAATACAACATGTAAAAGTAATTGGACACTTAAACTAAAAGTGTTATGCTACTATATCAAGTACAGAAAACATGTTTAACTGTATCGGTTTGTAAATTATAATATACATCAGTATTATTCCCATGCTGATAATGTATGGTTCGTGACTCCCTGTAGCTAAGCTCAACATCTCACAGGTGGCAAAAAAACTCCACTTTTTAAGTCAAATCATACATTGGGAACTTCCAGTAAGGTGGTTTGACCTCTGAAACCCACATGCTGAGCCACGCAGGTGCACTGTGCTATGAGTCGGCATCCTACCCAGATTTCACTTGCACGGTCCTGGAATGAGGAGGTAAGTCCCAGGTCCTGCATGTATCTCTTTCTGTCCCGTGAAATGTGTTTTAGGATAATAGGTATTGCTTGGGAATCCAAATGTCATCAGCCAGCAACGGTAAAACCACACTCAAGACTACCTTGATTACACAGCAGCCATACCACCAGAAACAAACACTCAAATTGGGTCCACGAAAGGTGTTTGGCTGTGTTCATGCGGAAATATGGGGAATGGTTTGTCTAATGGGTTACAATAACCAATGCAGTCTTTCTGTGATCCCTCATCCCAATGTTCTCTGATTCTTTCATTCTAGTTTGATTACTTTTGAAACCCATCCCCCAGTCATATTTCATGCAAACAGGTCCTGGTCTAGAATTGGTGACTTTGCACTCACAAATCATGTGTGTTAATGTTAAAAAATGGAAGATACTTCCCCTTCCCCCCCTTTCCCTCTCTACCTATCTTTCCCTCTTTCTCTCTGCGTCTGTCTGGCCCTTCTTTAACTGCGGATTTCCATTGCTTATGTTGTGCTATGTGGCGATATTGGATGCAAAATGGATTATATTGGCTTTCTCACGCCTGCCTTGTATTATACAATTGCTGTTTATGTTATTCATACGATTGTCGCTGTGTGAGCTATGTATATTTTCAAAACTTGTCATGCGGTTGTTTACTTTTCCTGTCTTCTACATTGATGTACCTACTAGGGCTGCAACAACTAATCGATAAAATCGATAATAATCGATAATGAAATTCGTTGGCAACGAATTTCATTATCGATTAGTTGAATCGATTATTATCGATTATAAAATGAGGGTTTTTTCAGAGCAAACGCTCTGAAAAATCCCCCTCATTATATAATCCGTTTAGTCTGACTCACCGTCTCACAGCAGCAGCTCCTACTTACTCCCCCTCCCTGTAATCACTGTGACAACTGGCCCCGCCCCTTCCTTCTCCAGGCCAGAACCACATGGCTGTGACACTCATCTAACTGTAAGTATATGTATAACTGCCCCTAAATTAACCCTAAACACCCCACTAACCATAACTGCCCCTAAATTAACCCCCACCTCCCCTAACTTTCAGTAGCCCAAATATATATATATATGTGTATGTGTGTGTATATATATATATATGTGTGTATATATGTATGTAATATATATATATATACATACACATTATATATATATATATAATGTGTATGTGTATATATATATGTGTATATATGTATGTAATATATATATATACATACACATTATATATATATATATAATGTGTATGTGTGTGTGTATATATATATATATGTGTGTGTGTATATATGTATGTAATATATATATGTATATATATATATTTGGGCTACTGAAAGTTAGGGGAGGTGGGGGTTAATTTAGGGGCAGTTATGGTTAGTGGGGTGTTTAGGGTTAATTTAGGGGCAGTTATGGTTAATTGGGTGTTTAGGGTTAATTTAGGGGCAGTTATGTTAATAGGGTGTTTAGGGTTAATTTAGGAGCAGCTGTGGTTAATGGGGTGTTTGGGGTTAATTTGAGGCAGTTGTGGTTAATGGTGTGTTTAGGGTTAATTTAGGGGATGCTGTGGTTGATGGGGTCTTTAGGGTTAATTTAGGGGATACTGTGGTTAAGGGGGTGTTAAGGGTTAATTTAGGGGCAGTTATGGTTAATGGGGAGTTTAGGGTTAATTTAGGGGAATCTAAATCCTGGGGGCAGTGAAGTGACATATCTGGGGGTATAAGGCATATACAGTATATAAGGCATATGTGGGGAGGGCAGTGTGGCATGTCGGGGGAGGACGGAGTGGTGTATCAGGGTGTATAAGGCATATCTGGGGGTAGAGTGGCATATCTGGGGGGTAGAGAAGTGGCATGTCTGGGAGGCAGGGTGGCATGTCTAGGGAGGATGGAGTGGGGTATCAGGGGATATAAGGCGTATCAGGCACAGTGGCAGATGTGGGAGGCAGCGTGGAGTGGCAGATGTGGGAGGCAGCGTGGCATATGTGGGAGGCAGCATGGCGTGGCATATGTGGGGAGGGCAGGGTGGCATGTCTGGGGAGGATGGAGTGGTGTTTCAGGGGGTATAAGGCGTATCAGGCACAGTGGCATGTGGGGGGTAGAGTGGCGTGGCAGATGTGGGAGGCAGCGTGGCAGATGTGGGAGGCAGCGTGGCGTGGCAGATGTGGGAGGCAGCGTGGCGTGGCAGATGTGGGAGGCAGCGTGGTGTATATGTGGGAGGCAGCGTGGAGTGCTGTGGTAGGCAGCGTGGCATATGTGGGGGGGCAGCATGGCATGTCTGGGAGGCAGCGTAGCAAGCCTGGGCTCAAATGTGCATATATTGGGGGGCTGGTTGGGAAATAAAGACAAGAAATGTATTATCAAAGTTTTTTTATTCTGCTGTTTGTATTTAACATCATTTGTTTAGTAAATTATTTTAAATAAATGAAAAATTTACATTCATTTTTTTTTTATCCGATTAATCGATTAATCGAAAAAATAATCGGCCAACTAATCGATTATTAAAATAATCGTTAGTTGCAGCCCTAGTACCTACATCTTGCCACCCATATTATGTTTCTGGTCATAGCTGCTCTGGAAATCTTGTTTTGTCTTACTGATATTAAATAAAATAAAAATACTTCTCAAAAAAAAAATGGAAGATACTGAAACAAACCTGAAATTTGACCCTTTAACATAACAAAACAGACATTAGAGCAGAGTTAATTCTGAGTATTGATGTGAACCATGGAAGAGGGAAGGGTCACCTGCAAAGACAAATTCACATATACAAATAAAAGTATATTAATTCAGAGTGTATTTGTTCACCAACAATCTAGACAAAATGCCTATACCATTAGTACTTTTCTTTACCCATTTGAGCATTGAGGGTTTAAAAAAAATATCTTTACGTCTTGTCGTTACTAACAGTGTCTATTAATAAATTACCATATTTACTCGATCATAAGACAACCATCGTCTTATATTCAAGGTCTTCTAATCAGAATTTAAATAGAGGTCTGACTACATGACTAAGATCCAGATCCCCTGCAGCGCTGCAGGGGACATTGATCCTCCTCTCTGGCAGCCGGTGGAGGTGTGTGCGACGAGTGCAAATTTGTACATGAAGGCAAGTAGTCCCTCCTGTGAGGCTTCTTTGAACTCTCCACATACTCTTATATTCTTGTGCCACAACAGTGGAAGTAACTGTGTAATACTGTTTCATATACCACTCAGCTACAACAACCAATATTTGTATATTAACTATACAAATATAATGATTACAACTGAACAAATTCCTTACTTTTATATGCATAGTATTATTTAACTTAACAATTTTGGTTTTATCTTTCAATTTTGTTCAGTCTTTTTAATGTCATTTGGGTTTATGTTTAAAATTGATTCCGATGCAATGTGTGAAAGGTGGTCTAATTCTCACATCAACTAATGAAATGGTAAAATGAGCAAGTGCCTTCATTTGGCGGCTACAATGATGAGACTACTTTTTAAACGTTGCACCAGGATGAGTTTTTGCACATAACACTCAAATATTTTGTGTTGATACCTCAATGAATAAATGTCAATAAAAGTTACATGTTAATGCTTGGATTTCTTATAAATGTAATATATAAGATGAGTCGATCAGTTTTCATAATGTCTAAGTATTCACGTGTAATTTGGGTATGATGTGTGCACTTTTTAAGGGTTATGACATTTTATGACATTTTTCTTTGGGTGAAATTTTCTTTTATTGGAATTATTTCAGTTGTTACATGAATCACTGTGATGGGACAGATGTTTCCGGTGATCATCTTAATCAGAATTGAATTCCGAGCCTTCCTCGAGTGCTTTCAGCTGTTCTACTATGGCTCTCTCCAACTTTTCATTTTGGTACTTTAAGATGCTGAAAAAAACATTGAATATTTGTCACATTTATTTGTATTGCAATTGTTAATAAAACATCGCATAATCTCACTGCCTGGTTCTCCCTCTTGAAACTACATTGAAAAGAGTTCGTGTTCATTTACATGTTAAGGCTTATAAATTTGCTGTTACTTAGCTGCCCAAATAAATACATGTCCAGCCTGTGATGATTAAACATGAGATATATATATAAGATATATAATAAGATATATTCATAGCATATCCAATAGTAGGAATAACTTCTCACAATCTCCAGAGACCTGGGATGAAGGCAGAAACAAATTCCATAAAATGTACTCACCGTATTCCCACAGAAAATATTATAATCAAACAACCGAATACAATCATTCCGATCAGGAAGATGCCTTGTTCCACAATCTCCACGTCTAAATTAATGGGGGTTTGTGTCGCGTTTGGGGGCATTCCTGGCCCTTTTGAAACTGCATGAAGAGAAAGAAAGAGAAATATGCTTACATGATGCATACCTGTTAAGCGTCTCTACACAAAATCTTGTATTGGGTAAAATAAGGCTCATTCACCCAGTGGAAGATAATTGAACAATTACTGCATTTCTGTTGCTCTATTCAATAACTGAGGTGGCAGCCGAGTCTGAATATCAAGTCCTGATAAACTGTTACTCCTTACTTACAGTTAACAAGTATCAGCTCAGTAGCTTGTGAGTCATATTAAACAATTGATATCTCACTCTTTAGTAAATTGACCCACGTGTAGCAATATCTATGGACATGAGGTTGACTTATATATCTCACTGGTAAGATCAATATATATAGTGGTGTATGGGAAATAGAATAATATGGAATGTGACAATAAACACCATCTTTTTGATCACAAAATCAAACCTACCGCTGACTCTATAAGACAGGATGCTGACCGGTGTCTTGGTCTTCGTTTGGGCAGTACAAGTATATTCTCCCTCATCACCAAAGTCAACATCCTTTTTCTCCAAGAAGGGCTGGTCTGTGATGGTCAGTGTTTCACTTTTGTGATTTACTACCTAAAATGAGTAATGGTGATAAACAGAACAATAATAATATGCATTAGCTTCATTACTTTTACTGTTATTAAGTATGTGCGCTACTAATTCCCTCGTGTCACACTTGCTCTTTTACAAAGCCCCATAGTCGCTTTTTGATTATTTTTGCCCCAGTAATGCTCTGCCTTTAATGTGTCAAAATAAAATATTTTTGCTCACAGAAAACGGAGTGCTTTTACCAGTGGTATTTTTCACAAACAGTAGTTCTACAATTTAATTATAAACCAAATGACTTCTCATGTTATATACAGTTTAATGTGGAATAACACGGTGCTCTGATATTATTTGGTATTTTGGAATTTGAAAAACTGCAATAACTATTGTTGACTTCAACTACTTTTTAGTATTCAGTGAAATATGTATTCTAGTTGTGAAATGTCTTATAAGGTCTTGTGAACATTACCTTCTTAAAGACGTACTGGATTGGTTCCCCCACATCGACATGCCAATTTAAACTACAATCAAAGATTACTTCTTGACCTTTGATTACGTCTGTAGTCCGATCTAAAATGAAAATATCAAAAGTGTTATATATATCATGACCTCAAGATTATATCACCTGTAGTATAAAATGTGCGAAAAAGACTCATTTTCTTTTATAATTAGTAGCGTAAGGCTAACTCAGATATGCATAGACCTCCACCAGATCACCAGGAATACGTTTCCATTCTTGCTGAAGATAAATAAATAGGAAGGTGAAAATATGGAAAATAAGCCATTATGGCTAAAACGGTTAAAACAAAACATAAAACACAACAATAATTAGAAAAAGAAGAAAATTTGGGATAGAGAGAAAAGAGGTTGTAAAGGATTGGGTGAACAGGTCTTGCCAATGTATCCTATGACTTTAAGAAATAAGAGAAATCATTTTTCTATTTCTTTGTACAAAATTCTGAATGTCTTACCTCCACATTTCAGTACTTCGGTCATACAGGATTCGTGCCCGCTACAAGGTTTGCAGGATTTCCCACTCTGCACATCTAGAACAATACAAATGTAATTATTTGCCACTATTCTGACAACTTTTTTCTAAAGAAATGCAATATTTGGTTATTACATGCTTCTAAATGATATTGTGTAGATATTCAGCCTAGATACATGATTATTTCACAGAAAATAAACAGATATTTGGAGTTTACAGGCCGCAGTTGCTACTTGATAATATGATCTGTCTTTTTTTGTGCCATGCGAAGGAGTTCACCCATGAACCATAATAAAAATGTTTAATATAATTTTCTGGTAGTTTCTTACCTTTGCATATATTGTTGTCTCCAGTGCAAAAGCATAGCGGACACTGAGCAATCTTTTCTAAAACAGAAATAAAAAGTCATAGTTAGATTAAACGGTTATAGAAACAAGCAGCGTATTCTGGTGACAATAGAATAATCCAGGGGTAATTTCAACACCGAGCATATTCCATGTTGAAAGAGATATACGTAGAAGAATTACATGTAACACATGTTTGAGTAGAGTTTTGTAGAAAAAGAACTTTCACTGAATCTATGGAATCTTTTATGAGCCCACCAACCAGGTTTACTAGACACATCACGAGAATATATCACGACTGACTTTATTTAAATAAGTGATAACCTTTAGAATGTAACTTAATTTTTCCTCAAAGAGCCAAATAGTCATCTTCCTACCATGATACCAGGATATTTACATTTGATACTGTGTGAGGAGCAAAACACTTACCTTTACATTGGCTATGACCTCCCATGCACGGTACCTTTACCTCTTCACAGTTCTTACAGCTTGTGAGAGTTTGGATCATCAAGCCTGCAGAAAAACATTTCAAAAATCAAAACAATGATGGCTGATATGAAGAACATTCTGATTAATATAGACCTGTTCTGGTGACAGTATCCCTAAAATGGGAACCCCTTAGTGGTTGTTGTCCTGTTTCCATTCTAGGGGCTTCTGTTGATTACAATATGTTGCTTCTCTCCTTAGCAAAGTAGGACTTATCTTAACCTCTCAGTGGCCACTCTCTTAAGAGGACCTCTTGGCTGCTCCATTGGACTATCTCCTTTCTCTGTATCAAACGATACATTTCTGATTTCTCTTCCCCCCGTTAACACTCATACCCTCAATCACCAGCAATTAGGACATATTGTATGTGGAGAATCATGCCAGTGCTGAACAGTTGGACCCATAATGTTGACAAAGATTGTGATTTGTTGTTGTGATTAAAGTATATTAGAAAGACACTTACCACATGCTTTATCCCCTAAAAAGAGAAGAAAACAGAATAAGAAAACGAAAGTGATTTGATATTTAACACTAAAACTACAAACATAATTTTTTTACATTGTATGTTATTTCACAATACGTTACATGTGGAAATAAATGATTTTATTTCTTTCGGTTTTTAGACTTTATTGTTAAAACTACAGAGTTATAGATTTAGTAAAACTATGTGGATCAATTAATATATAATATTTTGGAAAATTTAGAATTTTGACGTTTTGGAAAGGAATTTGGAAAAATCTGAAATGTTGACTTTAAGTTATGTTAGGTTCTGTCTGTCTGTAGAGCTTTCCAGCCAATACACAATTCTTCCTTTACAAAACCCGAAATGACGTTGAGCATTAGCTTGGACAACTATATTTTATTGTTTTAGTGATGGTTATGTGGGATTTTGTAACCCAACCACGTAAAAATGCCACACTGCTACAATGTCAGAAGATGTTATTGTTATTTGACCGTTAATGTTTATCTCAATAAAGGTTTTTAATTAAGAAACTGATTTCTGGATAGAATTTTTTTTAAAGTTCCTCAGTCATTAAATCTAGTCATTGTTTTAAGCCAATTGGGAGATGTTTATATTTTGGATAAAAAAAACACATATAGACGTTTAGAAACATTAAATTGTGCTTACCTTTCAGATTAGGACAGTACCCTGGAAACAAAGATAACATCATTAATGCCTCTTCTGTAAAGTGTATTTGCACGCATACAGTATATATCGACCAATTGAACTATTCGAGTCATCCATAAAGGTTACAACCAATGCCCTGCCAAATAACTGCAAAGACTGCTTTCTATCTATCCCTAGGAGTCTTCTTTCTTAGCCCTGTTGCTGACTATGAGGGGATCAAGAAATAAGCATCTCCATCACACATTTCTATTCCGTGTTCCCTCTCACATGATGCACTCAGCAGGGAGCTGGGATACAGTCTAATATCCAAGAACTGCACTCATAAATACATAAATCGATATAATTCCACAAAAGGTGGTCCGTTGCCCAACTACTAATGTAACAAGAAAAAACCCAAAATGTGAAAATAAATGCCCCCATACTGAGCATAAACGTGATGAACTATATAGAAATGAATACAGAACTACCAGTAATCTCTTTACACATAATGCAAAAAACACAAAACATCAAATCTAAAAAATAGTCCTCATTATTGTTAATTCTCTATTGGTTAATTACCTGCAAAGTTACATTTCAAATCTAATATTAACACACTAGTTATTTAGGTTTCCAAAGAGATTGTGCGTCTTAAATCCTTACTTACTTTCTGACATAAACTGGGTAAAGATGGCACTGAAGTTTGCTTTAAGGTGTTTCAAACTCGCATCGATTGTGTTCATGTAGTGAGTTCCTACCAAAAGAAAAAAGTTTAGTTACGGGCCAAATACATACATTTCCCACCCATTCTGTGATCGTCGGGATGCAGGGGTAACCATATACTTTACAATATCCTTTATTCATGTTTAGAAGAAGACTAAACCTCTATTTGTCTCCTTTGACAAAAACTACCTGTTAGAACATTATTTTTAATTGCGTTCAACCCCTTCCAAATCTCAGCAACAATTTGGGAATGAATGAATCCCCGATCTGCTGTACAGAATTAAAGTTGATTTGAGTCGTTGAACGAGCATCTGCCAGCCCAACGACGCTAATCCTTTTTTGAATCTACCACTAGTGTTATGGCTCAATCACTGCACTTCTTCTTTGTAACAATATTCAATACACACATCGGTCTATATCTGGCTACTGGAGATAAAGGGGTTAATAACAGGAAATATACCAAATAAATACCTTCAGCAACTGAGGCACCGATCGTCTGCACAGGATTGTCAAGTTGTTCAACCAATTGGGAAATAGCAAGTTTATCTGAAAAACACATTGTAAAAGTCATGAAATTGAATTACTGCATTTTAAACCATTTTGACCTGATGTTCTCCAGGAATAATCGACCCACCGAGTGCAGCGGCATCATAAAAAATCAACATTTTCAAATGTTAAGAAATTTCAAGTTATAAAGTTTTATACAAGATTGAAGAGGATTTTCCACCCTGATATTGTCATTGGTGTTGCAACAGCTAGAATTAGGACATATTGTACCTGAGCTGACCCTTGGAAGCTTTCTATATGACAATCCCATTCCTTACAGGGGCCAATATTAAACCAAACAAACTTAAATTAGATATAATCCACCGGCTTAATACAAAATCCTAATACATTTATTAAGCTGTTATTACTTACCAAGTAGAAGACCTGCAAAGTGATCTGTTATGTCACTTATTTCCTTGATTATGTAAGCATGGACATTTTTAAAATCTGCCACATGCTTGTTTTTCAAAATTATTTGAAACTGATCAAGCTTTCTTTCGGCGTCCTGATGACATTTTAGGCAGCCTGAAACCTGGGAATCAGGCATTAGCACCAAAAGAAATACAATACAGAAAATCATTCTGTTAGACATTAGCTTGCCAACTAACCAACAGCCGTCAGTTAATGGAATGTGACAAGGAGCAGAGGTGGCAGAGTATAAATTCATTGTGTTTGTGATGTCATCATTGTGACATCACAAAGCACCCATCACTTGCATTGGCCATAGTATGTGTTAATCATTTTCTGTATATATGCCAGTAAACTCTCTTATACCCACAAACAATGTAGTAGAAACCTTGAGTTTGATTAAAATTCATCAGGGGACCCTGTGTATCTATACCACAATCAGATAAAAGATTCCACTGAGTAGGGGATAACAAACAGAACCTACTCTGCATGGATGTATCTACATCTACATATAACACAGACAAGGCAGCAAATTCTTACAGAAACACAGGGTTTAAAGAGCAGCAATACTGCAGTCTTTTTCAGTAAAATCATGAGCGAGCAGTATTAGGGGAAAAGACAGACGGAAGAGAAACATGTTTCATCCATCTCTGCACTACTGATAACTATTTTTGAAACATGTTGCTTGCTATTCGTGGACTGCACCGCTGGTGTAAATGGGAAAAAAAATACATCCATTAAATTGCCCTGATTTAAAAAACATCCTATATTTCTATATGCTTTTTATTTAATTTAGGTTTTCTACTATTTCATTTTTTGTTATTTATTTTGTAACCTTACATCTAACTGTAACCCCATATAATTCCCAATGAAGATGCACAACACTAACTATGCAATAGAGAAGAATATATATATATATAAATATATATATAAAGTATAAACTGGCCACATTAAACATTTCCATGAAGCCACTTTTCATATCCATGACTCCAATCACACCCCTTAATACAAAAGTGTGCCTTCTGTGGCTATTTGAAATATTTCCAGGTTTCTTTTGTATTTCTGATTAAAAGCATACACTCCGTTTGAATTGATTTGCAGCCCAAAAAAAAAGCAACAGTGGAAGTAACCATGTAATAATGTTTCATTTTTGTATTTATTTCACAGGCTAGAGACGCCCACTTTGATTTGCACAGCCATCTACTGCTTGCAGAGGCCAACAGCAGATCCTGTTTAGTAGTTTACTGTCTTGTGATTGATTTTAAAGGCAAATTAATATCCCAGGTGCCCATAGGCAAATAAACACTACCGAAACCTTTAATAAACTGTATGGGTGTTATGAATGTTGGCAAGAAATCTGACGACACCAGTTCAATGAGTTCAGTAAGCAAGAGCTTCTTTATTCAAGTGCGCACAGGGGAGACCCCGATTCACAGATTTCTCTCCCCTTAATTTTCTAACAATATATAGGCAAAGAAGCGCAAACAGTTATTAGCATATCGTCTAGCCATCTGTTGATATATTTACTTTAATTTGCTGACACACGCAGTTTAAAGAGGTCAAGAAAAAAGAGCCCCCCCCAGACATGTGAAATCTTTATTTACAGAAGGTCAAGAAAAGGACAACTTGTCCTTTGTCGTGGCGGACTCTGATTCTTTTGCAACAAGGCACTTAGAGCAAAGAAAAAAAACACGAAAACATACCATACATACACATTCTTCCAAGACACAAACAAGACATAAATAAACTAAGAAATGAGGTAGACAGGTGATTGTAGTGTTATCGTATCTGCTATCAGCAGAATAAGCAATGAGGTATAGAGATCATTGTGCTGACATTCACAATTAGCAAACATTCTTCAACTTCCACACCCCCCATTTTTATTCTTACGGACTCACTGTAAGAATCAATTTATTCAGAGTCCAGTGAAGTTATAAGTTGGCCAATTCCATGAGCCTTGCTCCTTCTCATATTGATCTTCAAACATGTCACTGTACAAAGTCTCTAGGGGAAAGTCATCAAGTGGAAAGTCATCATCATATTTCTCCTCCTGTATCTGTGGCATTGCTCATGTTGGTCCAATTTTTGGTCACATTTTTGAATTAGTGTTTTGCAACAAACAACAACTACATAGATACATACAAAAGCCACAAGCAACAAAAACATATCAGACATCAGTTTTGCTCCAAGTGGACTGAATAGTCCGCCCAGATGAAAAGGATCCCAAGTAGTCTCCCTAGATCTAAGTCTTTCCTGAAGTTCCCTCACCTTTTCCATATCATGTTCTATGGATACACTATTGTCTACAATGTAAATCTTCCCTTGTAAAAGGTATTCCTATCCAGGGGCTCTGCTGAGTATGCGGAATATATCCACAAACCCAACAAGACATTAGAAGCATTATACACCTTTCTTAACATTTCTACAAAGGTATTATCTTTTTTCCACGTTTAATTCGTGAATGTATCTTATTCTCTGCTATATTTTTAGTAGGTTCTGATCTGAATACCTGGAAAGGACTGGAAGGAAAAAAGAAAAAAAATAGCAAATACGCTTAGTATAAAACAAGTAACGATAATATACTCAAACATTTTTGCATCTCCTGATGACCTCATTCTTCGTATCTTCACAAGGGGCTCTTGCCAATCTCGTTTTACGTTGGTTAACCAGCTGGGATTATTGTGCCCGATGGAATGGTTAATTTAGGAGCGTGGATTGGGTTTTGGCACCAGTTTAAGATGAGTGCAATGAATCCACGGTGTAATTTCAGCTACCTTTACAGCTGTTTTAGTGATCAGTAGTACTTGGTATGGACCTTTGCACCTGGGCTGAAGAGCGTTTTTCCGTTGGAAATGCTTTACCAGCATGTTATCACCTGGTTGGAAGTGATGAATTGTTTTTTCGTCCTCGGTGTTCGTACGCACAGCAGCGACCTGGGATTTAAATTGCTTAAGAGATTTTATGAGTTTTTTACAATACATTTCTATTGTGTCATCAGTTAGAGCATGATCATGTCTTAGTAACTCTAGAGTAGTAGCAGCTATCATGGGTCGACCCATTATAAGTTCATGAGGAGAACCTTTAATAGCTGAATGTCGGGCGTTTCTTATTGACATTAAGGCTATAGGTAGGCCATTTTAAACCTGTCTCGGAAGATATCTTGCTAATCTTATTCTTTAAGGTGCCGTTAGCGCGTTCTACTTTTCCTGCGCTTTGTGGATGATAGGGACAATGTAAATGATAGAAGAAGGTGGCAACGCTGCTTCTAGACCTGAAGGGTGTTGATTACAACCAGGCATATTAGGGTCTGCTGGTTGAGTCCATAGATCACATGGATCTAAGGATGGATATAGCAAATTTTGGACCTTAGGTGGTCCTGGGGTTACAGACACCTCCTGTGCCTTCTTAGAAGTCTCAACAGCACCCCGGTAAAGCGCAAATTGGTAGCCACTCATTTACAGAGATTACAAGCCCACATGGCTTTCCTACAGGAAACTCACTGGAAAGATGTTGAGGGCCACACTCTTAAGGCTCCTTGGATTGGTGAATGTATCTCGGCTTCTTATAAGTCAAAATCTAGGGGGGTAGCTATCTTGTTGCACAAATCGTTAGATTTTACCAAGCATTCCACGGCGCTTGCTTTTGATTAATGTCTATGCTCCAAATGCCCCTAATGAATCTTTTCACTGTAAACTATTTGAATTGTTAACTACTGTTGATTTTTCTGATGTTATTGTGGGGGGCGATTTTAACTCTGTGCTGGACTCTAGACTGGACAGGCAGGGTTCTAACAGATTCTTACAGACGGACGACCTCACGGGAGTCCACTTATTGACGCATCGTTTATGCCTTGTGGATCCTTGGCGGGTATCGCACCCCACAACTAGGGATTACACTCATGCTTCTAGGGCACACTGCTCCCTGTCACGTATAGATTTTTTTTCGGTGTCACCCTCTCTTCTCCCTCATGTTACCCACCCCTCCATACACAACATTGTTATTTCCGATCATGCCCCTATCACTTTGCGGTTGACTTTGGGTTCTGTCACGCCGTATACACGTCACTGGCGATTTCCTCACTACCTTATTAACGATGATTTCAAACTATTCTTAGAAGCTACATGGGGCAATTTTGTAGATGACAACTGTGAACACGCAGACAACCCGACTCTGTTTTGGGAAACTGCGAAGGTGGTGTTGAGAGGCCATATTATCTCCTACGCTTCTAATCGGAAAAAAGACTGGAATGATAAATTTACTAGCCTTAATCAGGATATGAGTGTAGCGTATTTGGATTATATCCGTGACCCCACTGACGTCACAAAAGCTCGTTATCTTACCACTAAGGATCTTTTGGATACCTTTTTACAGGCTCGAGCTCAGTCCCAGATTGACTATACTCGTGCCCGTTTTTTTAAATGGGAAAACAAATCGGGTAGCCTGTTAGCAACTATGGCTAAGCCAAAGGTTCCCAGACATAACATCACACACATTAAAGCCCCACTCAATAGACTTGAGACATCGCCCACGGTTATTAATAAACTTTTCCAAGATTATGTCTCCACTCTTTATAAAGCCGATCCGGACGATTTTGATATTGGGATTGGCCTGCTTCGGCGGGCATCTTTACCCAAGCTTACCCCAGCCCACAGAGACATCTTGGACGCTCCTATTTTGGAGGCGGAGGTCCAGTCCACCATATCGTCCCGATGGCTACCGTGCCGAATTCTATAAAATCCTTCAGCCGCACATTAAGGGGTCACTGACATCGTTGTTTAATTCCATTATTCAGGATAAGCTTAACATTGCTAATTTAACTGCTGCCCTTACTACCTAAGCCGGGTAGAGATGCCACATTAATAACTTCCTACAGACCGATCACTTTAATCAACCAAGACATGAAGATCTTGGCGAAAATCTATGCTGATCGCCTGCAAACCATCTTGCCTTTCATTATCTGCCCTCAGCAACTGGGATTTTTAAGAGGGAGGCACTCGGTACAGGGTATCCGTGCGGCTATTGCAGCTACTTTAGCTTCTCCCTCACTTCCCCCCAATTCCTATCCTACCATTTTAAGTTTAGACGCTGAAAAGGCATTTGACCAAGTCTCCTGGTCCCATTTGTTTCGGGTTGTAAAATTCCAACATTTTGGCCAAACTTTTTTGACATTAATTCGGCAGTTATATTGTAATCCCTCCACGGTCATTACGACTAATGGGTTGGATTCTCCCCCGATTATCATGGAACGGGGTGTACGTCAGGGATGTCCTCTTTCACCGCTGCTTTTTAATTTAGCTTTGGATCCTTTGCTGCAGTTGTTTCTCTTATCTCGCAATATCCCGGGTATTGATGTGGGTCCCCATCAATTGAAATCTTATGCATTCGCGGATGATTTCCTTCTCTATATTACTCACCCGCGTCTTACCATACCGCTTATTTTTGACCAGTTGGATACGTACGGGAAAGTTACGGGGTTTGTCGTTAATAGGGTTAAATCCCAGGCTTTGTGTCTGCGGCCCTTGAGATGCCCCCCAGGCATGCCTAATCTGGGAATACAGTGGGGATCAAAATCGCTCTTATATCTGGGGGCTTAACCTCCCTGTCATTAGGGATTATAGTGTTGCGGCCTTATATCGATATGTGGTGGACTGGATCTCTTGCTCCACCACTTACACGGATTCTAAGTTGGATCAGTGTTTTAGCCCCTCTGTTGCTATCCAGGCCCTTCTCCATACGCCCTGCACTCAACTTCCACCACATGTTCGAGACAATCCTTTACTTTACTCCACTATAAAATCCTGGAAGTTGGTCAGACTACGCTTGGGTCTCCAATGGCGATACTCTTTATTCCAGCCTTTTCTTCAAAACCCGATTTTTCAGAATGGTCAGGCGTCCGCCGTTTTTCGGGTCTGGGCGACACAGGGGATACGCACTACTGCCCCCTTTTTGGACCATTCCTCAAGGACGCTTCTGCCCTTGATATCTTGTAGGGATAGACTTGTGTCTATTACCATGCCTTGGTTCGCATACTTGCAAGTACAGAGTTTAGTCAGGTTGCAGTTGGGCCCTCTCACACTGCCAGACTGGACCAGTCCCCTTGATGGACAGCTTCGGCAACCTTCTTCTACTCCGACGTCTACGAAGTTTATCTACAAACTGCTACACACCATACCTCACCATGACTATTTACCGAAAGGTTTACTAGCATGGTCCACACATTTTCCTGATGTCACGGGTGACGATCTGCTTCATAGCACACTGACCACCTGTAAATTATTACCTGCTAGCTCCTACCTAGACATGCAACTTAATTTTTAATCGGCATAATACAAGTGGACGCTTGCCCAAAATGTGGTTTTGTAGGTGCTGACCTGTTTCATAATTTTTGGGCTTGCCCTCTAATTCGTGGACTACTTCTGGACTACTACTTCTGGACTTCTGGACTACTACTTCTGGACTACTAGCCAAACCTTTTTGAGGCAGTTATCAACTGATGCTTATTGTATTGACCCAGCTGCGGCCATTCATGGCCTCGTTAGGATGGGGGATCCAGGGATGTGACATTAATCAGAATAATTTTGGCAGTGGCTAGGAAATCTATTTTGCATCATTGGATACAGGCGTCCCCACCATCTCTGTCCCTGGTTCGTACTAAATTGTTGTATTTGCTTCAAATGGCCTGGTTGGATGCTTCCCTCAATAAAGACAAGGGTACTAAACGTTTCTTTACGAAATGGGAAACCTTTATTAAAACGTTGGACGAACCCCTTAAGACACGAATTATACATACTTTTCAGGATACCTCGTGGTTCACTGCCCGCTTACTCCAAGGTGCTACCCCTTGCGCCTAAGTTGTTACTATGTTTGACTAGACAACTGACGAACAACATGTATATACATATATTTATGCATTTTCTTTTTTCTTTTCTTTTTCTGTCCATGGCAATGGGTTTAAATGGTTGTTGGGTGGGTGGGGTGGGGGGACTTGTTTTCGTTTTTTGTTTTTCTTTTTATGTTATTGTGTCGCTTGTCTCCCTTATCTGGGACTGTGTACTGTTCCTTGACGTCTCTGAGACAGTGGCTGTATCGTTTTGTCACAATGTTCTTGTTCTTTGTTAAAAAAATAATAAACAAAGTTTAAAAAAAAAAAGAAGTCTCAACAGGTTGAGGTGTTTGAGCACCCTTTTGATTCTTAAAGTTACCTGCCGGACGGCAAGGATATTGGGAATTGGCAGAACAGGTGGGGTCTAGTAACTTCTGCTTTTTCTGTCTTTTAACCTTGTCCCACCCTTCTTGATACCATTTCAAGAAAATCATTCTCTCATTCCTTTTCACATCACACATATTCAAACATTCTTTCAAATTATCTAATATTTCTACATTCAAACTACTGCCAGCTGGCCAAACATAACGGCTTTCATTATCCTCTTCAGATATTCGCTTCCAATGAGACATATATTTTCCTGCCTCCTTTCCATGTTTCCTTATCATATATTCCCAGGGGGCGTCCCCTTATGCACATTTTCCGACAACAAACTCCTTATCTCCTCTGCTACAATAATCCGTGACTATGTACTTCAAAATATTTACACTAGTTCTCACCACTAGGTACTTTACAATAGCCCGTGACTATGTACTCAAATAGATACACTAGTTTCTCACCACTAGATACGTTACAATGGTCTCTGACCATATACTAAAAACATTTATCACAATTAAACAATTCAAGATCTTATAGGTCTTACTTACTCAACTCTGGATCCCGTCACCCGGATGGAATACCGAGGACGACCTTACCCTCATCCACCCAATAATGAAACTATAGGCATTTCAAAAGGTGCCTTACCTCTTTTTGATGGCCAAGGATTAGGTGGATCAAGGCTTAGTCCGCTCCTTCGGTTCCCGCTTCGAGAATTTTGGGATCCCGGACGAGCCACCAAGTGTGAATGTCGGCAAGAAATCTGACGACACCAGTTCAATGAGTTGAGTAAGCAAGAGCTTCTTTACAGGGGAGAGTCCAGTTCACAGACTTCTCTCCCCTCCTTAATTTTCTAACAATATATAGGCAAAGAAGCGCAAACAGTTATTAGCATATCGTCTAGCCATCTGTTGGTATATGGAAAACATACCATACGTACCATACGTACGCATTCTTCCAAGACACAAACAAGACATAAATAAACTAAGAAATGAGGTAGAGAGGTGATTGTAGTGTTATCTTATCTGCTATCAGCAGAATAAGCAATGACGTAAAGAGATCATTGTGCTGACATCCAAAATTAGCAAAGATTCTTCAACTTCCACAGTGTATATTAGGATAAGTGTGGTTATGCACATGTGTAAAGTAGAGGGAATGTATTACCCTCTAACATATAAGCAGAGCACGGAGATAAAGCAGGAGATGAATTATGCAGGGAGCCAGTACACTTACCATGTGCATGCAGAAGAGAAGCCACTGAATACATTTTTAGGGGAAATCTAAGGAAAATGATATTGACATTTTATGTGTATAGTACCAATAATGTACATGTTACCAAATACAACATGTAAAAGTAATTGGACACTTAAACTAAAAGTGTTATGCTACTATATCAAGTACAGAAAACATGTTTAACTGTATCGGTTTGTAAATTATAATATACATCAGTATTATTCCCATGCTGATAATGTATGGTTCGTGACTCCCTGTAGCTAAGCTCAACATCTCACAGGTGGCAAAAAAACTCCACTTTTTAAGTCAAATCATACATTGGGAACTTCCAGTAAGGTGGTTTGACCTCTGAAACCCACATGCTGAGCCACGCAGGTGCACTGTGCTATGAGTCGGCATCCTACCCAGATTTCACTTGCACGGTCCTGGAATGAGGAGGTAAGTCCCAGGTCCTGCATGTATCTCTTTCTGTCCCGTGAAATGTGTTTTAGGATAATAGGTATTGCTTGGGAATCCAAATGTCATCAGCCAGCAACGGTAAAACCACACTCAAGACTACCTTGATTACACAGCAGCCATACCACCAGAAACAAACACTCAAATTGGGTCCACGAAAGGTGTTTGGCTGTGTTCATGCGGAAATATGGGGAATGGTTTGTCTAATGGGTTACAATAACCAATGCAGTCTTTCTGTGATCCCTCATCCCAATGTTCTCTGATTCTTTCATTCTAGTTTGATTACTTTTGAAACCCATCCCCCAGTCATATTTCATGCAAACAGGTCCTGGTCTAGAATTGGTGACTTTGCACTCACAAATCATGTGTGTTAATGTTAAAAAATGGAAGATACTTCCCCTTCCCCCCCTTTCCCTCTCTACCTATCTTTCCCTCTTTCTCTCTGCGTCTGTCTGGCCCTTCTTTAACTGCGGATTTCCATTGCTTATGTTGTGCTATGTGGCGATATTGGATGCAAAATGGATTATATTGGCTTTCTCACGCCTGCCTTGTATTATACAATTGCTGTTTATGTTATTCATACGATTGTCGCTGTGTGAGCTATGTATATTTTCAAAACTTGTCATGCGGTTGTTTACTTTTCCTGTCTTCTACATTGATGTACCTACTAGGGCTGCAACAACTAATCGATAAAATCGATAATAATCGATAATGAAATTCGTTGGCAACGAATTTCATTATCGATTAGTTGAATCGATTATTATCGATTATAAAATGAGGGTTTTTTCAGAGCAAACGCTCTGAAAAATCCCCCTCATTATATAATCCGTTTAGTCTGACTCACCGTCTCACAGCAGCAGCTCCTACTTACTCCCCCTCCCTGTAATCACTGTGACAACTGGCCCCGCCCCTTCCTTCTCCAGGCCAGAACCACATGGCTGTGACACTCATCTAACTGTAAGTATATGTATAACTGCCCCTAAATTAACCCTAAACACCCCACTAACCATAACTGCCCCTAAATTAACCCCCACCTCCCCTAACTTTCAGTAGCCCAAATATATATATATATGTGTATGTGTGTGTATATATATATATATGTGTGTATATATGTATGTAATATATATATATATACATACACATTATATATATATATATAATGTGTATGTGTATATATATATATGTGTATATATGTATGTAATATATATATATATACATACACATTATATATATATATATATAATGTGTATGTGTGTGTGTATATATATATATATATGTGTGTGTGTATATATGTATGTAATATATATATATATATATATATATATATATATTTGGGCTACTGAAAGTTAGGGGAGGTGGGGGTTAATTTAGGGGCAGTTATGGTTAGTGGGGTGTTTAGGGTTAATTTAGGGGCAGTTATGGTTAATTGGGTGTTTAGGGTTAATTTAGGGGCAGTTATGTTAATAGGGTGTTTAGGGTTAATTTAGGAGCAGCTGTGGTTAATGGGGTGTTTGGGGTTAATTTGAGGCAGTTGTGGTTAATGGTGTGTTTAGGGTTAATTTAGGGGATGCTGTGGTTGATGGGGTCTTTAGGGTTAATTTAGGGGATACTGTGGTTAAGGGGGTGTTAAGGGTTAATTTAGGGGCAGTTATGGTTAATGGGGAGTTTAGGGTTAATTTAGGGGAATCTAAATCTTGGGGGCAGTGAAGTGACATATCTGGGGGTATAAGGCATATACAGTATATAAGGCATATGTGGGGAGGGCAGTGTGGCATGTCGGGGGAGGACGGAGTGGTGTATCAGGGTGTATAAGGCATATCTGGGGGTAGAGTGGCATATCTGGGGGGTAGAGAAGTGGCATGTCTGGGAGGCAGGATGGCATGTCTAGGGAGGATGGAGTGGGGTATCAGGGGATATAAGGCGTATCAGGCACAGTGGCAGATGTGGGAGGCAGCGTGGAGTGGCAGATGTGGGAGGCAGCGTGGCATATGTGGGAGGCAGCATGGCGTGGCATATGTGGGGAGGGCAGGGTGGCATGTCTGGGGAGGATGGAGTGGTGTTTCAGGGGGTATAAGGCGTATCAGGCACAGTGGCATGTGGGGGGTAGAGTGGCATGGCAGATGTGGGAGGCAGCGTGGCAGATGTGGGAGGCAGCGTGGCGTGGCAGATGTGGGAGGCAGCGTGGTGTATATGTGGGAGGCAGCGTGGAGTGCTGTGGTAGGCAGCGTGGCATATGTGGGGGGGCAGCATGGCATGTCTGGGAGGCAGCGTAGCAAGCCTGGGCTCAAATGTGCATATATTGGGGGGCTGGTTGGGAAATAAAGACAAGAAATGTATTATCAAAGTTTTTTTATTCTGCTGTTTGTATTTAACATCATTTGTTTAGTAAATTATTTTAAATAAATGAAAAATTGACATTCATTTTTTTTTTTATCCGATTAATCGATTAATCGAAAAAATAATCGGCCAACTAATCGATTATTAAAATAATCGTTAGTTGCAGCCCTAGTACCTACATCTTGCCACCCATATTATGTTTCTGGTCATAGCTGCTCTGGAAATCTTGTTTTGTCTTACTGATATTAAATAAAATAAAAATACTTCTCAAAAAAAAAATGGAAGATACTGAAACAAACCTGAAATTTGACCCTTTAACATAAAAAAACAGACATTAGAGCAGAGTTAATTCTGAGTATTGATGTGAACCATGGAAGAGGGAAGGGTCACCTGCAAAGACAAATTCACATATACAAATAAAAGTATATTAATTCAGAGTGTATTTGTTCACCAACAATCTAGACAAAATGCCTATACCATTAGTACTTTTCTTTACCCATTTGAGCATTGAGGGTTTAAAAAAAATATCTTTACGTCTTGTCGTTACTAACAGTGTCTATTAATAAATTACCATATTTACTCGATCATAAGACAACCATCGTCTTATATTCAAGGTCTTCTAATCAGAATTTAAATAGAGGTCTGACTACATGACTAAGATCCAGATCCCCTGCAGCGCTGCAGGGGACATTGATCCTCCTCTCTGGCAGCCGGTGGAGGTGTGTGCGACGAGTGCAAATTTGTACATGAAGGCAAGTAGTCCCTCCTGTGAGGCTTCTTTGAACTCTCCACATACTCTTATATTCTTGTGCCACAACAGTGGAAGTAACTGTGTAATACTGTTTCATATACCACTCAGCTACAACAACCAATATTTGTATATTAACTATACAAATATAATGATTACAACTGAACAAATTCCTTACTTTTATATGCATAGTATTATTTAACTTAACAATTTTGGTTTTATCTTTCAATTTTGTTCAGTCTTTTTAATGTCATTTGGGTTTATGTTTAAAATTGATTCCGATGCAATGTGTAAAAGGTGGTCTAATTCTCACATCAACTAATGAAATGGTAAAATGAGCAAGTGCCTTCATTTGGCGGCTACAATGATGAGACTACTTTTTAAGTGGGTGAAATTTTCTTTTATTGGAATTATTTCAGTTGTTACATGAATCACTGTGATGGGACAGATGTTTCCGGCGATCATCTTAATCAGAAATGGAATCCGAGCCTTCCTCGAGTGCTTTCAGCTGTTCTACTATGGCTCTCTCCAGCTTTTCATTTTGGTACTTTAAGATGCTGAAAAAAAACATTAAATATTTGTCACGTATATTTGTATTGCAATTGTTAATAAAACATCACATAATCTCACTGCCTGGTTCTCCCTCTTGAAACTACATTGAAAAGAGTTTGTGTTCATTTACATGTTAAGGCTTTTAAATTTGATGTTACTTAGCTGCCCAAATAAATACATGTCCAGCCTGTGATGATTAAACATGAGATATATATAAGATATATAATAAGATATATTCATAGCATATCCAATAGTAGGAATAACTTCTCACAATCTCCAGAGACCTGGGATGAAGGCAGAAACAAATTCCATAAAATGTACTCACCGTATTCCCACAGCAAATATTATAATCAAACAACCGAATACAATCATACCGATCAGGAAGATGCCTTGTTCCACAATCTCCACGTCTAAATTAATGGGGGTTTGTGTCGCGTTTGGGGGCATTCCTGGCCCTTTTGAAACTGCATGAAGAGAAAGAAAGAGAAATATGCTTAGATGATGCATACCTGTTAAGTGTCTCTACACAAAATCTTGTATTGGGTAAAATAAGGCTCATTCACCCAGTGGATGATAATTGAACAATTACTGCATTTCTGTTGCTCTATTCAATAACTGAGATGGCAGCCGAGTCTGAATATCAAGTCCTGATAAACTGTTACTCCTTACCTACAGTTAACAAGTATCAGCTCAGTAGCTTGTGAGTCATATTAAACAATTGATATCTCACTCTTTAGTAAATTGACCCACATGTAGCAATATCTATGGACATGAGGTTGACTTATATATCTCACTGGTAAGATCAATATATATAGTGGTGTATGGGAAATAGAATAATATGGAATGTGACAATAAACACCATCTTTTTGATCACAAAATCAAACCTACCGCTGACTCTATAAGACAGGATGCTGACCGGTGTCTTGGTCTTCGTTTGGGCAGTACAAGTATATTCTCCCTCATCACCAAAGTCAACATCCTTTTTCTCCAAGAAGGGCTGGTCTGTGATGGTCAGTGTTTCACTTTTGTGATTTACTACCTAAAATGAGTAATGGTGATAAAAAGAACAATAATAATATGCATTAGCTTCATTACTTTTACTGTTATTAAGTATGTGCGCTACTAATTCCCTTGTATCACACTTGCTCTTTTACAAAGCCCCATAGTCGCTTTTTGATTATTTTTGCCCCAGGAATGCTCTGCCTTTAATGTGTCAAAATAAAATATTTTTGCTCACAGAAAACGGAGTGTTTTTACCAGTGGTATTTTTCACAAACAGTAGTTCTACAATTTAATTATAAACCAAATGACTTCTCATGTTATATACAGTTTAATGTGGAATAACACGGTGCTCTGATATTATTTGGTATTTTGGAATTTGAAAAACTGCAATAACTATTGTTGACTTCAACTACATTTTAGTCTTCAGTGAAATATGTATTCTAGTTGTGAAATGTCTTATAAGCTCTTGTGAACATTACCTTCTTAAAGACGTACTGGATTGGTTCCCCCACATTGACGTGCCAATTTAAACTACAATCAAAGATTACTTCTTGACCTTTGATTACGTCTGTAGTCCGATCTAAAATGAAAATATCAAAAGTGTTATATATATCATGACCTCAAGATTATATCACCTGTAGTATAAAATGTGCGAAAAAGACTCATTTTCTTTTATAATTAGTAGCGTAAGGCTAACTCAGATATGCATAGACCTCCACCAGATCACCAGGAATATGTTTCCATTCTTGCTGAAGATAAATAAATAGGAAGGTGAAAATATGGAAAATTAGCCATTATGGTTATGGCTAAAACGGTTAAAACAAAACATAAAACACAACAATAATTAGAAAAAGAAGAAAATGTGGGATAGAGAGAAAAGAGGTTGTAAAGGATTGGGTGAACAGGTCTTGCCAATGTATCCTATGACTTTAAGAAATAAGAGAAATCATTTTTCTATTTCTTTGTACAAAATTCTGAATGTCTTACCTCCACATTTCAGTACTTCGGTCATACAGGATTCGTGCCCGCTACAAGGTTTGCAGGATTTCCCACTCTGCACATCTAGAACAATACAAATGTCATTATTTGCCACTATTCTGACAACTTTTTTCTAAAGAAATGCAATATTTGGTTATTACATGCTTCTAAATGATATTGTGTAGATATTCAGCCTAGATACATGATTATTTCACAGAAAATAAACAGATATTTGGAGTTTACAGGCCGCAGTTGCTACTTGATAATATGATCTGTCTTTTTTTGTGCCATGCGAAGGAGTTCACCCATGAACCATAATAAAAATGTTTAATATAATTTTCTGGTAGTTTCTTACCTTTGCATATATTGTTGTCTCCAGTGCAAAAGCATAGCGGACACTGAGCAATCTTTTCTAAAACAGAAATAAAAAGTCATAGTTAGATTAAACGGTTATAGAAACAAGCAGCGTATACTGGTGGCAATAGAATAATCCAGGGGTAATTTCAACACCGAGCATATTCCATGTTGAAAGAGATATACGTAGAAGAATTACATGTAACACATGTTTGAGTAGAGTTTTGTAGAAAAAGAACTTTCACTGAATCTATGGAATCTTTTATGAGCCCACCAACCAGGTTTACTAGACACATCACGAGAATATATCACGACTGACTTTATTTAAATAAGTGATAACCTTTAGAATGTAACTTAATTTTTCCTCAAAGAGCCAAATAGTCATCTTCCTACCATGATACCAGGATATTTACATTTGATACTGTGTGAGGAGCAAAACACTTACCTTTACATTGGCTATGACCTCCCATGCACGGTACCTTTACCTCTTCACAGTTCTTACAGCTTGTGAGAGTTTGGATCATCAAGCCTGCAGAAAAACATTTCAAAAATCAAAACAATGATGGCTGATATGAAGAACATTCTGATTAATATAGACCTGTTCTGGTGACAGTATCCCTAAAATGGGAACCCCTTAGTGGTTGTTGTCCTGTTTCCATTCTAGGGGCTTCTGTTGATTACAATATGTTGCTTCTCTCCTTAGCAAAGTAGGACTTATCTTAACCTCTCAGTGGCCACTCTCTTAAGAGGACCTCTTGGCTGCTCCATTGGACTATCTCCTTTCTCTGTATTAAACGATACATTTCTGATTTCTCTTCCCCCCGTTAACACTCATACCCTCAATCACCAGCAATTAGGACATATTGTATGTGGAGAATCATGCCAGTGCTGAACAGTTGGACCCATAATGTTGACAAAGATTGTGATTTGTTGTTGTGATTAAAGTATATTAGAAAGACACTTACCACATGCTTTATCCCCTAAAAAGAGAAGAAAACAGAATAAGAAAACGAAAGTGATTTGATATTTAACACTAAAACTACAAACATAATTTTTTTACATTGTATGTTATTTCACAATACGTTACATGTGGAAATAAATGATTTTATTTCTTTCGGTTTTTAGACTTTATTGTTAAAACTACAGAGTTATAGATTTAGTAAAACTATGTGGATCAATTAATATATAATATTTTGGAAAATTTAGAATTTTGACGTTTTGGAAAGGAATTTGGAAAAATCTGAAATGTTGACTTTAAGTTATGTTAGGTTCTGTCTGTCTGTAGAGCTTTCCAGCCAATACACAATTCTTCCTTTACAAAACCCGAAATGACGTTGAGCATTAGCTTGGACAACTATATTTTATTGTTTTAGTGATGGTTATGTGGGATTTTGTAACCCAACCACGTAAAAATGCCACACTGCTACAATGTCAGAAGATGTTATTGTTATTTGACCGTTAATGTTTATCTCAATAAAGGTTTTTAATTAAGAAACTGATTTCTGGATAGAATTTTTTTTAAAGTTCCTCAGTCATTAAATCTAGTCATTGTTTTAAGCCAATTGGGAGATGTTTATATTTTGGATAAAAAAAACACATATAGACGTTTAGAAACATTAAATTGTGCTTACCTTTCAGATTAGGACAGTACCCTGGAAACAAAGATAACATCATTAATGCCTCTTCTGTAAAGTCTATTTGCACGCATACAGTATATATCGGCCAATTGAACTATTCGAGTCATCCATAAAGGTTACAACCAATGCCCTGCCAAATAACTGCAAAGACTGCTTTCTATCTATCCCTAGGAGTCTTCTTTCTTTGGCCTGTTGCTGACTATGAGGGGATCAAGAAATAAGCATCTCCATCACACATTTCTATTACGTGTTCCCTCTCACATGATGCACTCAGCAGGGAGCTGGGATACAGTCTAATATCCAAGAACTGCACTCATAAATACATAAATCGATATAATTCCACAAAAGGTGGTCCGTTGCCCAACTACTAATGTAACAAGAAAAAACCCAAAATGTGAAAATAAATGCCCCCATACTGAGCATAAACGTGATGAACTATATAGAAATTAATACAAAAACTACCAGTAATCTCTTTACACATAATGCAAAAAACACAAAACATCAAATCTAAAAAATAGTCCTCATTATTGTTAATGCTCTATTGGTTAATTACCTGCAAAGTTACATTTCAAATCTAATATTAACACACTAGTTATTTAGGTTTCCAAAGAGATTGTGCGTCTTAAATCCTTACTTACTTTCTGACATAAACTGGGTAAAGATGGCACTGAAGTTTGCTTTAAGGTGTTTCAAACTCGCATCGATTGTGTTCATGTAGTGAGTTCCTACCAAAAGAAAAAAGTTTAGTTATGGGCCAAATACATACATTTCCCACCCATTCTGTGATCGTCGGGATGCAGGGGTAACCATATACTTTACAATATCCTTTATTCATGTTTAGAAGAAGACTAAACCTCTATTTGTCTCCTTTGAGGAAAACTACCTGTTAGAACATTATTTTTAATTGCGTTCAACCCCTTCCAAATCTCAGCAACAATTTGGGAATGAATGAATCCCCGATCTGCTGTACAGAATTAAAGTTGATTTGAGTCGTTGAACGAGCATCTGCCAGCCCAACGGCGCTAATCCTTTTTTGAATCTACCACTAGTGTTATGGCTCAATCACTGCACTTCTTCTTTGTAACAATATTCAATACACACATCGGTCTATATCTGGCTACTGGAGATAAAGGGGTTAATAACAGGAAATATACCAAATAAATACCTTCAGCAACTGAGGCACCGATCGTCTGCACAGGATTGTCAAGTTGTTCAACCAATTGGGAAATAGCAAGTTTATCTGAAAAACACATTGTAAAAGTCATGAAATTGAATTACTGCATTTTAAACCATTTTGACCTGATGTTCTCCAGGAATAATTGGCCATAGTATGTGTTAATCATTTTCTGTATATATGCCAGTAAACTCTCTTATACCCTCAAACAATGTAGTAGAAACCTTGAGTTTGATTAAAATTCATCAGGGGACCCTGTGTATCTATACCACAATCAGATAAAAGATTCCACTGAGTGGGGGATAACAAACAGAACCTACTCTGCATGGATGTATCTACATCTACATATAACACAGACAAGGCAGCAAATTCTTACAGAAACACAGGGTTTAAAGAGCAGCAATACTGCAGTCTTTTTCAGTAAAATCATGAGCGAGCAGTATTAGGGGAAAAGACAGACGGAAGAGAAACATGTTTCATCCATCTCTGCACTACTGATAACTATTTTTGAAACATGTTGCTTGCTATTCGTGGACTGCACCGCTGGTGTAAATGGGAAAAAAAATACATCCATTAAATTGCCCTGATTTAAAAAACATCCTATATTTCTATATGCTTTTTATTTAATTTAGGTTTTCTACTATTTCATTTTTTGTTATTTATTTTGTAACCTTACATCTAACTGTAACCCCATATAATTCCCAATGAAGATGCACAACACTAACTATGCAATAGAGAAGAATATATATATATATATATAAAGTATAAACTGGCCACATTAAACATTTCCATGAAGCCACTTTTCATATCCATGACTCCAATCACACCCCTTAATACAAAAGTGTGCCTTCTGTGGCTATTTGAAATATTTCCAGGTTTCTTTTGTATTTCTGATTAAAAGCATACACTCCGTTTGAATTGATTTGCAGCCCAAAAAAAAAGCAACAGTGGAAGTAACCATGTAATAATGTTTCATTTTTGTATTTATTTCACAGGCTAGAGACGCCCACTTTGATTTGCACAGCCATCTACTGCTTGCAGAGGCCAACAGCAGATCCTGTTTAGTAGTTTACTGTCTTGTGATTGATTTTAAAGGCAAATTAATATCCCAGGTGCCCATAGGCAAATAAACACTACCGAAACCTTTAATAAACTGTATGGGTGTTATGAATGTTGGCAAGAAATCTGACGACACCAGTTCAATGAGTTCAGTAAGCAAGAGCTTCTTTATTCAAGTGCGCACAGGGGAGACCCCGATTCACAGATTTCTCTCCCCTTAATTTTCTAACAATATATAGGCAAAGAAGCGCAAACAGTTATTAGCATATCGTCTAGCCATCTGTTGATATATTTACTTTAATTTGCTGACACACGCAGTTTAAAGAGGTCAAGAAAAAAGAGCCCCCCCCAGACATGTGAAATCTTTATTTACAGAAGGTCAAGAAAGGGACAACTTGTCCTTTGTCGTGGCGGACTCTGATTCTTTTGCAACAAGGCACTTAGAGCAAAGAAAAAAAACACGAAAACATACCATACATACACATTCTTCCAAGACACAAACAAGACATAAATAAACTAAGAAATGAGGTAGACAGGTGATTGTAGTGTTATCGTATCTGCTATCAGCAGAATAAGCAATGAGGTATAGAGATCATTGTGCTGACATTCACAATTAGCAAACATTCTTCAACTTCCACACCCTCCATTTTTATTCTTACGGACTCACTGTAAGAATCAATTTATTCAGAGTCCAGTGAAGTTATAAGTTGGCCAATTCCATGAGCCTTGCTCCTTCTCATATTGATCTTCAAACATGTCACTGTACAAAGTCTCTAGGGGAAAGTCATCAAGTGGAAAGTCATCATCATATTTCTCCTCCTGTATCTGTGGCATTGCTCATGTTGGTCCAATTTTTGGTCACATTTTTGAATTAGTGTTTTGCAACAAACAACAATTACATAGATACATACAAAAGCCACAAGCAACAAAAACATATCAGACATCAGTTTTGCTCCAAGTGGACTGAATAGTCCGCCCAGATGAAAAGGATCCCAAGTAGTCTCCCTAGATCTAAGTCTTTCCTGAAGTTCCCTCACCTTTTCCATATCATGTTCTATGGATACACTATTGTCTACAATGTAAATCTTCCCTTGTAAAAGGTATTCCTATCCAGGGGCTCTGCTGAGTATGCGGAATATATCCACAAACCCAACAAGACATTAGAAGCATTATACACCTTTCTTAACATTTCTACAAAGGTATTATCTTTTTCCCACATTTAATTCGTGAATGTATCTTATTCTCTGCTATAGGACTGGAAGGAAAAAAGAAAAAAAATAGCAAATACACTTAGTATAAAACAAGTAACGATAATATACTCAAACATTTTTGCATCTCCTGATGACCTCATTCTTCGTATCTTCACAAGGGGCTCTTGCCAATCTCGTTTTACGTTGGTTAACCAGCTGGGATTATTGTGCCCGATGGAATGGTTAATTTAGGAGCGTGAATTGGGTTTTGGCACCAGTTTAAGATGAGTGCAATGAATCCACGGTGTAATTTCAGCTACCTTTACAGCTGTTTTAGTGATCAGTAGTACTTGGTATGGACCTTTGCACCTGGGCTGAAGAGCGTTTTTCCGTTGGAAATGCTTTACCAGCATGTAATCACCTGGTTGGAAGTGATGAATTGTTTTTTCGTCCTCGGTGTTCGTACGCACAGCAGCGACCTGGGATTTAAATTGCTTAAGAGATTTTATGAGTTTTTTACAATACATTTCTATTGTGTCATCAGTTAGAGCATGATCATGTCTTAGTAACTCTAGAGTAGTAGCAGCTATCATGCGTCGACCCATTATGAGTTCATGAGGAGAACATTTAATAGCTGAATGTCGGGCGTTTCTTATTGACATTAAGGCTATAGGTAGTGCATCTGGCCATTTTAAACCTGTCTCGGAACATATCTTGCTAATCTTATTCTTTAAGGTGCCGTTAGCGCGTTCTACTTTTCCTGCGCATGGTAGGGACAATGTAAATGATACACAATTCCTAGCCTATGTGCTATCTCCTGCACTATTTCAGCAGTAAAATGAGTACCTTGATCAGAGTATATATGCTGAGGAATTCCACACCTAGGAATAAACTCTTGTAGCAACTTTTTAGCAACTCTTAGAGCGTCTGCATGTTGGCAAGGATAGGCTTCTATCCAGCGGGAATATGTACACACCACTACTAGTACTTAGCGATAATGTAGAGATCTAGGCATTTCAATAAAATTGATTTGCAAATTTTGGAATGGTCCTCGGGTACAGGGAGTCTTTCCACCTGGGCTGAACAGTGAGGTGGGGAAGCATTAGCTTCCACTTCTCCTTCTGATGTAACTACAGCATACCCAGTACAACGCCTGCCGTCAATATCCGTAAATGAGGAACCATCTACAAAGTATTCGATATCAGGGTCAGTCAAAGGTCGCTCATACAATCGGTCGCGAGTAGTTTGTAATTGTTCTTTCAAAATCACACAATCATGAGGAGTTCCCTCCTCCTGGTTCTGGCAAAAGAGTGGCAGGATTTAACACTGTGCACCGGTGGACGGTGGCATTGGGTGTACCCTGCAGAACTATCTCTTATTCAGTCAGCATACTATTAGTAAACTGTGTCGATCGACAGGTTAACAATGCACTCACTGCATGAGGAACCATCACTTTCAGTCCCTGTCCCTGAACTATGGCCTGTGCTGATTCCACTAAGGCAGCAGCCGCCGCCACAGCCCGCAAACAAGGGGTTGATCCAGCTGCCACAGAATCAAGTGGAGTGCTGTAGTAGGCAAGGGGTCTCTGTCTCTCTCTCCGTGGGTTAGTACTCCAGAGGCATTACCCTGTATTTCATGACAGAACAAAGTAAATGGCATATCATAGTTAGGGAGCCCAAGAGCAGGGGCACTCCACAAAGCCTCTTTTAACTGAAGGCTAAATCAATTCAGCATCGTCAGTTTTAGGTTCAATAGAGCCAGCATCGGCAAATTGTCAAAAGCTATCCTGTCGGTACAGTCCAGGACCTGCATCTTGGTGTGAGTTAAATCTGTCTCCCTCTCGGTTTCTATTATCAGTGTTTCGGTCATTTGCATATCTTTCATAACATCTGTTACTAGTTCATCTAGCAGATCTACAATTTCTAGCCAAATGCCCTGGCTTGTTACAATTAAAACAAATAACATCCTTTCTAGTTTCCTTTCTAGAGGAAGATTGGCCATTATCTCCCATTACATCAGACAGAGAGTTCTGTGAATAGAACAGTCTCTGACTTTCCATCAACATTCTCTGTTCTTTCTCTCTAACTTTCTCTTGACGTTCCTTATTCACTTCCTTTTGTTTTTCAAAATGCTAAGCAGCTGCTATCACCATTTCAGAAAGCGGCTTCTCTTCCCCTCCTAAAACATTATTAGTGACACCCTTATGGAAGTCTGGTAACAACCCTTTTACAAAACAAGATACAATCAACTGTCTTGCATTCACCTCTGGATCTGTCACACCACAGTGTCCTATTACAACTTTCACTACTCTGTCAGCGAATTCACTTACTGATTCATTCTTTCCTTGCATTGTAGAGTTAATCTTTCCCCAGTCAGGTCGCTGTAGTCATGCTGTCTCACACGCTTGTATTATACAATCTATTGTCTGCTGTCTCTCAGTACTCAGTCTCTCAATAAACAGTTCATTTGCTCAAGGTGTTACATCAGGAATTCTGTTATAAGCTTCCATTAACTGTTTTCTCTCCGCGTCACTCATAACCAAATCAAACAATTGCATAAAATCCTTTTTCACTGGCTCATAAGCAGTAGACACACTACATAATTCTTTACAAAATTGACCAACAATTTCAGGTCCGGGGAATCGATCTTTCAACAGCAATAATTCCGCTGGTGTCCATGGATGATGGACAGTTAGAGGTACACCTCTCTCATCTCTAGCTTCCCCAGTCTCTCTCATGGGCATAGCATGCACACATGTCTTTTCCTCAGCATCAGAATCTCAATGAGGATCTAAATGGGGCTTTCTGGATCTGGTTCTACTTGATGGTCCTGTGGGCTGAATGTCGGACCTTGATATTTGTCACGTCCTACCCAGGCTGTGGAGCTGCATATCTCGATCTTGCTTTAGTTTCCCTGTTTTGCTTCGATCCATTCCTGGATTTCCTTTTCTCTGTTCTGATCTTCCATTCCTTGCTTCTGCTTCAGCTCTTTGCTTCAGCTCTGTTTCCTTTATAAGGTGTGCCCCACCCATGTGTTCTGTTTGTCTCAGTCTGCAGTCTAGAGGTATATCTCAGTGCTATGTGTTTGGATTACATGTTTGGTTTGTTTCGTATCTTTGTCAGCAGAGATTAGCGTTAGGACCCACCGTCATTGGAGTACTTTGGCGTAGTGGTGGGCTAAGCATACTATGGCCATAAGATGTGACGGAATCTCCAATAGTTATCAAACAGTCCTAGGCTAGTTTCTGTATTTATTTATGTCAGTCTGTCCTGTATCCCCAGCAGCGGGGTGTCCTGTCCTGTATCCCTGGCAGCAGGGTGTCCTGTCCTGTATCCCCGGCAGCGGGGTGTCCTGTCATGTTCCCTGTTGTGCCCTGTGTTATGTATATCTTGTCTGGTTATGTTTATTCCTTGTCTTGTTCACTGTTGTGCTCAGTAACATGTATATCTTGTCTGGTTATGTTTCGTGCTTGGTCTCTGTTTTGATACCTCCTATGCATAGATTGATGCACTCTAGTTAAGGGTAAAACAGGCTTCTTTATTATGCATAGCTTCATAACATACAACTGCCATGCTGAGCTGGTTAGCTCCAAACTCCAGTTACTACAACTCACACTGAACTCTCTAGCACCCTCTGCAGGTTGCTTGTATAACATTGCTACATCTTTTCTCTTAAAGAAACAAAAACAACATTAGTAAATATAAACATGTATAATACAGAAAAGATATATGATTTCAAATGGTGTCCTAAATTAGCTAAAATCAGACATAATCTTTCAGATGAACTGGCTTTTTGCATATTCTGCCAGATCTGGTTGTATATTGGTCTTCTGCATTGCTCCCTGGACTATTTGCATTGTCTGCCCCTTGTACTCCAGTGTTCCATGCTTCTGGTGTTCTTGGTTCCTGCACATTTCGCATGGGGCTTTCGCCTGGTCGAGTGTTGATAGGTGACACTTCTGGCAGAGTAACTTCAAGATCCCCACCTGGTTCCCTATTGGGCAGTTCTCTTGTTCTCCTTAGGTGCCGACGATTTCTTCTAAACATTCGACCGTCTTCTGTTTGTACTACATATGAGCGGGGTCCCACTTGCCGACAGACAGTTGCCTTTTGCCAATATTTGTTGTAGTTATCCACCGGCTGTATTCGCACAGAATCATTTCTTTGGAGCACTGGCAGATCTCTTGCACCTTTGTTATAATAATGTTCCTGTCGTTTTTGGTTTTCGTGTAACCTGACTCGAGTCTGCTCCAGAAGTTTGGGTTTTAGTAGCTGTTCACTCATTGGCAGAAGAGTCTTCGTTCGCCTGCTCATAAGCCTTTGTACTGGACTACTGGACAAACCCTGGCTTGGTGTATTGCGTTGATCCAATAAAGACAGATATATATCTGTCCCTGCTTGCTTTGCCTTCCGCATCAGCCCCTTTACAGTTTTCACTGCAGACTCTGCTTTCCCATTACTTTGCGGGTATCCTGGGGATGAAGTCTGATGGTCAAACTCCCACTTTGTACTGAAATCTTTAAATTCCGCTGATGAAAATTGTGCAGCATTGTCTGAAAACACAATGTCTGGAATGCCATATCGTGCAAAATGGGCTTTTAATTTTCTAATAACTGTGTTAGACCTGGTGTCCTTTAAATGGTCCACTTCCCAAAAATTAGAAAAATAGTCCACAGTTATTAAAAAGTCCTTGTTATCCCAAGTAAACAAATCTGTACCGATTTTTTCCCAGGGTCTTTTCGGAATTTCATGTGAGTGCAGTGTTTCCTTACTTTGTTTGTCTTCCCAACATCGGCATATACTACACTTCTCGATAAAGGTTCTTAACTATTCATTCATACCAGGCCAATAAACACACTCTCTTGCTCTCCGTAAACAACCCTCTATGCCAATATGTGAGGCATGTATTCTGTGCATTATGTCTCGTCTCAGACCTTCAGGTATAACTGCTCTTTCCCCCTTAAAGATTATTCCATGCTGTACTGACAACTCATCTCGTATATGGAAAAAAGGAGAAACATCCACTGGGACATATTGTTTACATTTAGGCCAGCCTTCCAGAATTACTTCTTTCAAAAGTTTCAGTGTCTTGTCATTTTCTGTGTATGTTTGTATTGATTGTAGACGTTCTTGTGTCAAGGGCAAATATTCGACCATATTGATAGTCTCGATGTCTTGAGCTATTACCTCGTCCGTTGTTATTGGTAAATAAGCTCTACTGAGGGCATCTGCAATAAGTAAGTCTTTTCCTGGACAGTAGCAGATGGTGAAGTCATATTTCTGCAGTCTGAGCAGCATACGCTGCAACCTCTTTGGAGCCATTAGTAATGCTTTCTTTGTTATACTCTCTAACGGCTTGTGATCAGAATACACTACTACAGGTCGACCATAAGTATACTGATGAAACTTTTCCATCCCGAACAACACAGCTAACAATTCTTTTTCAACTTGCGCATATCCACATTCTGTTATAGTCAGTGCTCGACTTGCAAATGCAACAGGCATCTTCTCCTGCATGAGTGTTGCCCCCAGGCCTTTCTCGGATGCATCACATTGTAAAACTAGTTCCTGTTCTGGGTTATAGTGCTTCAGAATTGTGATTTCTGCAATTGTCTGCTTTATAGACTCAAATGTTGTTTGCTGTATCTCCGTCCATTCCCATAGTGCATCTTTGTGTGTCAGCTGTCGTAGTGGTTCACACATTTCTGACAAATGACTGCAAAATTTAGACAGATAATTTACCATGCCCAGGAAGCGCTGGACCCCACGCACATCTGTAGGTGAGGGCATTCCTTGAATTGCCTTAACTTTTTCCGGATCCACTTTCAATCCCTGAGATGTTAGGAGATGTCCAATGTATGATACTTCCGTCAACTTAAGTTGCAATTTTTCAAAATTTAGTTTGATATTGTGTTTCCTACATCTTTCTAAAAATAGAGTCATTTTTCTATCATGATCCTGTATTGCAGACTCCATATTTTCACCTTCTCCTATCACCAGTATATCATCTGCTATTGTTTTGATTCCTGGAAGTCCCTCCAGAGCTTGGTTGAGCTTCTGCTGAAACACTTCAGGGGCCGGACTTATGCCCATAGGCATTCGAAGCCACCTATATCGCCCAAATGGTGTAGCAAAAGTTGTCAAATAGCTAGATTGCTCATCTAACTCTACGTGCCAAAATCCATTTTTGACGTCACAGACTTTGAAAGATCTGGTAAAATATCTTTGAAAGATCTGGTAAAATATCATCAATTGTAGGCAATGGGTAATGGTTTTTTTTCAGTGCCTTATTAAGAGGTTTTGGGTCAATACAGATTCTTAATTTTCCCGATGGTTTCTTGACTATCACTAGGCTGCTTATCCAATCTGTGCTCTGTTGTACTGGTGCTATTATACCTCTTTTCTGAAGGTCTTGGAGTTCTGCTTTCAGAGGGTTTACCATGGACACAGGCACCCTCCTTTTGGGTAGTTTTGTTGGCTCAATTCTATCATTCACTTCTAATTTATATCTACCTTCCAGACATCCATCTCCCTCAAACACATCTGAGAATCGTGCTTGTAAGGTATGCAAATCAATAGGTGCTTGGCTGTCAGTTTGCTGTGGCCCTGTGTGACAATCCATTGCCATGATGTTGTGAAACTGCACTTGTATTAAATTCATTGCCTGAACAGCTTTTATTCCCAGCAGAGGAACATGGTCACCCTCCTTTACCACTGTAAATTCCAGTCTATAACGTTTGTTGTTACGTGGGTTTTTCAGTTTAAGTCTGCACTTACCCACAGGTTTAAGAATGCTTTTATTGTACATCATTAGGACTTGATCTGTAGGTTCTATTTCTACGTTCTGATTCAGCAGATGATATGGAATAACATTGCAGCTTGCCCCACAATCTAACTGAAATCGGATGGGCTTTTTATCTAGCATCATAGTGGCAAAGAGCTGGGTTGCTCTGTTTGTAGTTGGTTGTTGTATTACATTTACACTTTCTGCTTCAGGCTGTAACTGAATCCACATCACATCCTCATAACTATCTGATTCTGCGTCCTCTGTGACTGCGTGTACTTTCATCTGCTTAATGTTTTCTTTCAGCTTACACTATGGAGAAAAATGGTTGCTTTTGCCACAACTCCTGCATGTCTGTCCATAAGCTGGGCATTTCTCTTTGTTTCTCTCATGTCTTTTGCCACAGTATTTACACAGCAGTAGATATCCAGTACTCTTACTTGCATTAACATGTGCCTTTCTTACTTTTGGTGTTACAGCATGCACCATGGAATGAGAAGGACTCTCTATCATGTTCACACTTTCTCTTGTCAGTTGTGAGGCTCTACATATTTGGAGACATTTTTCAAGATTCAGCACATCTTCTCTTAAAAGTCTCTCTCTTAATTGGGAATCCCTTATACCACAGACTATTCTGTCCCTGATTAAAGAGTCTCTTATATCCCCAAATTCACAGGTTGTTGCTAACCTTTTCAAATGTGTGACATATGAGTCCATTTTCTCCTCTGGCTCCTGATTCCTTGAAAAAAACTTATATCTTTCCACAGTTTCATTCTTTCTTGGGTCACAATATTTATCAAATGCTTGTATAATGTCTCTCGGTGCAGGGGTCTCTGTATCACCTGGGATGCTTAGTGTCTTGGCTATTTCTCTACCTTCCACACCAATCAAATAATAAAATAGTTTTACCTTCTTGTTCTCATCTCTTGCTGTCAGTGTCAGATCCACATACAGTGTAAACTCCTCTTTCCAGCTTCTCCAAGCTTGTGACAAGTTAGCAGCACTGAGATTCAAGCTTTCTGGTGGTTTTAGAACAGCTTCCATGATATACTCAGTAAGCTTACTTACAGTGTTCTCTGCTGTATATAAGTCTGCTACTCAAACAGGCTTCTCAGTGCTCTGAAGGCCTCTCTGTGCCTCTGCTGTGTTTTGCTCAAAAGCTCCAGGTTTTCTTTTACAGTTTAGAAATCCAGTATTATCCACATACCGCTGCCACCATGTTTTGATACCTCCTATGCATAGATTGATGCACTCTAGTTAAGGGTAAAACAGGCTTCTTTATTATGCATAGCTTCATAACATACAACTGCCATGCTGAGCTGGTTAGCTCCAAACTCCAGTTACTACAACTCACACTGAACTCTCTAGCACCCTCTGCAGGTTGCTTGTATAACATTGCTACAGTCTCCCTGTCCCTTGCTTGTTATGTGTCTGCTATGTTTCTCTGCTTAGCTTCCATACTCCCAGCCTGCAGCATCCCGCACATGAGTCTTGTGTGATGTCTCATGCCTGTTCCTGGGTGCCTGTAGGATTTCACTTTGTTCTGGACTACATCCGCTGCTATATCAGGGCACTGGTGTTTGGCTGCACAACCCTAGATACTCAACACCCAGGTGAGTGCGGTCACCCTGCAACCAGGCCCTGTCCAACTCCACTACTGCACCGTAACTCCTGCATACAATCTTTGGGCGCGCTGGGTCCTTTCCGTCATCTGCCAGGAAGGGCCAGCTCCCCAGTAAATCAAAATAGAAAAAGGCTCCAGGCACTCAAGGGTTCCACTCAGGCAGGTTTATTGAAGGAGAAGGACAACAACATTTCGACCTCACGATGAGGTCTTTATCAAGTTAACCACACAAGCAAGAGTAAATGTTTAAATAGCACATATCAATAAATGGATAGCCAATCAAAAGACCGATCGAATCTAACACCATATGTAGTATAATTAATAATCATGTATTAACATAAGTAAATATTCAAAAGTATACATCCCATAATAAATAAGTGAGATACTTGCAGATGTTAAAAGAAACCAGTAACAATTATAAGGAAATATATTAAGATACATATGCATTAAATAACCAAAGGGAATATATTAATAAAATACCCATATTGTATGTGCAATCAGTGTATGTAATAGGCACTTACAGAGATTTAACCAGTGCAGTTCCATATAAAAACAATCAGTGTTAATACTCTAAAAAAGAGTGTGAAATAAGTCAAACCAAACAACCAAATCGGCAAAACAAATATGCTGATTAAAATAAGAAAAAAAAGCAAACATTTATCAGCACTAAAGCGTGGTGACGTTCTGCGCATGCGCAAGCTTATTCCATGCATGCGCATGAGCATTATCTCTGATAAAATGGTGCAGGTGTAATCATAAAGTGCAATAGCATTACCAAGTGCATATATCATCAGATCACCATCTGTTATCTTAAAGACCAGACAAATAGTAAAAAGACTGTATCTATTGTGAGGGAATAAATAGTTATATGACACATATTGTGAATAAAACAAATAAAAGTCACTGGTTCTTATAATATAGATAAAGGACTTGAATATTTACAAAAAACAAAAATGGAAAGGTCATCTTAAATTATGTTAATATACAATGGTATATCATAATGTGACACAATTGAATAAAGTGCAAAGTAGGTATAAAGACAACCAAGTCTAAGAAAGTTAATAGAGTGCATCGATAATAGAGGTCAACGAAAAAGTACTCAAGGTGTATTTTATTAAAAACAGTTAAGGAGAAGAAAGATTTTGCACAGAATACTTTAAAGTGACACAGTGCTATTAAAGTATTGATGAAATCATGTGAATTATAAGGGTCTGAAACTAGTATAGGACGACATCAGCACATGTAGAACAAATAGAGAAAAAAGAAGTTGAATGTAAAAGAAAAAGGAATAAAAATTAATCATAAAAATATGAAAAATAAAGAAAAATCAACATATATTATAAATAAAATCAAATAAGAGGCATCCAGTCACATTCATAATTAAGACCCCTAGGAAAGATGGTATCCAATTCTTTAATCCAAAACGCCTCGCTATATAATATTTTTTTCACCCTATCTCCCCTTCTGATAGATTCTGGCACCATATCAATAATTTGAAATTGTAGGGGCGTGGCTTGGATGGCGAAGGAATAGGAAGCACGGCTGTGGAGCTCCTCCAGCTTTCAAACATTTATACGGCTAATACAACCTTTTGGAACCGAATTGAGATTTTTTTTTCGACGCTCTCTACTTCAAAGATGTCCACACATAAAACTAAACCAGCTACTCACAATTTACCTGCTTATTTCGAGCCGAAACCAAAGAGGAAAGCTGGCGACAGTGACGTCACTGAAGAAGCCCGATTGGGTGAAACGCGTTTACATGTTGGATTGCATTGGATTACGCTGGATTGCGTCATCGCGCTATACCTGAAAGTCGTTTGCCTTGGAAAGGAATGGAGAAATTCAGACGCGCTACAGATTGTTATTTTAAATGTAAGCATGCTGCACTTTTTTAATATTAAATATACATTTATATTTCACCTCCCTGCCTTTTTTATCTCTCGTATCGACCCGACCCGCATTTTTGCTGTGTGGACAGTACAATACTCGAAGAAGCGATTTGGAGAGGGTGTCCTGAAACAACTTGTTCGGCGGGAACGGAGCTGAAACTCCTTTACCATAGAATTCAATAAGTCAGAGCAAACTTATTGCTCATCTTCATGTGAGTGAAACACTATACAAAAGATACACCTGATTCACATATATTTGCGGAAAGCACTATGATTTTTTGTTTCTTTTTTATTTTCATATATTGAAACATATTTTGACACAACGAATGGAGACTGGAAAATCAATATAAGTATTGTTTTTCGTTCATTTATATTTCACATTATATTGTTAAGTAATTCACCGTCACAATTATAATAACAGGCGCAACACTTTATTATATTCTCTCTCAATTATAACTACAACCTTGCGTTCCAACAAAATTCTCTACAAGTGGGGCTTCCCCACTCGTCTGTTGATCACGCGAGATGGCCTGATACACTCGGTTAAGTCTCCGAAAGAAGGAAAAAATCTGCTGACGGCCTGGGGTTTAGAAATTGTATAACCCCGTACTTCATCTGCTCCTGTGACGACACCAGCACTAGCATCCTCTCCTAAACGGTTGGCCCGGGAATGGACTGTGATACCTACTCAACACTCGGCTCCTCATGTTTAATTGCCTGCTGCATGGATGGCACCCTCTCCATTATTTTCCTTTTTTTTTTTTTTTTTTTCTGCGTTCCTGTTTTTTTTACCTTTCTTCTGGTCTCCTTATCTACCAATTATCGCCGGATCACGCGTACATCTTGATAGACGCTTTGGAGTTTCTAGCCCCACTTTTCCGGTTTTGCAGGGACTACTTTTACTGATTTCTCTTATTGTCGATTTTTCTGTTTTTTCCTTTTTTTTTCTTTTTTTTTTCTTTTTTTTCTGTGTGATGCATGTTTTGTTGATGCGTACATGCTCCCTTACACTCACACTACATTGCTTTCGGCTTCTCTCCTATGATGCTGGACTGCACTGATATCTACATCTCAGAGCTATGCGCTATATTCACTACACTACACGTACATCATGGTTCCTTACGTTGTCATTTTGTTTTTATTTTTTGCCGTATTTTTCTTTTTTTTCTTTTGTTTTAAACATACTGGAGGTCTCCCTCCCACCCTTTTAATTTTTCTATTCCACCACACGACACCTGTTTTCCTTGGGTTTCTCCTTGTTGGAGATCGCAAGGTCTTGTTTCTGCCTCCCCCTTACGTGGTCATTTTTTTCAGAGACCGCATGTTGGGAGTTTAACTCTTTAGCTCCTTCATGTCAATTGTATTTTATTTTAATGCACTCAACCTTTACTGTTTCTCCGATTGTCCGCGACGACCTTGCTCTTTACGTCGTTTATTTTGTTCAGTGTCCTCTATAGTCACGAGAATGTGCTTACTTTTCATGTGCTATTGTTTGTATAGGGACCGGGCGAAGTCCTCAGTGTCATGCGTGTATGCGGTCTTCCCCGGGGGGACTCGGTCACTCTCTTTCACGACATTTCACAATGCAGGTCACTCTTATCTTTTTTTTTTTGATGGGCCAGTTTATCATTTTTCTTTATTGCCTTCAGTATGGCCTCTATTAATTTAATGTCTATTAATGTGAATGGATTAAATACACCGCACAAGCGCAGGATGCTTTACACAGATGCAAAGAAAGCTCACGCACATATCGTTTGTGTTCAGGAAACTCACTTTAAGCACTCTAAACAGCCACGGTGCTTTTTAAAAGATTATCCTTGGCAATTCCATTCTATGGCCACCACCTGTAAGGCTGGTGTTTCAATCTTTATTTCTAAACAACTGTTATTCCAATTACTTCGGTTGGTGACCGACCCCCGGGGCAGATTTTTGATCCTTCACTGTATTTTAAATTCTACGGAACACACGTTAGTTTCTTTTTATGCACTCAACACGTCACAATTACACTTTGCCAGGAACCTGCTGTCCAAAATTGATTCCCTCAGGAAGGGTCATCTCATCTTAGCTGGGGATCTTAATGCGCTACTTGATCCTTTATTGGATACTTCAGCTTCCCTAAGGGGCAAATATGGTACACAGGTGAAATCATTGGCTACCTCTCTTGCTCATTTCTTTGCAAATGATACGGGACTGCTCTATTGGTGTCATTACTTGGACTGACCATGCGCCGATCTTTATGTCTCTGAAAGTTGATCACTCTTTTATTGGTCGGGACTCCTGGAGGCTCAATAATTCTCTGATTTCGGATTACTCTGTTAAGTCCCAGGCGGTGATCAGAGGCAAACTTTTTAGTATTGCCTCTTACTTAAAGAAACAGAAAGCTAACAATTCTGATTTAGATTCCCTGCTTTTACGTTTATATGACCTGGAAGCCCTACATAAACAAAATCCGTCAGATCAGTTAATTACAGAAATTGCCCATATCAAACTTAGAAAAGCTGAGATTCAGGCCGAGCACACAGCCCGGCTGAGACTTCGTCTCCGCCAACGCTTTTATTCCAAAGGCAACAAGGCTGATACTATGCTAGCAAACAAACTTCACCACTCAACAGCCCTGTCACGTCCTCAATTTGTTCTTTCCTCACAGGGAGTTCCATTACGAAACCCGTCTCACATTGCCGATAGATTTGCATCTTACTACTCCTCGCTCTATAACCTTCATACTGATTCCTCAACTTCTCAACCTACGATAGATTCTATCAAAACCTATCTCGATTCTGTGGCTCTACCTACTCTCCCGGAGGAGATGGTCGCACAATTAGAAGCCCCTTTGGAACTAGCTGAAATCCAATCCACGATTACTCAATTAAAAAGAATTCCACTCCCGGTCCTGACGGTTTGACCAGTTTCTAGTATAAGACTTTTTTCCCAGTGCTAGGCCCTCATCTTCTCTCTTTATTTCGTTCCTTTATGTCCACTGGTCACATGCAGTCTGAAAATTTATATGCCCATGTTGTTACGATCCCTAAACCTGGAAAACCTACAGATAGATGTGAAAATTTTCGTCCCGTTTCACTTTTAAACAACGATGTCAAATTATATGCAAAAATTATAGCCAACAGACTTTCTCTGCTTCTTCCCTCTCTCTTACATTCTGACCAAGTGGGATTTGTGAAGAATAGACAAGCCAATGATAACATACGCAAATTTCTTAATGTTCTGTGGGAAGCCTCCAAAAATAAAACTCAGTCTGTTTTGCTATCTTTTGACGCAGAAAAAGCGTTTGATCGCCTCCACTGGTCTTTCCTGACATCCGTTCTCTCTAAATTTGCTTTTCCACCCTCCCTGATTAGGTCAATAATGGCGCTATACTCTTCCCCCTCTGTCTCAGTTTCCTTTTCTGGATTCATTTCTTCCCCATTCCATATCTCTAACGGGATGCGACAGGGCTGTCCACTTTCTCCCCTACTATACATATTGGCTCTAGAGCCCCTAGGGGAACGTATTCGTTCGGACCCGTTGATCACAGGATTCCCTACTTCGAGTGGTGTAGATGTTACATTGGGTCTCTTTGCAAACGACGTTTTGGCTTCCATCACTCATCCTTTAACTTCCTTACCAGCGTTGCTCTCCCAATTTCAGCAATATGCCCAGGTCTCATATCACAAAATTAATGTACACAAAACACAAGCCCTATCTTTAAATTTACCTGGTCCGGTGTTACGTCTGCTCCACGACTCCTATGCCTTTGATTGGAGGAGAGATTATCTCCTATACTTGGGAATTAAACTTCCTCGCCTGTTATCTAAGCTAAATGCATTTAACATTTGTTCAATTTGGAAGCAGGCTCTACAAGACCTTGATAGGTGGCGCTCCTTTGACTTATCCTGGTTAGGGCGCATATCTTCTGTTAAAATGATGCTTCTGCCACGGCTTCTCTACACCTTTAGAGCAGTCCCGACTGTTGTCCCTCGTAAATTTTTACATCAAATACAAGTAGTTCCGAATTCTTTTATTAATTTTAAGGGTCATTCACGTATCTCCAAGCAAGCATACTACTCTCCCAGGTTCAAGGGGGGTCTGGGAGCACCTGACATTCTATCTTATTCTCATGCAACTATTCTGGCACAAACAACTTTATTTCACTACCAGGGTAACTTGCCTCAATGGGTGACCCTTGAAAATACCTATGTCCATCCGTACTCGGTTGCCCAGATTTTATGGTTGCCTCCTCCTTGTCGTCCGAGACTTCCACCACTCCCTCCCACTACATTATGTACACTTCAGATTTGGTCCCACCTGGCTAAACGTAATTCGGCTTTATTTCACATCACTAAAGCTACTCCACTCTCCTCCCTTGAGTTATTAATACCACATTTGAACCTATCCTGTTGGTACGCTGCCCGTTCCTTCAAAGTGGGAGATCTTTTTGATAAGGGTTCCTTGCGGACCTTTTTAGATCTTAGTTCTACTTACGCGCTGCCCTCCTCCGAGTTTTACAAAGTTCTACAGGTCAGACATCTGTTGCAATCTCAAACGTCCTCTTTAACCATTGATGTTTTCTCATCTGATCCAATCGTTCAATTATGTTCCAAAATCTCCCCCCCTCGGGGTATGATTTCTATTTGTTATAGTTCGCTCCTAACCCATCTGTGGGAAAGCAAATTACCACACATGATAGCATGGGAACGTGAGTTGGATACCACTTTCCCTCTTGAAATGGGGCTTGATTCGGAGGAGGCAATGCGGGGTGTATCGCACTGTAGTAACCACATTGAGCTACAAAAGAAAATAATTTGTAGATGGTACCTCACCCCAGCTAGACTGTCCCATATGTTTCCGTCCTGCTTGCCGTTATGCTGGCGGGGTTTCCCAGATAGGGGCACCATGCTTCATGTCTGGTGGCTATGTCCCTCCGTTTCTCAACTTTGGAAAAGATTGCTACATCTTTTAGAATCCACATTACACATACACCTTCCCTTTACACCACAATTAGTGTTACTCCACATGTTTCCAGATGACATCCCTGCTTGTGTTAGGAAGCTGGTGATTCATTTCTTTTTAACTTTAAAACTGATGATAGCTCGTAATTGGAAGTCGGCTACTCTCCCGAAGCTAGTTGCTATACTACATCATCTGGAACAAACATATCTTCTAGAGAAATTGTCGTTTCAGAATGATCAACGGATGCCATTATTTGATAAAATATGGGCACCCTGGACACAACTCCAGCTTTCCCTGCTGTGGCAGGGTTGAATATTGTGGTTTTCCTGTGAGATCGCGCCCGGTCTTTCCTTTCTTATGTGTTATATAGCCATATGGTTCTCCCGGTGGCTTGTCTTATTTCGGTCATGACATTGTAACACTACACTAGAGCACTATTTTGTTTTAATTTTCTTTTTTTTTATGCTATCTGTTCTCCTGGTTAAGCTCCCTTAGCCGTTTGGCTCCTTAGTCGAGTCTCGTGATACTGATGTGGTTATTCTTTTGTTACTATTGTGCATTTATGCATACTTACCACCTATGACTCTTCATAGCGAGCATTGCCCTTGTATTACATTGTTTTATTTGCTGTAATGTCGATGCTGCTATTGGTACTCTATGTGTATATTGTCCTACAACCTTGACTCGACAAAATTGAAAATGACAAACTTAATAAAAAACTTCAAATTTAAAAAAAAAAAATTTAAATTGTATATTTTTTTTACCATCAGGGTGAAAAAAATGCTTTCCAGGGATCAGGCAAGAGACACAATTGTAACAGGGTACATTACCTTTGTGTATTCGTGTGTCTATGGATTTGGTAGTAGAGATGTCAGCCTTGACTAGTTTATCACGCAAGGACAGGCATCTTTTATGTGCCATCATCGGGGGCCGACTAAATTCTGGGATATTTGGAAAACTCTCAGAGAGAATATGCCAATGTTTATAGATTACTTTTTTAATGGAGCAAGATTGTTTACTAAAAGTGGTAACGAATGTGAGTCTAGGTTGTGTAACAGTCCTTTGGGAAGGGCTTAAAAGAGATTCTCTTTCCAAATCATTCACTAATAATAATTGTGATTTTACAACTTCCTCTGGGTAACTTCGTCCATAAAATCTTTGTGACATCTCCTGTAACTGATCATTGACCTGCGTTTCCTGGGAGACAGTTCTCTTGACCCTAAGGAATTGACTTTTTGGAAGTGATTTAAGTAAAGTAGGACACTTTCTCATTTTCTGATGAAGAGGCATCGAGAATTCTGTCATCTATTGAAGGTAATTTCTCCTTCTTGCAAACCCCTTGTTCTGATGCTACCTTTAAAATGTTGGAGAAATGCCAAAACAAACTTCTCAGTTATAATTTGCACAGTGTCACCTTAGCTGAATATGTTAAAGTACAACGTATTCCTCGTGGTATGAGGATGAATGTTCAGCCAACTTTGTTCAGAGACAACACGGACTATTGTAAGAGACTTGAAAGTATTCTAAATAAATGTTCAACTGATTGGATACTCCTGAATCTTGAATTCCTGAGAGCGACCATAACAGAAACTAAAAAAGAATGTGCTAGATTGGAATTGGAATTATCAACCATCCTAAAAGGTGATGAACTAATAAATGCTAAAAATAAACTGGAGAGGAATATACAAATGTTAAAAATTGACATTAATTGTTTTATCCGATTAATCGAAAAAAATAATCGGCCAAATAATCGATTATGAAAATAACATTTAGTTGCCGCCCTAATGGTTTATGTAATATATACACTACCGTTGAAAAGTCTATGGTCACTTAGCTGTTTTCTTACCAAAAATTAGGACATATCTGGCTGTAACATAATTGGAAAAGGGTTTTCTAATGACAAATTCACCTTTTAAACTTATGAATTAGCGAACACAACGTGCTATTGGAACACAGTGATAAAGAGACTCCGTACGCCTATAAAGATCTTCCATTAGAAATCAGCAGTTTACAGCTGCAACAGTTATTTACAACATTAACACCGTCTGGACAAAATTTGCTTTTGTTTTTTATCTCACAAAACCATGGAAATTTCTGACATATACCGTATATATATATATATATATATATATATATATATATGGGATACCTTGTGAAAATAGTGACAAACATACAAGCTGTGTACACATAGTTAAGAAATGTTCTTGCCTTTGGCTGCCCAATCGCGATTAGCAGGAAAACAATAATGGAGCAGATCCAGCAACCGAGAACCAGAAGCATAGATGTCGAGTATTTTTTTGAGGAAAAGGAGGCAACCCTGGCTTAAGATGAACCACGATACATGTAAAAATGTGTTTAGCCAAACTGCTTTGGTAAATGGCGTGTTCTTTGTCCTTTGGTTTGTGTGACTGGGGCCAAATAACCCCAAAAACTATTTGGAATTGGCTAAAAACTCATTTAAGAGGTTTATTAAATAACTGGGCATGATAGGTCTATGTTAAAGTGGATTTGTCAGTTTCCCCAAATCTAAGAATCTCTGTATTGGTGTTATTATTATTATTATTATTTATTGTTTTATACAGCGCCATCAAATTGCTGTGCAATGGGTAGACAGGACATAAGTAGTATGTAACATAACAAATTTACTAACAGAGACAACAGGTGATGAGGGCCCTGCTCAAACAAGCTTACAATCTAGAGTTCATCTTTTTATCAGAATTACTGTTATGTGTTTATATGACTGAAGGAATGGGTAACCTTATAAAGGCGGACTCTTCTATAGGTCATAGTAAGGGTGACGTGATGAGGATGGAGTAGAATTCAGAACATTAACTAATATCCTATTTCCACCTTTTGTCTCTTCTCTGAGGTAAAAAAACGGAAGCCTAGGTGCACTGCTCTGAATTGATTATTCCCATTCCATCCACTGCCATAAGTTTTTTTTTTTTATTATATATAATATCGCAAAATGTTTGGCAAGTTTTCAGGAATTTGAGGTACTGATAAAACCTCATTTTTTTAATTTTAGTTTGCTCACTATTACCAAACCTCCCACTCCGTTGATTACCCCAAAAGAGACTTGCCTTCTGGGCGACAGGGTAAGTAAAAAAATATATATATATATATATATATATATATATATATTTTTGTCTCTTACTGTTCAAACTTTCTTCGGGAAAAAGGTGTCTTTACTCCATTGAAGCTTTGACTCTGGGGCCTTGTAAGAAATCCATATTTGAAAGGGGGCTACCTATAATAATGCCTGGACAGGCACTGGTATGTGCAGAAGTAATTTACAAATGCAAAACGTACTTACATTGGTAAAATACTAATTTTTGTTCTTTAGCGGCCTTCATAAGAGCCATAAAACCTCAATTCTATATGTGACCTAACGTGATTTCTCTGCTTATGGAGGACTGTTAATGCCCCGGTGCAGTGCAGCAGTTCATTGCTGAGAGGCACATGATTTAGGTGGTAGAGTCTTGCCCCCATCATGCCAACACCATTGTTTATGGATGATTGGCTCCTTCATAAATATCAGTCTTGGTAATGCAGAGTTTGACAAATCCAGGGAGCGAGGTAGCAGTGGCTCCTTGATTTTTAGATTAGGCTCCTATTTTTTGTGAATTACACAATGTAATTGGTGAATTACGATGTTTGGTTAGTAGATGGCATTCATAGAGTTTATGTAGTGTAGCGTGATTCAAGTACCAGATTTGGTAGGGAACAGTACTTTAGGAGTACCCACAGTAAGAGTAAAATGCCAAGTATTTCAGCTTGGATTGTGCAACTGAAGCTTTAGAGATTCTAATCTAAACAAACAAGAATGTTGAGATATAATACGTTGCCAAGGTCTACTGTGGGGTTTTGGCGACGCATTCGGAACCAAAAAAATATACCGTATTTGCTCAATTATAAGACGACCCTGATTATAAGACGACCCCCCAAATCTGAATATTAATTTAGGAAAAAAGAGAAAGCCTGAATATAAGACGACCCTATAGGAAAAACGTTTTACCAGTAAATGTTAATTCATATAAACTATTTTTTGAATAAAAGCTATGATTGAGAAAAATATTTTGGTTTTATTTCCTTCTATTTTCCAACCTGCCCCCCCCCCCCAGTTATGCACATCTGCCCCAGAAATGCCACTGTGCCCCATGATATGCCTTTTAACCCTCTAAATACCACTGTGCCCCATGATATGCCTTTTAACCTTATATGCCACTGTGCCCATGATATGCCTTTTGACCCCCTATGTGCCACTCTGCCTCCAGAAATGCCTTATACCCCTATATGCCACTCTGGCATTTAGAGGGTTAAAGGCATATTATGGGGTAGAGTGGCATATAGGGAGGTTTAAGGCATTTCAGGAGGCAGAGTGGCGTATAGAGGGTTAAAAAGGCATTTCTGGAGGCAGAGCGTTTCACAGAGCACTCTGCCTACAGAAATGCCTTATGACCCCCATTTAACACTCCCTTCCACCGCCCCTCCCCCCAAACTTACCGGAGCTTCTGAGTCCCCTGTCATGTAGCCGGGGCAGCATGTAGAGCTCTATGCGATTCGCGTAGACAACTTACGCTGCAGCCGGAAGGAGGTGCGGATAGCAGCAGGGGTTGTCTGCGTCCATTGCGCAGACCTTCCCCGACTGTCAGAGAGAATTCACCGCAACGGTGCCGGGAACTCTGATCTCTGACAGCCAGGGAAGGTCTGCGCGATGGACGCATACAACCCCCTCTGTTAGCCGCACCTCCTCCCGGCTGCAGCGGAAGTTGTGTACGCGAATCGACAGGAGGATCTAGGTCCCCTGCAGCTCTGCGGGGGATCTGGATCTTAGTCGTCTCATAGTCAAACCTATTTGAGGTCTGATTATAAGACAACACTGATTATAAGACAAGGGGTATTTTTCAGAGCATTTGCTCTGAAAAAACCTTGTCTTATAATTGAGCAAATATGGTATGTTCCAGAACATTTTCTAAAGCTTTCAATAATAAACATGTATCTGTTAAGTGTTAGAGTCTATCTTTAAAACATATATCTGCACTCAGTACCTGATTTAATACTTGTCATATGAAAGAATCACCAATCTTGCAAAGACGGAAAAATGTATGGCCAAAACCCAGTGTAAAATGTGAGTACAGTGAACAATAAAAATAAAGTAAATATAAGGCCAACTATCACTAGGGTGGAAGGTTTGGGAGGATTTTCTTCAGATTTTTCAACTTGGTAGCCCCAAGTTTCCACCGAGCTGAGCTACTGAGCTCAACCCAAATCCTCTAAGAAAACCTCACGTAAGCATGGACATGCTTCTGGCGGGCATTTAGGGAGCTGAACGGGACACAAACCACAAAATTATTAGTCACTAGGGCATCAATACATTCCTCATGACACAGAGGTCATCACAACTAACATAATCTATTTATGATCAAATGAAAAAAATCCGTTAAATGTATGTGGTGTCCACCTTGCAAATGCATGATGGGTTTCCCTTTGTTGCCCCCTCCACTCCCTGTATGGTCCTCCATGGTGTAAATAGGATGGCTGTCCCCCTCCTGTTTTTTCGGCCTGCCGCCTAGGCCAGAATATGGCGCTGTCTCTGTCTGCTAAGAGGACATGTTACATTCGTTGTCTTAATATACCTCTGTTTGCTTGTAATTAAAGAATATTCTAAGAGTAAATGCTGCCCTTTTTTCTAAAGTAATATTAACAAGGTGGTGTTTTATGATGTTCCATTTTATGAGAACAACTGCACTACTTACATATTGCATCTCCAATTTGCATTATTAGTTTCTGGATCTGATGAGGTGAGAATAGAGAATATGAATCTGGTCCAGAAAAAAACACTGAAACAGACAGAAGAAATAACTGCTCGTTTCTGCAACATGTTCAGACCTTTCTGTATTGCACAACTTGTAATGTTCTACAGCAGTATCACGCGGGTCTTTAGAATCTTACCACATATGTGATCTTGGATGGACATCAGCTATTTCTCATTGCAAGACACATTAGCCAAAATTTTAATTGTGATAAAAAAAAATCCAATAAGGTCTACTACAGTAACGATAGACATTGGGGTCCAAATCATAGCATCACATGGCTGTAACTGTTTAAGGCTTACATAGATGCCCAGGTGTGATGTTACAGGGAACTTGAGCATTTACAGATTCGTTGAATCAGTTTGTGCATTCAATATGGTACCAACTTAGCAAGGATTTATGAGGTTAGCATAAGTTCCAAGTGTCATGGTTTTTATAGGACAATCAAAATGTTCAGACACTGGTCCCACATAGCTGCCCCACTGTCCCACTTCTGTAGGCAAGTTGTGGCCAGGGCTGGTGCAACAATTTTTGAACCTCATTTTGTCATTCCTTTGGCTCCTGTATACCCCTTTGAGGGCAGAGCAATTGAGCTCATCATACGCATGACCCCTTCTGTGTTGATGGAGCCTACATTGCAACCATAAATTACAGGCTGCACGTCCCAAAGGCCAGCCCTGTAACCCATAAGGCACATAATCCTTTAAGTGTCTGTGGTGCCCCCCTTGCAAATGCATGATGGGTTTCCCTCTGTTGCCCCCTCCACTCCTTGTATGGTCCTCCATGGTGTAAATGGGACGGCTGTCCCCCTCCTGTATTTGTGGCCTGCCGGCTAGGTCAGAATATGCCACTGCCTCTGTCTGCTAGGAGGACATGTTATATTCGTTGTCTTAATATACCTCTGTTTGCTTGTAATTAAAGAATATTCTAAGAGTAAATGCTGCCCTTTTTTTCTAAAGTAATATTAACAAGGTGGTGTCTTATGATGTTCCATTTTATGAGAACCACTGCACTACTTACATATTGTATCTCATTATAATTTTCATATGTAATTTCATTAGAGGATCTCCAATTTGCATCATTAGTTTCTGGATCTGATGAGGTCAGATATGAATCTGGTCCAGAAAAAAACGCTGAAACAGACAGAAGAAAGAACTGCTGGTTGGCAGTTGACAGTTGACAGTTGAACTGAATGGATGCATAATATGTGAGCTCTTAACCTAAAATGGAAAAATGCGGCAAAATCCAATGAATAAGTACAGTAAAAGACCACCGAAACAAACATGAAACCGGCTAAACCTAAGAAGACAACTCAAAAACAGGTATTTACCTTAAGTGATGAATTTAAAAACCGAAATGAAGCCTCCTTAAGTTCTGCAACATCGGCACAAACACAGCCAGCCATGGAAAAGGAGGAACCGCTGATCTCTGATCCGATTGTCTATAGTACATCAGACATCAGATTCATCACAGAAATAGTAACAAAAAGTGTTAGAGAAACTTTAAATTCAATACTATCAGATTTTAAAAGTGAAATGAAACAAGAACTTCAGTCACTATTCACTGATCTCATCCGCACGATTAACGAACTAGGCCAGAGAATGGGCACAGTGGAAACTAAATTAGATGATCTCATCGACTCACAACAATTCAGTAATAGAAAAAATTGAATCCCATGATGGGGAACTGGAAAAATTTAAGAAAAAAATAATAAATATAGAAGACAGATCACGCAGGGGCAATCTACGAATAAGGGGAATCCCCGAAACTGTCAAATACAATGAGTTAATACCCTTTATCCAAGAATATGCAAAATGCTTCACAGATGATTTCCTAAAAAAACGTTGGAAATAGACAGGGTACACAGAATCCCAAAGGGAAATGGGGTACCTAAACAGGCCCCGAGATCCAAAGAGATGCATTACTTAGGGGAAGTAGACAACAGACGCATTTACCTGACAAATATAACAATATCGCAGCATTCGCAGACCTTTCGGCAGAGACGCTAACATGGAGAAGAGAGATGAAACCTGTGCTGGAGATCCTACAAACAAACAGGATACAATACAGATGGGGTTTCCCATGTCGGCTCCTTGTTCTTAAAGATGGTGCAATCCAAACAATTCAAAATCTGAAGGAGGGAAAGGATCTGTTGTCAATTTGGGAAATAGCTGTACCTGAAACTTCGTCTGATCGTGGTAACTTCAACACTCCTCTTCCATGAAGCCCCAAAAAAGCAACGAAAAGAATGGCAGAAAGTTCCCTCTCTGAGTAACTCTCATCATAATGGAAACGGACATTGGATATTCATACTGCTAATATAACTTTGCTTGGCTCTGTTTGATTTGCTGTGATTTTCTGTGGAGATGGTTAAATCCACCAAAATTAATATGCTGTTGACCGTGAGGACGCCGCTGTCTCTTATAATACTGAGACAGCGGTCTACTCAGAGGCATACTTAATGATTAAAGTTATATAATATAAAATTGTATTATACATCTTGTTGTTACAAACATATACATAAACTAAATAACAAAAGTTAGATAATTTTTTTTTACCTTTTACTAATACTTAAAAGTAACTATCCGGGCTAGGTTATACCCACTTAAAATGATACTTTACTTTCCTGCCTCCAGGAGGATGAAGGGGTTGTCTCTCACACCAGTCACTGAAATTACAAGTGCTGGAAATTTTTATACTTCTATTTGTACCTTACTTTCATTTATTCATTCTTTTTTTCCCCTTTATATTCATTTTATTCCATCACTACATTTTTTTTACTTTAATTTTACAACCAAATGTCTAGAAGATCCTAGAATAGACTGTGATTTATATCACTTGTATGGATTTGATGATACAATGATGCTTAATACAGAAATGTTACTTATTTACCAAACTATAAATGTTAAGAAGCGAGCATACAGCACACCAACACCCTTTTACAAATGTATAACATAATTTCCCTTAATGTCAGAGGATTGAGCTCACCATGCAAACGTAACACATTCTGGTCAGAAATGCAATGTTTAAAAGCAGACATAATCTGTATTCAAGAATCACACTTAACGGAGGAAACTTTTCACTATTTAAGACACCAAAACTTTACAAACATTTACCACTCTTTTTTCACCAAAAGGAAAAGAGGATGTTCATTTTTTTTAAGAATTCATTAAATTGTGAGATATATGAGGTCATTGATGATGAAAAGGGTCGCTTCAACATAATATATTGTTCAATAAATGGCAAACCATTGGTCCTCGCAAACACTTATTTACCACACTCCATACAATTTTCCACTTTAAAACATATACTGGAAATACTCACAAAATTCCTGCCTAATGAATCAACAATAATATGTGGTGATCTAAATACCTTATTTTGTCCAGAATTAGATTCATCCGATAGAATTATAACTGAAGACCTAATACAAACTGGAAAAAAATTCATGAAACTAATACAAGAGTATAAATTGTTTGACTTGGAGAATTCAGAACCCTACAGCAAGAGACGATTCATGTTTTTCTCAAAGTCATGGTACATACAGCAGAATAGACCACTTTTTGGAATCAAAAAACATTATACCCATGACAATAGATATGACATACCACCCACCCTCCTTGTTAGACCATGGTCCTATCTCTCTTAAATTAAATTGGGGCTGTAAATCTCTTCACCATTTTAGATGGAGAATAAATGACTTCCACTTAAACGACAAGATATTCAAGCAAACTATAGAGACAGCATTAAAAGAATATTCTCAAAGTACTTTGGATGAAGACATCTCAAAGTCAACAATTTGGTTGGCACACAAACCAGTTATAAGGGGGATATGCCTAGCACATTCATCCAGGATAAAAAAGAAAACAAAAGAGAAATTACATAATTTACAAGTCCAGCTAAACAATCTGACTATTAAAAATACATTTAACCCCACACCTCAAGTAAATTCCCAACTGGAATAAATCAAAACGAACATTAATAAATTACATGAAGAAAAAACAATGTATATAATAGGCAAATTAAAAGAAAGATATTATGCAGGGAACAACAAAACAGGGAAAATGCTAGCACACAAATTGAGAAAAAAGGAGGCCCTCACCTCTATTCCTTACTTAAAAGATAACAGTGATACTAAACAATGCAAACCTTCCAAAATGGCTGAAATATGCTTAGAACTTTATAAAAAACTGTACAATATGTACAACGAGAGAGAGGATTACCAACCAGCTTCCCATGAAATTAATGAGTTTTTAAATAAAATACAATTACCCAAAATAAAAGAATCTCATATAGAAATACTATCAAACAAAATAACAAAGGAAGAAATCTCAGATATGCCAACAGGTAAATGACCAGGACCTGACGGATTTACAAATTCTTACTATAAAACTTTCAAATCCATTTTAATCCCTAATTTATTGAATTGTTACAGAGAACTACAATCCTTTCATCTGATACCTCAGGATATGAATAGCGCATTCATTGTAACCTTACCAAAAACCCGGCAAAACACCGACAACTTGTGGCAATCTTCGCCCTATATCTCTACTAAACGTAGATTATAAATTATATGCCAAAATTTTAGCAAACAGACTAGCCAAAGCTCTCCCCAGTTTAATTAATTTAGACCGGGTAGGATTCATCAAAGACAGACAAGCCCCTGATGCCAAAAGACGGATCATAGATCTCATAGACGTAAGTAATAGAAATAAAGTTGGATGCCTTCTCTTATCACTGGATGCAGAGAAGGCATTCGATAGATTAAACTGGTCTTTCTTAGGGGAATGCATGAGGAGATACGGTGTCCCTGATGAATTTATACAAATCTGTCTGGGTCTTTACAATAAACCTTCAGCACAGGTGTTACTATCGGGAATCCACTCTCCTATTCTTGACATAAAGGAGCAAGACAGGGGTGTCTCATGTCACCTCTTTTATATATCCTCTCTTTAGAGCCACTTGCACAACTAATTCGCCAAAACAAAAATATTAAAGGGGTAACATTACCAAACCAAACTGAACAACATAAAATCTCAATGTTTGCAGATGACATCATGCTAACTCTTCAAAACCCTATTGACTCCCTACCTCACCTAATTAATGACCTTAAACTGTTTAACAAAGTATCATATCACAAAATAAACAACAAAGCATTAACTTTGAACCTAGATACAAAAACGAAATCCATACTGCATGAGTCATACAATTTTGATTGGCGAAAAAGCAACTTGAAATATCTGGGTATTGATCTTTATAGAAATACAACAAGCATAGCGGGCAACAATTTAAAAAACGTATGGAAAAATGTCCAAGTGGATATAAGAAGATGGCAAGGTTTTAACCTTTCATGGTTTAAAAGAAATGCAGCAATTAAAATGAATATAATACCAAAAATTCTTTACCTTTTTAAGAACAATTCCTCTAAAATTTCCAGTCAAACTCCTTAAAACTATCCAAGGAACCATAAATAGATACATTAGAGGAAAAAAAAACCCTAGAGTCAGTATGTCAACTTTATATAGACATACACTCAAAGGAGGTATGGGGATTCCTAATGTTTTACTATATCACAAGGCGGCCATATTATCTCAACTAGTCTTATTCCTCTCAAACCCTAAAAAAAATAGGTGGAACAAAATAGAAGAAAACCCTCTAAGCTATCCTATAGTTTCACATGTCATGTGGGCAAAGAACATCCCAATCAAACCTAAAGCAACCACGCCAACATTTACTTATGCATTAAACATATGGATAACATGTTTAAAATCCTTCAATTTGGAAAACAATCTGTCGAAGATCGCCCCAATACAAACGCTACACCTTAATATACCTGGGTTAAACATCGCAAACTGGGTATTATGTATTATAAATTCAATTTCTCAAATATTAGACACCTGTTTGTCTAATATTTTGTTTGTTTGAGGGAAGAGTTTAATCTTCGCCCCAGAGAAATTTTTCACTATTAAAAATAAAAAATTACTCAGACTCACCAGCTTTCATACAGAGATTTTCTAATACACAAATTGCTTTTATGGAATCGAAACTAAACAATTTAACCGATATAAAAGGGTTAGTATCTTTTATGTATCAACAATTGTTAACTAATACTTTTACAGTCAAAATGAAATTTTTAGACCATTGGGCAACAAAAATAGAAGAAACAATAGATGAAGAACAAAGGGATCAATCGTTTGCTCTACTGAAAGGCCCAACCAAATGTATAAAACTATCAGAACTTCATGCTAAAATACTTTATAGGTGGCACTACACACCTGAGAAATTGCACACGTTCTATCCCCAAAGACCGAATTTATGTTGGCGGAAATGCAACCAAATTGGTACTCATCTACATATATTTTGGTCCTGTCCACAAGTATATAAAATCTGGTCTCAATTATACAAACACATGAGTGAAAAATCCAGATTCCAATTGATCTAAAGATAGGGATTTTGGGAATCTATCCGCATTATGTACCACACAAATTCAGGAAACTTTTAAATATAGCTTTTATGCGTTTTAAACAGTTTTTAGCTAAACTAAGGAACTCGGAGGAGCTTCCAACCATACCAATGATCATCAAAAGAATGAGAGAAACTAGGAAAATGGAAATGGCTTTTCATATGGGCAACCAGACAATGAGCACTTTCAATAAAATATGGGAAAACTTTCCATCAAAGGAGCATGATTAAAATAAATAAATAACATATTCATAAATTCAATTCATTATCCCTAGCTATACTTCATCAAATATCATTAAGTTGAGGGTTAGAATAAAGATGACACATCTTCTTTTACACTTTCTTATAATTTTGTTCCTTTTATCTTCGCAACTGATTATCTTGAATTATTCAATCATTATGTTGTGTTGTATTTTTGGCATTATGATGTATTTACTCTGTATCAAGGTCACATAGAATGAAATGATCTTGGTGTTCCCTTGACCTTGTAATATCTTTGTCATTAACCAACACATTTCTTTATTCTGTAACAGAGTTTGATATACATGCAAAAAAAATCTTAAATCAAAACTCTCCAATAAAAACTTATATAAAAATTTTTTTTTTTAGGATAATAGGTATTGCTTTGGAATCCAAATGTCATCAGCCAGCATCGGTAAAACCACACTCAAGACTACCTTGATTACACAGCAGCCATACCACCAGAAACAAACACTCAAATTGTGTCCACGAAAGGTGTTTGGCTGTGTTCATCCAGAAATATTGGGCATGGTTTGTCTAATGGGTTACTATAACCAATGCAGTCTTTCTGTGATCCCTCATCCCAATGTTCTCTGATTCTTTCATTCTAGTTTGATTACTTTTGAAACCCATCCCCCAGTCATATTTCATGCAACCAGGGTCTTGCCTAGAATTGGTGACCTTGCACTCACAAATCATGTGTGAGCAGCCGCAACAACCAATATTTGTATATTAACTAAACAAATATAATGATTACAACTGAACAAATTCCTTAACAACTCAACAATTTTGGTTTTATATTTCAATTTTGTTCAGTCTTTTTAATGTCATTTGGGTTTATGTTTAAAATTGATTCTGATGCAATGTGTGAAAGATGGTCTAATTCTCACATCAACTAATGAAATGGTAAAATGAGCAAGTGCCTTCATTTGGCGGCTACAATGATGAGACTACTTTTTAAACGTTGCACCAGGATGAGTTTTTTTGCACATAACACTCAAATATTTTGTGTTGATACCTCAATGAATAAATGTCAATAAAAGTTACATGTTAATGCTTGGATTTCTTATAAATGTAATATATAAGATGAGTCGATCAGTTTTCATAATGTCTAAGTATTCACGTGTAATTTGGGTATGATGTGTGCACTTTTTAAGGATTACGACATTTTATGACGTTTTTCTTTGGGTGAAATTTTCTTTTATTGGAATTATTTCAGTTGTTACATGAATCACTGTGATGGGACAGATGTTTCCGACGATCATCTTAATCAGAATTGGATTCCGAGCCTTCCTCGAGTGCTTTCAGCTGTTCTACTATGGCTCTCTCCAGCTTTTCATTTTGGTACTTTAAGATGCTGAAAAAAAAAATTGAATATTTGTCACATTTATTTGTATTGCAATTGTTAATTAAAACATCACATAATCTCACTGCCTGGTTCTCCCTCTTGAAACTACATTGAAAAGAGTTCGTGTTCATTTACATGTTAAGGCTTATAAATTTGCTGTTACTTAGCTGCCCAAATAAATACATGTCCAGCCTGTGATGATTAAACATGAGATATATATATAAGATATATAATAAGATATATTCATAGCATATCCAATAGTAGGAATAACTTCTCACAATCTCCAGAGACCTGGGATGAAGGCAGAAACAAATTCCATAAAATGTACTCACCGTATTCCCACAGAAAATATTATAATCAAACAACCGAATACAATCATTCCGATCAGGAAGATGCCTTGTTCCACAATCTCCACGTCTAAATTAATGGGGGTTTGTGTCGCGTTTGGGGGCATTCCTGGCCCTTTTGAAACTGCATGAAGAGAAAGAAAGAGAAATATGCTTAGATGATGCATACCTGTTAAGTGTCTCTACACAAAATCTTGTACTGGGTAAAATAAGGCTCATTCACCCAGTGGAAGATAATTGAACAATTACTGCATTTCTGTTGCTCTATTCAATAACTGAGGTGGCAGCCGAGTCTGAATATCAAGTCCTGATAAACTGTTACTCCTTACTTACAGTTAACAAGTATCAGCTCAGTAGCTTGTGAGTCATATTAAACAATTGATATCTCACTCTTTAGTAAATTGACCCACATGTAGCAATATCTATGGACATGAGGTTGACTTATATATCTCACTGGTAAGATCAATATATATAGTGGTGTATGGGAAATAGAATAATATGGAATGTGACAATAAACACCATCTTTTTGATCACAAAATCAAACCTACCGCTGACTCTATAAGACAGGATGCTGACCGGTGTCTTGGTCTTCGTTTGGGCAGTACAAGTATATTCTCCCTCATCACCAAAGTCAACATCCTTTTTCTCCAAGAAGGGCTGGTCTGTGATGGTCAGTGTTTCACTTTTGTGATTTACTACCTAAAATGAGTAATGGTGATAAACAGAACAATAATAATATGCATTAGCTTCATTACTTTTACTGTTATTAAGTATGTGCGCTACTAATTCCCTCGTGTCATACTTGCTCTTTTACAAAGCCCCATAGTCGCTTTTTGATTATTTTTGCCCCAGTAATGCTCTGCCTTTAATGTGTCAAAATAAAATATTTTTGCTCACAGAAAACGGAGTGTTTTTACCAGTGGTATTTTTCACAAACAGTAGTTCTACAATTTAATTATAAACCAAATGACTTCTCATGTTATATACAGTTTAATGTGGAATAACGCGATGCTCTGATATTACTTGGTATTTTGGAATTTGAAAAACTGCAATAACTATTGTTGACTTCAACTACATTTTAGTCTTCAGTGAAATATGTATTCTAGTTGTGAAATGTCTTATAAGCTCTTGTGAACATTACCTTCTTAAAGACGTACTGGATTGGTTCCCCCACATTGACGTGCCAATTTAAACTACAATCAAAGATTACTTCTTGACCTTTGATTACGTCTGTAGTCCGATCTAAAATGAAAATATCAAAAGTGTTATATATATCATGACCTCAAGATTATATCACCTGTAGTATAAAATGTGCGAAAAAGACTCATTTTCTTTTATAATTAGTAGCGTAAGGCTAACTCAGATATGCATAGACCTCCACCAGATCACCAGGAATATGTTTCCATTCTTGCTGAAGATAAATAAATAGGAAGGTGAAAATATGGAAAATTAGCCATTATGGTTATGGCTAAAACGGTTAAAACAAAACATAAAACACAACAATAATTAGAAAAAGAAGAAAATGTGGGATAGAGAGAAAAGAGGTTGTAAAGGATTGGGTGAACAGGTCTTGCCAATGTATCCTATGACTTTAAGAAATAAGAGAAATCATTTTTCTATTTCTTTGTACAAAATTCTGAATGTCTTACCTCCACATTTCAGTACTTCGGTCATACAGGATTCGTGCCCGCTACAAGGTTTGCAGGATTTCCCACTCTGCACATCTAGAACAATACAAATGTCATTATTTGCCACTATTCTGACAACTTTTTTCTAAAGAAATGCAATATTTAGTTATTACATGCTTCTAAATGATATTGTGTAGATTTTCAGCCTAGATACGTGATTATTTCACAGAAAATAAACAGATATTTGGAGTTTACAGGCCGCAGTTGCTACTTGATAATATGATCTGTCTTTTTTTGTGCCATGCGAAGGAGTTCACCCATGAACCATAATAGAAATGTTTAATATAATTTTCTGGTAGTTTCTTACCTTTGCATATATTGTTGTCTGCAGTGCAAAAGCATAGCGGACACTGAGCAATCTTTTCTAAAACAGAAATAAAAAGTCATAGTTAGATTAAACGGTTCTAGAAACAAGCAGCGTATTCTGGTGACAATAGAATAATCCAGGGGTAATTTCAACACCGAGCATATTCCATGTTGAAAGAGATATACGTAGAAGAATTACATGTAACACATGTTTGAGTAGAGTTTTGTAGAAAAAGAACTTTCACTGAATCTATGGAATCTTTTCTGAGCCCACCAACCAGGTTTACTAGACACATCACGAGAATATATCACGACTGACTTTATTTAAATAAGTGATAACCTTTAGAATGTAACTTAATTTTTCCTCAAAGAGCCAAATAGTCATCTTCCTACCATGATACCAGGATATTTTCATTTGATACTGTGTGAGGAGCAAAACACTTACCTTTACATTGGCTATGACCTCCCATGCACGGTACCTTTACCTCTTCACAGTTCTTACAGCTTGTGAGAGTTTGGATCATCAAGCCTGCAGAAAAACATTTCAAAAATCAATACAATGATGGCTGATATGAAGAACATTCTGATTAATATAGACCTGTTCTGGGAACCCCTTAGTGGTTGTTGTCCTGTTTCCATTCTACGGGCTTCTGTTGATTACAATATATTGCTTCTCTCCTTAGCAAAGTAGGATTTATCTTAACCTCTCAGTGGCCACTCTCTTAACAGCACCTCTTGGCTGCTCCATTGGACTATCTCCTTTCTCTGTATTAAACGATACATTTCTGATTTCTCTTCCCCCCGTTAACACTCATACCCTCAATCACCAGCAATTAGGACATATTGTATGTGAGAATCATGCCAGTGCTGAACAGTTGGACCCATAATGTTGACAAGGATTGTCATTTGTTGTTGTGATTAAAGTATATTAGAAAGGCACTTACCACATGCTTTATCCCCTAAAAAGAGAAGAAAACAGAATAAGAAAACGAAAGTGATTTGATATTTAACACTAAAACTACAAACAATTTTTTTACATTATATGTTATTTCACAATACGTTACATGTGGAAATAAATGATTTTATTTCTTTCGGTTTTTAGACTTTGTTGTTAAAACTACAGAGTTATAGATTTAGTAAAACTATGTGGATCAATTAATATATAATATTTTGGAAAATTTAGAATTTTGAAGTTTTGGAAAGGAATTTGGAAAAATCTGAAATGTTGACTTTAAGTTATGTTAGGTTCTGTCTGTCTGTAGAGCTTTCCAGCCAATACACAATTCTTCCTTTACAAAACCCGAAATGACGTTGAGCATTAGCTTGGACAACTATATTTTATTGTTTTAGTGATGGTTATGTGGGATTTTGTAACCCAACAAAGTAAAAATGCCACACTGCTACAATGTCAGAAGATGTTATTGTTATTTGACCATTAATGTTTATCTCAATAAAGGTTTTTAATTAAGAAACTGATTTCTGGATATAATTTCTTTTAAAGTTCCTCAGTCATTAAATGTAGTCATTGTTTTAAGCCAATTGGGAGATGTTTATATTTTGGATAAAAAAAACACATATAGACGTTTAGAAACATTGAATTGTGCTTACCTTTCAGATTAGGACAGTACCCTGGAAACAAAGATAACATCATTAATGCCTCTTCTGTAAAGTCTATTTGCACGCATACAGTATATATCGGCCGATTGAACTATTCGAGTCATCCATAAAGGTTACAACCAATGCCCTGCCAAATAACTGCAAAGACTGCTTTCTATCTATCCCTAGGAGTCTTCTTTCTTAGCCCTGTTGCTGACTATGAGGGGATCAAGAAATAAGCTTCTCCATCACACATTTCTATTACGTGTTCCCTCTCACATGATGCACTCAGCAGGGAGCTGGGATACAGTCTAATATCCAAGAAGTGCACTCATAAATACATAAATCGATATAATTCCACAAAAGGTGGTCTGTTGCCCAACCACTAATGTAACAAGAAAAAACCCAAAATGTGAAAATAAATGCCCCCATACTGAGCATAAACGTGATGAACTATATAGAAATTAATACAGAACTACCAGTAATCTCTTTACACATAATGCAAAAAAACACAAAACATCAAATCTAAAAAATAATCCTCATTATTGTTAATGCTCTATTGGTTAATTACCTGCAAAGTTACATTTCAAATCTAATATTAACACACTAGTTATTTCGGTTTCCAAAGAGATTGTACGTCTTAAATCCCTACTTACTTTCTGACATAAACTGGGTAAAGATGGCACTGAAGTTTGCTTTAAGGTGTTTCAAACTCGCATCGATTGTGTTCATGTAGTGAGTTCCTACCAAAAGAAAAAAGTTTAGTTACGGGCCAAATACATACATTTCCCACCCATTCTGTGATCGTCGGGATGCAGGGGTAACCATATACTTTACAATATCCTTTATTCATGTTTAGAAGAAGACTAAACCTCTATTTGTCTCCTTTGACGAAAACTACCTGTTAGAACATTATTTTTAATTGCGTTCAACCCCTTCCAAATCTCAGCAACAATTTGGGAATGAATGAATCCCCGATCTGCTGTACAGAATTAAAGTTGATTTGAGTCGTTGAACGAGCATCTGCCAGCCCAACGGCGCTAATCCTTTTTTGAATCTACCACTAGTGTTATGGCTCAATCACTGCACTTCTTCTTTGTAACAATATTCAATACACACATCGGTCTGTATCTGACTACTGGAGATAAAGGGGTTAATAACATGAAATATACCAAATAAATACCTTCAGCAACTGAGGCACCGATCGTCTTCACAGGATTGTCAAGTTGTTCAACCAATTGGGAAATAGCAAGTTTATCTGAAAAACACATTGTAAAAGTCATGAAATTGAATTACTACATTTTAAACCATTTTGACCTGATGTTCTCCAGGAATAATCGACCCACCGAGTGCAGCGGCATCATAAAAAATCAACATTTTCAAATGTTAAGAAATTTCAAGTTATACAGTTTTATACAAGATTGAAGAGGATTTTCCACCCTGATATTGTCATTGGTGTTGCAACAGCTAGAATTAGGACATATTGTACCTGAGCTGACCCTTGGAAGCTTTCTATATGACAATCCCATTCCTTACAGGGGCCAATATTAAACCAAACAAACTTAAATTAAATATAATCCACCGGCCACTCCCACAGATAGAACCCTAATGCTTAATACAAAATCCTAATACATTTATTAAGCTGTTATTACTTACCAAGTAGAAGACCTGCAAAGTGATCTGTTATGTCACTTATTTCCTTGGTTATGTAAGCATGGACTTTTTTAAAATCCGCCACATGCTTGTTTTTCAAAATTATTTGAAACTGATCAAGCTTTCTTTCGGCGTCCTGATGACATTTTAGGCAGCCTGAAACCTGAGAATCAGGCATTAGCACCAAAAGAAATACAATACAGAAAATCATTCTGTTAGACATTAGCTTTCCAACTAACCAAACAGCTGTCAGTTAATGGAATGTGACAAGGAGCAGAGGTGGCAGAGTATAAATTCATTGTGTTTGTGATGTCATCATTGTGACATCACAAAGCACCCATCACTTGCATTGGCCATAGTATGTGTTAATTGTTGGATTTTACTAAAATATGACGTAAAGTCATGATTTTATGAAAGACACGGAGGCGAATATTGTGCATTAACCCTTTCTTTACTCCCACACAGCAGCAAAGAAAAAACAACAGTATATAGAAAAAACAAGTAGGAGTGTACATAATAATAACCCCTCCCACGTAACATGCATCCCATAAAAGGAGACACATATCCCAAAATCCTCCTCTTTCTATGCTGCGACGAAGACCGAACTCTCCAAACCGGAACAGGCAACTTGAATCAACAGGAACTGTCTCCGCCACCACAAACACCAACGGAACACCGAAGGGAAGGAGGATGTCTACAGCCGACCTCAACCACCGCCATGGAGACCGGGACTAGAAGGAGGAACCTGATAAGGTGAGAAAAAAGGACGTAGGCACAAGTTAGTCAGCCAGCCTTCAACACGGCCGAGTAAGCAAATACGAATAAACCATACAGGAAACAAGGCACTGAAAATGACACAGCAAGATGCATATAAAAAACACACAGTACGAGGAAAAAACACCCCAAATGCAAAGCAGGAAGGAAAAAAGAAACCTACCAGACTCCCGGAAACACAAACCTGCCAGGCAGAGGCACAGCCAAACAAAAAAAGGGGGGGGAGAACGAATGGGCCGGGAACAATATTCGCCTCCGTGTCTTTCATAAAATCATGACTTTACGTCATATTTTAGTAAAATCCAACAATTTTAAATCAAGACACGGAGGCTCATATTGTGCAAGTTTAAAGCTAGGAGACCAATGAAGAAAAAACATGATCAATAGGCTTGAAATAGAAGTCGCGAAAGGTGGATTCCCTGGACCAATCCGCCGCACGCAGAAGATCTTCCAGACGACCTCCAAGCGCCAGTGTTTTGGATGCCGCAGCACTCCTAGTGGAATGCGCTCCAAACCTAGACACATTAATACCTGCAAGGGCCATAACCCACTTGACCCAGCGAGACAAGGTAGCCGACGACACAGGAGAATGAGGAGCACGGAAAGAAAGAAACAACTGCGGAGAGAGATCCGAGCGGAAACCCAAAGTGCGAGCTTCATATTCTTGGAGGCAAGCCACTGGGCACAGAGCAACGTTGGCCGGAAAAGCCGGGTAAGTGACCGACCTGATAGCGGTTTTAGTACGGCGTGTTATATCGAAACGCACCCCTTCCGGAATAAAGGATCGAGCGTCCCAATCAAGGGCCCTAACGTCCGAGACGCGTTTACAGGAAATGAGGCAGAATAACATCACCAATTTAGCCGACAAATGACGCAAGGACAACTCAGAATTAGAGGGCCAGGAAAGAAACAAACGTAAGACCAAGGACACATCCCAAGTAGAGGAATACTTGGGCCTAGGCGGACGAGCAAGTCGAATACCTTTGAGAAGGCGGCAAATTAACGGGTGCTTACCCAGAGGGACCCCGTCAAAGCCAAAATGAGCCGCCGAGATAGCGGAACGATACAAGTTGACCGTCCTGTACGCACGGCCCCGGTCAAACAAAGAGGTGAGGAAAAGAATAGCGGAGGTTAGAGGGGCTGAAAAGGGATCCAAATCCCGTTCCAAGCACCAAGAAGACCAAGCCTGCCAGGCTGCACCATAAGACTTGTGGGTACCTGGCGCCCATGCTCCGGCCAGGAGTCGCTGAGCTGAGACCGAAAGGCTGCTGGACTGCCCGGACTCCCGGAGATCAAACAAGCCAGGAGAGAAAGGCTGCCGTCCTGAATCAACGGGTGAGGAGCCCCTGCAGGATCGAGAAGGAGATGAGTGTGAGAACCGAGCAAACGAGGAACCGCCACCAGAAGGTCCAGAAGACTGGGGAACCAAGACTGGGAAGGCCAGAACGGGACCACCAGCACTACCGAGGCCTGCTGACGGCGGACGTGAAGGAGCGTCCTGGGGATCATAGCAAAAGGGGGGAAGGCGTAATGACGGCCTTCGGACCAATCTTGCAGGAAGGCGTCCACCGCCAGCGCGTCCGGGTCCGGCCGCCAGCTGTAAAAGAGAGGGAGACAGGAATTCAGCCGGGAAGCAAAGAGATCGATGCGGAGCGGACCCCAGAGTTCCATAATAGATGAGAACACACCCCACTCCAGGGTCCAGTCGCTGGCGTCCGTGAGATAGCGCGAATTCCAATCCGCCACCACGTTGGAGAGACCAGGAAGATATTCCGCCTGCACCGTGATGCTGCGCTCCAAGCAGAAGGACCATAGATCCTTGGCCAAGTCCGCCAGAGCGGCCGACTGGGTGCCTCCCAGGCAATTGATATAGCGCACAGCCGAGACATTGTCCATGCGCAGGCGGATGCAAGAGTTGATGCGATCCTTGGAGAAACTCCGTATGGCAAACGAGCCCGCAAGGAGCTCCAGACAATTGATATGGAGACCCGTCTCCATCTGAGACCAGGGGCCTCCCGTGGAGATCTCTCCGCATCTCGCGCCCCAGCCGTGCAGGCTGGCGTCGGAGTCTATGGACAGGTCCGGGGAAGTGCCAAAAATCGCCTTGCCATTCCATGCGGACATGTTGGCAAGCCACCAACGCAGTTCCGCCAAGGTGTGAGCATCCAGGGTGACGAGGTCCGCATAGGACGCCCCCAAGCGAAGGTGGTGAATCTTGAGGCGCTGAAGAGCCCGATAATGGAGAGGAGCCGGGAAAATCGCCTGAATAGAGGCGGCCAGGAGGCCGATGATGCGGGCCAGGTGGCGTAGAGAGATCACACGCAATCGCAGCACCTTCCGGATTTCCTTTTTGATGGAATGAACCTTGGAGGTCGGAAGACGAAGGACACTCTCCACGGAGTCCACGACGAAACCCAGGAACTCCAAGCGCCTGGACGGAACAAGGTGGGACTTGTCCTCGTTGATGAGGAACCCCAACCGCTGGAGCAACCCTAGCGTCCACCGGGTGTGCAGGCGCAAAACCTCCTTGTCCTGCGCCATGAGGAGCATATCGTCGAGATAGATGATCAGACGTACGCCCCGGGACCGCAGAAGCGCCACCACAGGCCTGAGCAGCTTGGTGAAGCACCAAGGAGCCGACGAAAGACCAAAAGGCAGGCAAGTGAAACGCCAGGAGACGGTGCGCCAGAAGAAATGGAGGAGGTTCCTGGATTCCTCCGCCACCGGAACCGTGAGGTACGCGTCCTTGAGATCGATTTTGACCATCCAATCGTCTGACAAAAGGAGATCCCGAAGAAGATGGATGCCCTCCATCTTGAAGTGGCGGTAGCGGACGAAACCGTTGAGGTGACGGAGATTGATCACCGGTCGGAGGCCACCACCCTTCTTGTGGACCAGGAAGATATTGCTGAGGAACCCTGGGGTGTCCGGAGGAACCCGTTCGATGGCGTTCTTCTCGGCCAAGGAAAGAATCTCGGCATCCACCAACTCCGCGTCCTGTTGGGAGAAGCGGAACGGTCTTGGAAGGGAAGACATCTGAGGGCAACCCACCAGTTCGATGACGTAACCTCTCACCGTCTGCAGCACCCATGCGTCCGAGGTGATGGGACTGCCAGACCTGTAAAAAATGGGTGAGTCTGCCCCCGACAGGATAATGGGAAAAAGGGTGAGACAGAAAAAGACTTACCGGAGGGACGACGAGTGAACTGGGATCCGCGATGACCTCTGGATCGCCACGAGCGTCCGCGCTGGGGAAAAAACGGCTGTCGGCTGGTATAGGCGTCCTGAAACTGAGGTCTGTAAGACTGGAGCGACGAGTAGGAGCCTCGGCCCGAGCGAGCTGAGCCTGGAAAGGACCGGCCGGACAGACGGCTCCTGCCTCTGCCAGCCCTGGTAGAAACCCGAGGGTTAAATACCTTCCTCATGGAGGATTGAGCTTTGTCTAGGGCCGTGAAGGCTCCCACATATCGCCCGAGGTCCTTGATAAAGGAATCCCCGAACAAAAGGCCCTGGGCCTCGCTACCCATTTCAGTGAGGGCCAGATTGGATAACTTGGGCTCAATTTTAAACAAAATGGCTTTGCGCCGCTCAATTGAGAGGGAGGTGTTTGTGTTGCCAGCGATGCAAATAGCCCGCTGCATCCAACCCCGAAGGACCATCGGGTCCGGAGGAGAGCCTGAAGCCACCCACTCTTCAATTATCTGAAACATCTTGGTCAAGGGACCAAAGATATCCAGGAGCTTATCTTGAGTGGCCTTAAGGGCTGATTCCAGGCCCTTGCGGGGGTTCCAACCAGAGTTTGCCAGAAATTGGACCATTTTCGGGTCCACAACGGGAGTTTCACACACTTTGCCCGGGATAATTGGTCGTGGGCATTCAGCGCGAAGTTTACTACGCGAACTCTTACTGAGGGGCTTGCGCACCCTGGCCTGAAGGTAACGGGCCACATGGTCCGAAGGAACCCACTCTGCTGAACGAGGATGGTGAAGCTCCTCGGGGTCAAAAAACGGTTCCCCAAACTGGTCCAGGACTGCAGAGTCCGGGGATTTAACAAGCTGGCCAGTCTGGGAAGAGCTAGCCTGCGCAGCAACTTCAGAGGGGTGAACTGAATCCCCAGTCAACTGATCCTCCATATCGGAATCAGAAGAATCCCAAGCCTCCTCAATAGATTCTGGATCAGAATCAGAAGAACTAGAGGATTGTGCTCTAGCACTCCTCCATTTCCTCGCCTGTTCTGCCCGGCGGGAGAGGGCTCGCTTGCGTTTTGGTGGAACGCTATCTAGGATGGGATTATCCTCATCATTCAAAAAGGTTCTGGAGGCAGGCACACCAGTATGGTGTGATTTAAATGCAACCTTTTTCCCAGCTGTCTTGTGGGAATTGTCTGAGGGATCTGCAGTATGGGTAGGAGCAGGCAGAGATTTTTTAATGGCCTGGGTCAGTGAGGCAGACAGAGCTGTAGTCATGGATGACATAGCTGAGGCAATAGCCATAGACACAGAATTATTTAGCTCCTTTAAAGGGTCAATAATGGGCACCTCAGTAGTGATATCCTCTCTGGGAGAGGAATCAATATCAGATAACTCCCTAGATGGTGATTGGTGACCAGCCATATTACTTGGGAGAAAACACAAAGAATCCAAGAGGAAAAAACAATGAACGTGTAATAGGGATATGCCCCTTTAAGAAACAAAACGGCGAAATAAAAACGTAAATAAACCGAAAGGAATGAATAAAAGGGTAAGGGAGCAAGAAAATACAAGCAAAAGCTACCGACGCACGTCCCGAGGCTCCCACACACAACTCCGTCCGAAGACTTGTGAGAGAAAGCCCGCGAACGAGCGTGGGAGGAGCTAGGGGCAGACGGGCCGACGCAGAAGCAGAGAGACGTCTGTGCCGCCGCAACGAAGGGGAAAAAGGCCCCGAACGGCGGTACAAATCAGCTGTGACCGCTGAGAGGGGAGAGAAGGATGAAAACCCACCGGACCGCCACAAAGCAGGACCGGACGAAACGACGCGACACGCAGGTACACTCCCGCACCGCACACGCGGCGGGCGGGAGGAGGGAGGAAAAAAGAGAGCAAGGAGCAAACCCCGGACGGCTCCCCAGCCGAAAGGGACACCCGGGGAACCGGCAAAGGCAAGGGGAAAACGAAAGACACAGGTAAATACGAACAGGAATAATAAAAAACCAATAATAAAATAAATAAATAAATAAATAATAAATAATAGAAGCACACCAATGCAATATACAAGTAAGGATATAGGAAAAATACTTATCTGCTGTCTGGGAGCAGCAAAGAAAGAGGAGGATTTTGGGATATGTGTCTCCTTTTATGGGATGCATGTTACGTGGGAGGGGTTATTATTATGTACACTCCTACTTGTTTTTTCTATATACTGTTGTTTTTTCTTTGCTGCTGTGTGGGAGTAAAGAAAGGGTTAATGCACAATATTCGCCTCCGTGTCTTGATTTAAAATCATTTTCTGTATATATGCCAGTAAACTCTCTTATACCCACAAACAATGTAGTAGAAACCTTGAGTTTGGTTAAAATTCATCAGGGGACCCTGTGTATCTATACCACAATCAGATAAAAGATTCCACTGAGTAGGGGATAACAAACAGAACCTACTCTGCATGGATGTATCTACATCTACATATAACACAGACAAGGCAGCAAATTCTTACAGAAACACAGGGTTTAAAGAGCAGCAATACTGCAGTCTTTTTCAGTAAAATCATGAGCGAGCAGTATTGGGGGAAAAGACAGACGGAAGAGAAACATGTTTCATCCATCTCTGCACTACTGATAACTATTTTTGAAACATGTTGCTTGCTATTCGTGGACTGCACCGCTGGTGTAAATGGGAAAAAAATACATCCATTAAATTGCCCTGATTTAAAAAACATCCTATATTTCTTTATGCTTTTTATTTATTTTAGGTTTTCTACTATTTCATTTTTTGTTATTTATTTTGTAACCTTACATCTAACTGTAACCCCATATAATTCCCAATGAAGATGCACAACACTAACTATGCAATAGAGAAGAATATATATATATATAAAGTATAAACTGGCCACATTAAACATTTCCATGAAGCCACTTTTCATATCCATGACTCCAATCACACCCCTTAATACAAAAGTGTGCCTTCTGTGGCTATTTGAAATATCTGGAGGTTTCTTTTGTATTTCTGATTAAAAGCATACACTCCGTTTGAATTGATTTGCAGCCCAAAAAAAAAGCGACCTTGGAAGTAACCATGTAATAATGTTTCATCTTTGTATTTCTTTCACAGGCTAGAGACGCCCACTTTGATTTGCACAGCCATCTACTGCTTGCAGAGGCCAACAGCAGATCCTGTTTAGTAGTTTACTGTCTTGGGATTGATTTTAAAGGCAAATTAATATCCCAGGTGCCCATAGGCAAATAAACACTACCGAAACCTTTAATAAACTGTATGGGTGTTATGAATGTTGGCAAGAAATCTGACGACACCAGTTCAATGAGTTGAGTAAGCAAGAGCTTCTTTATTCAAGTGCGCACAGGGGAGAGCCCAGTTCGCAGATTTCTCTCCCCTTAATTTTCTAACAACATATAGGCAAAGAAGCGCAAACAGTTATTAGCATATCGTCTAGCCATCTGTTGGTATATTTACTTTAATTTGCTGACACACGCAGTTTAAAGAGGTCAAGAAAAAAAGAGCCCCCCCCAGACATGTGAAATCTTTATTTACAGAAGGTCAAGAAAGGGACAACTTGTCCTTTGTCGTGGCGGACTCTGATTCTTTTGCAACAAGGCACTTAGAGCAAAGAAAAAAAAACACGAAAACATACCATACATACACATTCTTCCAAGACACAAACAAGACATAAATAAACTAAGAAATGAGGTAGACAGGTGATTGTAGTGTTATCGTATCTGCTATCAGCAGAATAAGCAATGAGGTATAGAGATCATTGTGCTGACATTCACAATTAGCAAACATTCTTCAACTTCCACACCCCCCATTTTTATTCTTACGGACTCACTGTAAGAATCAATTTATTCAGAGTCCAGTGAAGTTATAAGTTGGCCAATTCCATGAGCCTTGCTCCTTCTCATATTGATCTTCAAACATGTCACTGTACAAAGTCTCTATGGGAAAGTCATCAAGTGGAAAGTCATCATCATATTTCTCCTCCTGTATCTGTGGCATTGCTCATGTTGGTCCAATTTTTGGTCACATTTTTGAATTAGTGTTTTGCAACAAACAACAATTACATAGATACATACAAAAGCCACAAGCAACAAAAACATATCAGACATCAGTTTTGCTCCAAGTGGACTGAATAGTCCGCCCAGATGAAAAGGATCCCAAGTAGTCTCCCTAGATCTAAGTCTTTCCTGAAGTTCCCTCACCTTTTCCATATCATGTTCTATGGATACACTATTGTCTACAATGTAAATCTTCCCTTGTAAAAGGTATTCCTATCCAGGGGCTCTGCTGAGTATGCGGAATATATCCACAAACCCAACAAGACATTAGAAGCATTATACACCTTTCTTAACATTTCTACAAAGGTATTATCTTTTTTCCACGTTTAATTCGTGAATGTATCTTATTCTCTGCTATATTTTTAGTAGGTTCTGATCTGAATACCTGGAAAGGACTGGAAGGAAAAAAGAAAAAAAATAGCAAATACACTTAGTATAAAACAAGTAACGATAATATACTCAAACATTTTTGCATCTCCTGATGACCTCATTCTTCGTATCTTCACAAGGGGCTCTTGCCAATCTCGTTTTACGTTGGTTAACCAGCTGGGATTATTGTGCCCGATGGAATGGTTAATTTAGGAGCGTGGATTGGGTTTTGGCACCAGTTTAAGATGAGTGCAATGAATCCACGGTGTAATTTTAGCTACCTTTACAGCTGTTTTAGTGATCAGTAGTACTTGGTATGGACCTTTGCACCTGGGCTGAAGAGCGTTTTTCCGTTGGAAATGCTTTACCAGCATGTTATCACCTGGTTGGAAGTGATGAATTGTTTTTTCGTCCTCGGTGTTCGTACGCACAGCAGCGACCTGGGATTTAAATTGCTTAAGAGATTTTATGAGTTTTTTACAATACATTTCTATTGTGTCATCAGTTAGAGCATGATCATGTCTTAGTAACTCTAGAGTAGTAGCAGCTATCATGGGTCGACCCATTATAAGTTCATGAGGAGAACCTTTAATAGCTGAATGTCGGGCGTTTCTTATTGACATTAAGGCTATAGGTAGTGCATCTGGCCATTTTAAACCTGTCTCGGAAGATATCTTGCTAATCTTATTCTTTAAGGTGCCGTTAGCGCGTTCTACTTTTCCTGCGCTTTGTGGATGATAGGGACAATGTAAATGATAGAAGAAGGTGGCAACGCTGCTTCTAGACCTGAAGGGTGTTGATTACAACCAGGCATATTAGGGTCTGCTGGTTGAGTCCATAGATCACATGGATCTAAGGATGGATATAGCAAATTTTGGACCTTAGGTGGTCCTGGGGTTAAAGCGCAAATTGGTAGCCACTCATTTACAGAGATTACAAGCCCACATGGCTTTCCTACAGGAAACTCACTGGAAAGATGTTGAGGGCCACACTCTTAAGGCTCCTTGGATTGGTGAATGTATCTCGGCTTCTTATAAGTCAAAATCTAGGGGGGTAGCTATCTTGTTGCACAAATCGTTAGATTTTACCAAGCATTCCACGGCGCTTGCTTTTGATTAATGTCTATGCTCCAAATGCCCCTAATGAATCTTTTCACTGTAAACTATTTGAATTGTTAACTACTGTTGATTTTTCTGATGTTATTGTGGGGGGCGATTTTAACTCTGTGCTGGACTCTAGACTGGACAGGCAGGGTTCTAACAGATTCTTACAGACGGACGACCTCACGGGAGTCCACTTATTGACGCATCGTTTATGCCTTGTGGATCCTTGGCGGGTATCGCACCCCACAACTAGGGATTACACTCATGCTTCTAGGGCACACTGCTCCCTGTCACGTATAGATTTTTTTTCGGTGTCACCCTCTCTTCTCCCTCATGTTACCCACCCCTCCATACACAACATTGTTATTTCCGATCATGCCCCTATCACTTTGCGGTTGACTTTGGGTTCTGTCACGCCGTATACACGTCACTGGCGATTTCCTCACTACCTTATTAACGATGATTTCAAACTATTCTTAGAAGCTACATGGGGCAATTTTGTAGATGACAACTGTGAACACGCAGACAACCCGACTCTGTTTTGGGAAACTGCGAAGGTGGTGTTGAGAGGCCATATTATCTCCTACGCTTCTAATCGGAAAAAAGACTGGAATGATAAATTTACTAGCCTTAATCAGGATATGAGTGTAGCGTATTTGGATTATATCCGTGACCCCACTGACGTCACAAAAGCTCGTTATCTTACCACTAAGGATCTTTTGGATACCTTTTTACAGGCTCGAGCTCAGTCCCAGATTGACTATACTCGTGCCCGTTTTTTTAAATGGGAAAACAAATCGGGTAGCCTGTTAGCAACTATGGCTAAGCCAAAGGTTCCCAGACATAACATCACACACATTAAAGCCCCACTCAATAGACTTGAGACATCGCCCACGGTTATTAATAAACTTTTCCAAGATTATGTCTCCACTCTTTATAAAGCCGATCCGGACGATTTTGATATTGGGATTGGCCTGCTTCGGCGGGCATCTTTACCCAAGCTTACCCCAGCCCACAGAGACATCTTGGACGCTCCTATTTTGGAGGCGGAGGTCCAGTCCACCATATCGTCCCGATGGCTACCGTGCCGAATTCTATAAAATCCTTCAGCCGCACATTAAGGGGTCACTGACATCGTTGTTTAATTCCATTATTCAGGATAAGCTTAACATTGCTAATTTAACTGCTGCCCTTACTACCTAAGCCGGGTAGAGATGCCACATTAATAACTTCCTACAGACCGATCACTTTAATCAACCAAGACATGAAGATCTTGGCGAAAATCTATGCTGATCGCCTGCAAACCATCTTGCCTTTCATTATCTGCCCTCAGCAACTGGGATTTTTAAGAGGGAGGCACTCGGTACAGGGTATCCGTGCGGCTATTGCAGCTACTTTAGCTTCTCCCTCACTTCCCCCCAATTCCTATCCTACCATTTTAAGTTTAGACGCTGAAAAGGCATTTGACCAAGTCTCCTGGTCCCATTTGTTTCGGGTTGTAAAATTCCAACATTTTGGCCAAACTTTTTTGACATTAATTCGGCAGTTATATTGTAATCCCTCCACGGTCATTACGACTAATGGGTTGGATTCTCCCCCGATTATCATGGAACGGGGTGTACGTCAGGGATGTCCTCTTTCACCGCTGCTTTTTAATTTAGCTTTGGATCCTTTGCTGCAGTTGTTTCTCTTATCTCGCAATATCCCGGGTATTGATGTGGGTCCCCATCAATTGAAATCTTATGCATTCGCGGATGATTTCCTTCTCTATATTACTCACCCGCGTCTTACCATACCGCTTATTTTTGACCAGTTGGATACGTACGGGAAAGTTACGGGGTTTGTCGTTAATAGGGTTAAATCCCAGGCTTTGTGTCTGCGGCCCTTGAGATGCCCCCCAGGCATGCCTAATCTGGGAATACAGTGGGGATCAAAATCGCTCTTATATCTGGGGGCTTAACCTCCCTGTCATTAGGGATTATAGTGTTGCAGCCTTATATCGATATGTGGTGGACTGGATCTCTTGCTCCACCACTTACACGGATTCTAAGTTGGATCAGTGTTTTAGCCCCTCTGTTGCTATCCAGGCCCTTCTCCATACGCCCTGCACTCAACTTCCACCACATGTTCGAGACAATCCTTTACTTTACTCCACTATAAAATCCTGGAAGTTGGTCAGACTACGCTTGGGTCTCCAATGGCGATACTCTTTATTCCAGCCTTTTCTTCAAAACCCGATTTTTCAGAATGGTCAGGCGTCCGCCGTTTTTCGGGTCTGGGCGACACAGGGGATACGCACTACTGCCCCCTTTTTGGACCATTCCTCAAGGACGCTTCTGCCCTTGATATCTTGTAGGGATAGACTTGTGTTTATTACCATGCCTTGGTTCGCATACTTGCAAGTACAGAGTTTAGTCAGGTTGCAGTTGGGCCCTCTCACACTGCCAGACTGGACCAGTCCCCTTGATGGACAGCTTCGGCAACCTTCTTCTACTCCGACGTCTACGAAGTTTATCTACAAACTGCTACACACCATACCTCACCATGACTATTTACCGAAAGGTTTACTAGCATGGTCCACACATTTTCCTGATGTCACGGGTGACGATCTGCTTCATAGCACACTGACCACCTGTAAATTATTACCTGCTAGCTCCTACCTAGACATGCAACTTAAGATAGCGCATCAGGCCTACTTATCTCCCCATAGACAATTTTTAATCGGCATAATACAAGTGGACGCTTGCCCAAAATGTGGTTTTGTAGGTGCTGACCTGTTTCATAATTTTTGGGCTTGCCCTCTAATTCGTGGACTACTTCTGGACTACTACTTCTGGACTTCTGGACTACTACTTCTGGACTACTAGCCAAACCTTTTTGAGGCAGTTATCAACTGATGCTTATTGTATTGACCCAGCTGCGGCCATTCATGGCCTCGTTAGGATGGGGGATCCAGGGATGTGACATTAATCAGAATAATTTTGGCAGTGGCTAGGAAATCTATTTTGCATCATTGGATACAGGCGTCCCCACCATCTCTGTCCCTGGTTCGTACTAAATTGTTGTATTTGCTTCAAATGGCCTGGTTGGATGCTTCCCTCAATAAAGACAAGGGTACTAAACGTTTCTTTACGAAATGGGAAACCTTTATTAAAACGTTGGACGAACCCCTTAAGACACGAATTATACATACTTTTCAGGATACCTCGTGGTTCACTGCCCGCTTACTCCAAGGTGCTACCCCTTGCGCCTAAGTTGTTACTATGTTTGACTAGACAACTGACGAACAACATGTATATACATATATTTATGCATTTTCTTTTTTCTTTTCTTTTTCTGTCCATGGCAATGGGTTTAAATGGTTGTTGGGTGGGTGGGGTGGGGGGACTTGTTTTCGTTTTTTGTTTTTCTTTTTATGTTATTGTGTCGCTTGTCTCCCTTATCTGGGACTGTGTACTGTTCCTTGACGTCTCTGAGACAGTGGCTGTATCGTTTTGTCACAATGTTCTTGTTCTTTGTTAAAAAAATAATAAACAAAGTTTAAAAAAAAAAAGAAGTCTCAACAGGTTGAGGTGTTTGAGCACCCTTTTGATTCTTAAAGTTACCTGCCGGACGGCAAGGATATTGGGAATTGGCAGAACAGGTGGGGTCTAGTAACTTCTGCTTTTTCTGTCTTTTAACCTTGTCCCACCCTTCTTGATACCATTTCAAGAAAATCATTCTCTCATTCCTTTTCACATCACACATATTCAAACATTCTTTCAAATTATCTAATATTTCTACATTCAAACTACTGCCAGCTGGCCAAACATAACGGCTTTCATTATCCTCTTCAGATACTCGCTTCCAATGAGACATATATTTTCCTGCCTCCTTTCCATGTTTCCTTATCATATATTCCCAGGGGGCGTCCCCTTATGCACATTTTCCGACAACAAACTCCTTATCTCCTCTGCTACAATAATCCGTGACTATGTACTTCAAAATATTTACACTAGTTCTCACCACTAGGTACTTTACAATAGCCCGTGACTATGTACTCAAATAGATACACTAGTTTCTCACCACTAGATACGTTACAATGGTCTCTGACCATGTACTAAAAACATTTATCACAATTAAACAATTCAAGATCTTATAGGTCTTACTTACTCAACTCTGGATCCCGTCACCCGGATGGAATACCGAGGACGACCTTACCCTCATCCACCCAATAATGAAACTATAGGCATTTCAAAAGGTGCCTTACCTCTTTTTGATGGCCAAGGATTAGGTGGATCAAGGCTTAGTCCGCTCCTTCGGTTCCCGCTTCGAGAATTTTGGGATCCCGGACGAGCCACCAAGTGTGAATGTCGGCAAGAAATCTGACGACACCAGTTCAATGAGTTGAGTAAGCAAGAGCTTCTTTACAGGGGAGAGTCCAGTTCACAGACTTCTCTCCCCTCCTTAATTTTCTAACAATATATAGGCAAAGAAGCGCAAACAGTTATTAGCATATCGTCTAGCCATCTGTTGGTATATGGAAAACATACCATACGTACCATACGTACGCATTCTTCCAAGACACAAACAAGACATAAATAAACTAAGAAATGAGGTAGAGAGGTGATTGTAGTGTTATCTTATCTGCTATCAGCAGAATAAGCAATGACGTAAAGAGATCATTGTGCTGACATCCAAAATTAGCAAAGATTCTTCAACTTCCACAGTGTATATTAGGATAAGTGTGGTTATGCACATGTGTAAAGTAGAGGGAATGTATTACCCTCTAACATATAAGCAGAGCACGGAGATAAAGCAGGAGATGAATTATGCAGGGAGCCAGTACACTTACCATGTGCATGCAGAAGAGAAGCCACTGAATACATTTTTAGGGGAAATCTAAGGAAAATGATATTGACATTTTATGTGTATAGTACCAATAATGTACATGTTACCAAATACAACATGTAAAAGTAATTGGACACTTAAACTAAAAGTGTTATGCTACTATATCAAGTACAGAAAACATGTTTAACTGTATCGGTTTGTAAATTATAATATACATCAGTATTATTCCCATGCTGATAATGTATGGTTCGTGACTCCCTGTAGCTAAGCTCAACATCTCACAGGTGGCAAAAAAACTCCACTTTTTAAGTCAAATCATACATTGGGAACTTCCAGTAAGGTGGTTTGACCTCTGAAACCCACATGCTGAGCCACGCAGGTGCACTGTGCTATGAGTCGGCATCCTACCCAGATTTCACTTGCACGGTCCTGGAATGAGGAGGTAAGTCCCAGGTCCTGCATGTATCTCTTTCTGTCCCGTGAAATGTGTTTTAGGATAATAGGTATTGCTTGGGAATCCAAATGTCATCAGCCAGCAACGGTAAAACCACACTCAAGACTACCTTGATTACACAGCAGCCATACCACCAGAAACAAACACTCAAATTGGGTCCACGAAAGGTGTTTGGCTGTGTTCATGCGGAAATATGGGGAATGGTTTGTCTAATGGGTTACAATAACCAATGCAGTCTTTCTGTGATCCCTCATCCCAATGTTCTCTGATTCTTTCATTCTAGTTTGATTACTTTTGAAACCCATCCCCCAGTCATATTTCATGCAAACAGGTCCTGGTCTAGAATTGGTGACTTTGCACTCACAAATCATGTGTGTTAATGTTAAAAAATGGAAGATACTTCCCCTTCCCCCCCTTTCCCTCTCTACCTATCTTTCCCTCTTTCTCTCTGCGTCTGTCTGGCCCTTCTTTAACTGCGGATTTCCATTGCTTATGTTGTGCTATGTGGCGATATTGGATGCAAAATGGATTATATTGGCTTTCTCACGCCTGCCTTGTATTATACAATTGCTGTTTATGTTATTCATACGATTGTCGCTGTGTGAGCTATGTATATTTTCAAAACTTGTCATGCGGTTGTTTACTTTTCCTGTCTTCTACATTGATGTACCTACTAGGGCTGCAACAACTAATCGATAAAATCGATAATAATCGATAATGAAATTCGTTGGCAACGAATTTCATTATCGATTAGTTGAATCGATTATTATCGATTATAAAATGAGGGTTTTTATATAATCCGTTTAGTCTGACTCACCGTCTCACAGCAGCAGCTCCTACTTACTCCCCCTCCCTGTAATCACTGTGACAACTGGCCCCGCCCCTTCCTTCTCCAGGCCAGAACCACATGGCTGTGACACTCATCTAACTGTAAGTATATGTATAACTGCCCCTAAATTAACCCTAAACACCCCACTAACCATAACTGCCCCTAAATTAACCCCCACCTCCCCTAACTTTCAGTAGCCCAAATATATATATATATGTGTATGTGTGTGTATATATATATATATGTGTGTATATATGTATGTAATATATATATATATACATACACATTATATATATATATATAATGTGTATGTGTATATATATATGTGTATATATGTATGTAATATATATATATACATACACATTATATATATATATATAATGTGTATGTGTGTGTGTATATATATATATATGTGTGTGTATATATGTATGTAATATATATATATATATATATATTTGGGCTACTGAAAGTTAGGGGAGGTGGGGGTTAATTTAGGGGCAGTTATGGTTAGTGGGGTGTTTAGGGTTAATTTAGGGGCAGTTATGGTTAATTGGGTGTTTAGGGTTAATTTAGGGGCAGTTATGTTAATAGGGTGTTTAGGGTTAATTTAGGAGCAGCTGTGGTTAATGGGGTGTTTGGGGTTAATTTGAGGCAGTTGTGGTTAATGGTGTGTTTAGGGTTAATTTAGGGGATGCTGTGGTTGATGGGGTCTTTAGGGTTAATTTAGGGGATACTGTGGTTAAGGGGGTGTTAAGGGTTAATTTAGGGGCAGTTATGGTTAATGGGGAGTTTAGGGTTAATTTAGGGGAATCTAAATCCTGGGGGCAGTGAAGTGACATATCTGGGGGTATAAGGCATATACAGTATATAAGGCATATGTGGGGAGGGCAGTGTGGCATGTCGGGGGAGGACGGAGTGGTGTATCAGGGTGTATAAGGCATATCTGGGGGTAGAGTGGCATATCTGGGGGGTAGAGAAGTGGCATGTCTGGGAGGCAGGGTGGCATGTCTAGGGAGGATGGAGTGGGGTATCAGGGGATATAAGGCGTATCAGGCACAGTGGCAGATGTGGGAGGCAGCGTGGAGTGGCAGATGTGGGAGGCAGCGTGGCATATGTGGGAGGCAGCATGGCGTGGCATATGTGGGGAGGGCAGGGTGGCATGTCTGGGGAGGATGGAGTGGTGTTTCAGGGGGTATAAGGCGTATCAGGCACAGTGGCATGTGGGGGGTAGAGTGGCGTGGCAGATGTGGGAGGCAGCGTGGCAGATGTGGGAGGCAGCGTGGCGTGGCAGATGTGGGAGGCAGCGTGGTGTATATGTGGGAGGCAGCGTGGAGTGCTGTGGTAGGCAGCGTGGCATATGTGGGGGGGCAGCATGGCATGTCTGGGAGGCAGCGTAGCAAGCCTGGGCTCAAATGTGCATATATTGGGGGGCTGGTTGGGAAATAAAGACAAGAAATGTATTATCAAAGTTTTTTTATTCTGCTGTTTGTATTTAACATCATTTGTTTAGTAAATTATTTTAAATAAATGAAAAATTTACATTCATTTTTTTTTTATCCGATTAATCGATTAATCGAAAAAATAATCGGCCAACTAATCGATTATTAAAATAATCGTTAGTTGCAGCCCTAGTACCTACATCTTGCCACCCATATTATGTTTCTGGTCATAGCTGCTCTGGAAATCTTGTTTAACAGACATTAGAGCAGAGTTAATTCTGAGTATTGATGTGAACCATGGAAGAGGGAAGGGTCACCTGCAAAGACAAATTCACATATACAAATAAAAGTATATTAATTCAGAGTGTATTTGTTCACCAACAATCTAGACAAAATGCCTATACCATTAGTACTTTTCTTTACCCATTTGAGCATTGAGGGTTTAAAAAAAATATCTTTACGTCTTGTCGTTACTAACAGTGTCTATTAATAAATTACCATATTTACTCGATCATAAGACAACCATCGTCTTATATTCAAGGTCTTCTAATCAGAATTTAAATAGAGGTCTGACTACATGACTAAGATCCAGATCCCCTGCAGCGCTGCAGGGGACATTGATCCTCCTCTCTGCCAGCCGGTGGAGGTGTGTGCGACGAGTGCAAATTTGTACATGAAGGCAAGTAGTCCCTCCTGTGAGGCTTCTTTGAACTCTCCACATACTCTTATATTCTTGTGCCACAACAGTGGAAGTAACTGTGTAATACTGTTTCATATACCACTCAGCTACAACAACCAATATTTGTATATTAACTATACAAATATAATGATTACAACTGAACAAATTCCTTACTTTTATATGCATAGTATTATTTAACTTAACAATTTTGGTTTTATCTTTCAATTTTGTTCAGTCTTTTTAATGTCATTTGGGTTTATGTTTAAAATTGATTCCGATGCAATGTGTAAAAGGTGGTCTAATTCTCACATCAACTAATGAAATGGTAAAATGAGCAAGTGCCTTCATTTGGCGGCTACAATGATGAGACTACTTTTTAAGTGGGTGAAATTTTCTTTTATTGGAATTATTTCAGTTGTTACATGAATCACTGTGATGGGACAGATGTTTCCGGCGATCATCTTAATCAGAAATGGAATCCGAGCCTTCCTCGAGTGCTTTCAGCTGTTCTACTATGGCTCTCTCCAGCTTTTCATTTTGGTACTTTAAGATGCTGAAAAAAACATTAAATATTTGTCACGTATATTTGTATTGCAATTGTTAATAAAACATCACATAATCTCACTGCCTGGTTCTCCCTCTTGAAACTACATTGAAAAGAGTTTGTGTTCATTTACATGTTAAGGCTTTTAAATTTGATGTTACTTAGCTGCCCAAATAAATACATGTCCAGCCTGTGATGATTAAACATGAGATATATATAAGATATATAATAAGATATATTCATAGCATATCCAATAGTAGGAATAACTTCTCACAATCTCCAGAGACCTGGGATGAAGGCAGAAACAAATTCCATAAAATGTACTCACCGTATTCCCACAGCAAATATTATAATCAAACAACCGAATACAATCATACCGATCAGGAAGATGCCTTGTTCCACAATCTCCACGTCTAAATTAATGGGGGTTTGTGTCGCGTTTGGGGGCATTCCTGGCCCTTTTGAAACTGCATGAAGAGAAAGAAAGAGAAATATGCTTAGATGATGCATACCTGTTAAGTGTCTCTACACAAAATCTTGTATTGGGTAAAATAAGGCTCATTCACCCAGTGGATGATAATTGAACAATTACTGCATTTCTGTTGCTCTATTCAATAACTGAGATGGCAGCCGAGTCTGAATATCAAGTCCTGATAAACTGTTACTCCTTACCTACAGTTAACAAGTATCAGCTCAGTAGCTTGTGAGTCATATTAAACAATTGATATCTCACTCTTTAGTAAATTGACCCACATGTAGCAATATCTATGGACATGAGGTTGACTTATATATCTCACTGGTAAGATCAATATATATAGTGGTGTATGGGAAATAGAATAATATGGAATGTGACAATAAACACCATCTTTTTGATCACAAAATCAAACCTACCGCTGACTCTATAAGACAGGATGCTGACCGGTGTCTTGGTCTTCGTTTGGGCAGTACAAGTATATTCTCCCTCATCACCAAAGTCAACATCCTTTTTCTCCAAGAAGGGCTGGTCTGTGATGGTCAGTGTTTCACTTTTGTGATTTACTACCTAAAATGAGTAATGGTGATAAAAAGAACAATAATAATATGCATTAGCTTCATTACTTTTACTGTTATTAAGTATGTGCGCTACTAATTCCCTCGTGTCACACTTGCTCTTTTACAAAGCCCCATAGTCGCTTTTTGATTATTTTTGCCCCAGGAATGCTCTGCCTTTAATGTGTCAAAATAAAATATTTTTGCTCACAGAAAACGGAGTGCTTTTACCAGTGGTATTTTTCACAAACAGTAGTTCTACAATTTAATTATAAACCAAATGACTTCTCATGTTATATACAGTTTAATGTGGAATAACACGGTGCTCTGATATTATTTGGTATTTTGGAATTTGAAAAACTGCAATAACTATTGTTGACTTCAACTACATTTTAGTCTTCAGTGAAATATGTATTCTAGTTGTGAAATGTCTTATAAGCTCTTGTGAACATTACCTTCTTAAAGACGTACTGGATTGGTTCCCCCACATTGACGTGCCAATTTAAACTACAATCAAAGATTACTTCTTGACCTTTGATTACGTCTGTAGTCCGATCTAAAATGAAAATATCAAAAGTGTTATATATATCATGACCTCAAGATTATATCACCTGTAGTATAAAATGTGCGAAAAAGACTCATTTTCTTTTATAATTAGTAGCGTAAGGCTAACTCAGATATGCATAGACCTCCACCAGATCACCAGGAATACGTTTCCATTCTTGCTGAAGATAAATAAATAGGAAGGTGAAAATATGGAAAATTAGCCATTATGGTTATGGCTAAAACGGTTAAAACAAAACATAAAACACAACAATAATTAGAAAAAGAAGAAAATGTGGGATAGAGAGAAAAGAGGTTGTAAAGGATTGGGTGAACAGGTCTTGCCAATGTATCCTATGACTTTAAGAAATAAGAGAAATCATTTTTCTATTTCTTTGTACAAAATTCTGAATGTCTTACCTCCACATTTCAGTACTTCGGTCATACAGGATTCGTGCCCGCTACAAGGTTTGCAGGATTTCCCACTCTGCACATCTAGAACAATACAAATGTAATTATTTGCCACTATTCTGACAACTTTTTTCTAAAGAAATGCAATATTTAGTTATTACATGCTTCTAAATGATATTGTGTAGATATTCAGCCTAGATACATGATTATTTCACAGAAAATAAACAGATATTTTGAGTTTACAGGCCGCAGTTGCTACTTGATAATATGATCTGTCTTTTTTTGTGCCATGCGAAGGAGTTCACCCATGAACCATAATAAAAATGTTTAATATAATTTTCTGGTAGTTTCTTACCTTTGCATTTATTGTTGTCTCCAGTGCAAAAGCATAGCGGACACTGAGCAATCTTTTCTAAAACAGAAATAAAAAGTCATAGTTAGATTAAACGGTTATAGAAACAAGCAGCGTATACTGGTGGCAATAGAATAATCCAGGGGTAATTTCAACACCGAGCATATTCCATGTTGAAAGAGATATACGTAGAAGAATTACATGTAACACATGTTTGAGTAGAGTTTTGTAGAAAAAGAACTTTCACTGAATCTATGGAATCTTTTATGAGCCCACCAACCAGGTTTACTAGACACATCACGAGAATATATCACGACTGACTTTATTTAAATAAGTGATAACCTTTAGAATGTAACTTAATTTTTCCTCAAAGAGCCAAATAGTCATCTTCCTACCATGATACCAGGATATTTACATTTGAGACTGTGTGAGGAGCAAAACACTTACCTTTACATTGGCTATGACCTCCCATGCACGGTACCTTTACCTCTTCACAGTTCTTACAGCTTGTGAGAGTTTGGATCATCAAGCCTGCAGAAAAACATTTCAAAAATCAAAACAATGATGGCTGATATGAAGAACATTCTGATTAATATAGACCTGTTCTGGTGACAGTATCCCTAAAATGGGAACCCCTTAGTGGTTGTTGTCCTGTTTCCATTCTAGGGGCTTCTGTTGATTACAATATGTTGCTTCTCTCCTTAGCAAAGTAGGACTTATCTTAACCTCTCAGTGGCCACTCTCTTAAGAGGACCCCTTGGCTGCTCCATTGGACTATCTCCTTTCTCTGTATCAAACGATACATTTCTGATTTCTCTTCCCCCCGTTAACACTCATACCCTCAATCACCAGCAATTAGGACATATTGTATGTGGAGAATCATGCCAGTGCTGAACAGTTGGACCCATAATGTTGACAAAGATTGTGATTTGTTGTTGTGATTAAAGTATATTAGAAAGACACTTACCACATGCTTTATCCCCTAAAAAGAGAAGAAAACAGAATAAGAAAACGAAAGTGATTTGATATTTAACACTAAAACTACAAACATAATTTTTTTACATTGTATGTTATTTCACAATACGTTACATGTGGAAATAAATGATTTTATTTCTTTCGGTTTTTAGACTTTGTTGTTAAAACTACAGAGTTATAGATTTAGTAAAACTATGTGGATCAATTAATATATAATATTTTGGAAAATTTAGAATTTTTGGAAAGGAATTTGGAAAAATCTGAAATGTTGACTTTAAGTTATGTTAGGTTCTGTCTGTCTGTAGAGCTTTCCAGCCAATACACAATTCTTCCTTTACAAAACCCGAAATGATGTTGAGCATTAGCTTGGACAACTATATTTTATTGTTTTAGTGATGGTTATGTGGGATTTTGTAACCCAACCACGTAAAAATGCCACACTGCTACAATGTCAGAAGATGTTATTGTTATTTGACCGTTAATGTTTATCTCAATAAAGGTTTTTAATTAAGAAACTGATTTCTGGATAGAATTTCTTTTAAAGTTCCTCAGTCATTAAATCTAGTCATTGTTTTAAGCCAATTGGGAGATGTTTATATTTTGGATAAAAAAAACACATATAGACGTTTAGAAACATTAAATTGTGCTTACCTTTCAGATTAGGACAGTACCCTGGAAACAAAGATAACATCATTAATGCCTCTTCTGTAAAGTCTATTTGCACGCATACAGTATATATCGGCCAATTGAACTATTCGAGTCATCCATAAAGGTTACAACCAATGCCCTGCCAAATAACTGCAAAGACTGCTTTCTATCTATCCCTAGGAGTCTTCTTTCTTTGGCCTGTTGCTGACTATGAGGGGATCAAGAAATAAGCATCTCCATCACACATTTCTATTACGTGTTCCCTCTCACATGATGCACTCAGCAGGGAGCTGGGATACAGTCTAATATCCAAGAAGTGCACTCATAAATACATAAATCGATATAATTCCACAAAAGGTGGTCCGTTGCCCAACTACTAATGTAACAAGAAAAAACCCAAAATGTGAAAATAAATGCCCCCATACTGAGCATAAACGTGATGAACTATATAGAAATGAATACAGAACTACCAGTAATCTCTTTACACATAATGCAAAAAACACAAAACATCAAATCTAAAAAATAGTCCTCATTATTGTTAATGCTCTATTGGTTAATTACCTGCAAAGTTACATTTCAAATCTAATATTAACACACTAGTTATTTAGGTTTCCAAAGAGATTGTGCGTCTTAAATCCTTACTTACTTTCTGACATAAACTGGGTAAAGATGGCACTGAAGTTTGCTTTAAGGTGTTTCAAACTCGCATCGATTGTGTTCATGTAGTGAGTTCCTACCAAAAGAAAAAAGTTTAGTTACGGGCCAAATACATACATTTCCCACCCATTCTGTGATCGTCGGGATGCAGGGGTAACCATATACTTTACAATATCCTTTATTCATGTTTAGAAGAAGACTAAACCTCTATTTGTCTCCTTTGACGAAAACTACCTGTTAGAACATTATTTTTAATTGCGTTCAACCCCTTCCAAATCTCAGCAACAATTTGGGAATAAATGAATCCCCGATCTGCTGTACAGAATTAAAGTTGATTTGAGTCGTTGAACGAGCATCTGCCAGCCCAACGGCGCTAATCCTTTTTTGAATCTACCACTAGTGTTATGGCTCAATCACTGCACTTCTTCTTTGTAACAATATTCAATACACACATCGGTCTGTATCTGACTACTGGAGATAAAGGGGTTAATAACAGGAAATATACCAAATAAATACCTTCAGCAACTGAGGCACCGATCGTCTGCACAGGATTGTCAAGTTGTTCAACCAATTGGGAAATAGCAAGTTTATCTGAAAAACACATTGTAAAAGTCATGAAATTGAATTACTGCATTTTAAACCATTTTGACCTGATGTTCTCCAGGAATAATCGACCCACCGAGTGCAGCGGCATCATAAAAAATCAACATTTTCAAATGTTAAGAAATTTCAAGTTATAAAGTTTTATACAAGATTGAAGAGGATTTTCCACCCTGATATTGTCATTGGTGTTGCAACAGCTAGAATTAGGACATATTGTACCTGAGCTGACCCTTGGAAGCTTTCTATATGACAATCCCATTCCTTACAGGGGCCAATATTAAACCAAACAAACTTAAATTAGATATAATCCACCGGCTTAATACAAAATCCTAATACATTTATTAAGCTGTTATTACTTACCAAGTAGAAGACCTGCAAAGTGATCTGTTATGTCACTTATTCCCTTGATTATGTAAGCATGGACATTTTTAAAATCTGCCACATGCTTGTTTTTCAAAATTATTTGAAACTGATCAAGCTTTCTTTCGGCGTCCTGATGACATTTTAGGCAGCCTGAAACCTGGGAATCAGGCATTAGCACCAAAAGAAATACAATACAGAAAATCATTCTGTTAGACATTAGCTTGCCAACTAACCAACAGCCGTCAGTTAATGGAATGTGACAAGGAGCAAAGGTGGCAGAGTATAAATTCATTGTGTTTGTGATGTCATCATTGTGACATCACAAAGCACCCATCACTTGCATTGGCCATAGTATGTGTTAATCATTTTCTGTATATATGCCAGTAAACTCTCTTATACCCACAAACAATGTAGTAGAAACCTTGAGTTTGATTAAAATTCATCAGGGGACCCTGTGTATCTATACCACAATCAGATAAAAGATTCCACTGAGTAGGGGATAACAAACAGAACCTACTCTGCATGGATGTATCTACATCTACATATAACACAGACAAGGCAGCAAATTCTTACAGAAACACAGGGTTAAAAGAGCAGCAATACTGCAGTCTTTTTCAGTAAAATCATGAGCGAGCAGTATTAGGGGAAAAGACAGACGGAAGAGAAACATGTTTCATCCATCTCTGCACTACTGATAACTATTTTTGAAACATGTTGCTTGCTATTCGTGGACTGCACCGCTGGTGTAAATGGGAAAAAAAATACATCCATTAAATTGCCCTGATTTAAAAAACATCCTATATTTCTATATGCTTTTTATTTAATTTAGGTTTTCTACTATTTCATTTTTTGTTATTTATTTTGTAACCTTACATCTAACTGTAACCCCATATAATTCCCAATGAAGATGCACAACACTAACTATGCAATAGAGAAGAATATATATATATATATAAAGTATAAACTGGCCACATTAAACATTTCCATGAAGCCACTTTTCATATCCATGACTCCAATCACACCCCTTAATACAAAAGTGTGCCTTCTGTGGCTATTTGAAATATTTCCAGGTTTCTTTTGTATTTCTGATTAAAAGCATACACTCCGTTTGAATTGATTTGCAGCCCAAAAAAAAAGCAACAGTGGAAGTAACCATGTAATAATGTTTCATTTTTGTATTTATTTCACAGGCTAGAGACGCCCACTTTGATTTGCACAGCCATCTACTGCTTGCAGAGGCCAACAGCAGATCCTGTTTAGTAGTTTACTGTCTTGTGATTGATTTTAAAGGCAAATTAATATCCCAGGTGCCCATAGGCAAATAAACACTACCGAAACCTTTAATAAACTGTATGGGTGTTATGAATGTTGGCAAGAAATCTGACGACACCAGTTCAATGAGTTCAGTAAGCAAGAGCTTCTTTATTCAAGTGCGCACAGGGGAGAGCCCAGTTCGCAGATTTCTCTCCCCTTAATTTTCTAACAATATATAGGCAAAGAAGCGCAAACAGTTATTAGCATATCGTCTAGCCATCTGTTGATATATTTACTTTAATTTGCTGACACACGCAGTTTAAAGAGGTCAAGAAAAAAGAGCCCCCCCCCAGACATGTGAAATCTTTATTTACAGAAGGTCAAGAAAGGGACAACTTGTCCTTTGTCGTGGCGGACTCTGATTCTTTTGCAACAAGGCACTTAGAGCAAAGAAAAAAAACACGAAAACATACCATACATACACATTCTTCCAAGACACAAACAAGACATAAATAAACTAAGAAATGAGGTAGACAGGTGATTGTAGTGTTATCGTATCTGCTATCAGCAGAATAAGCAATGAGGTATAGAGATCATTGTGCTGACATTCACAATTAGCAAACATTCTTCAACTTCCACACCCTCCATTTTTATTCTTACGGACTCACTGTAAGAATCAATTTATTCAGAGTCCAGTGAAGTTATAAGTTGGCCAATTCCATGAGCCTTGCTCCTTCTCATATTGATCTTCAAACATGTCACTGTACAAAGTCTCTAGGGGAAAGTCATCAAGTGGAAAGTCATCATCATATTTCTCCTCCTGTATCTGTGGCATTGCTCATGTTGGTCCAATTTTTGGTCACATTTTTGAATTAGTGTTTTGCAACAAACAACAATTACATAGATACATACAAAAGCCACAAGCAACAAAAACATATCAGACATCAGTTTTGCTCCAAGTGGACTGAATAGTCCGCCCAGATGAAAAGGATCCCAAGTAGTCTCCCTAGATCTTAGTCTTTCCTGAAGTTCCCTCACCTTTTCCATATCATGTTCTATGGATACACTATTGTCTACAATGTAAATCTTCCCTTGTAAAAGGTATTCCTATCCAGGGGCTCTGCTGAGTATGCGGAATATATCCACAAACCCAACAAGACATTAGAAGCATTATACACCTTTCTTAACATTTCTACAAAGGTATTATCTTTTTCCCACATTTAATTCGTGAATGTATCTTATTCTCTGCTATAGGACTGGAAGGAAAAAAGAAAAAAAATAGCAAATACACTTAGTATAAAACAAGTAACGATAATATACTCAAACATTTTTGCATCTCCTGATGACCTCATTCTTCGTATCTTCACAAGGGGCTCTTGCCAATCTCGTTTTACGTTGGTTAACCAGCTGGGATTATTGTGCCCGATGGAATGGTTAATTTAGGAGCGTGAATTGGGTTTTGGCACCAGTTTAAGATGAGTGCAATGAATCCACGGTGTAATTTCAGCTACCTTTACAGCTGTTTTAGTGATCAGTAGTACTTGGTATGGACCTTTGCACCTGGGCTGAAGAGCGTTTTTCCGTTGGAAATGCTTTACCAGCATGTTATCACCTGTTTGGAAGTGATGAATTGTTTTTTCGTCCTCGGTGTTCGTACGCACAGCAGCGACCTGGGATTTAAATTGCTTAAGAGATTTTATGAGTTTTTTACAATACATTTCTATTGTGTCATCAGTTAGAGCATGATCATGTCTTAGTAACTCTAGAGTAGTAGCAGCTATCATGCGTCGAGCTGAATGTCGGGCGTTTGTTACTGACATTAAGGCTATAGGTAGTGCATCTGGCCATTTTAAACCTGTCTCGGAACATATCTTGCTAATCTTATTCTTTAAGGTGCCGTTAGCGCGTTCTACTTTTCCTGCGCATGGTAGGGACAATGTAAATGATACACAATTCCTAGCCTATGTGCTATCTCCTGCACTATTTCAGCAGTAAAATGAGTACCTTGATCAGAGTATATATGCTGAGGAATTCCACACCTAGGAATAAACTCTTGTAGCAACTTTTTAGCAACTCTTAGAGCGTCTGCATGTTGGCAAGGATAGGCTTCTATCCAGCGGGAATATGTACACACCACTACTAGTACTTAGCGATAATGTAGAGATCTAGGCATTTCAATAAAATTGATTTGCAAATTTTGGAATGGTCCTCGGGTACAGGGAGTCTTTCCACCTGGGCTGAACAGTGAGGTGGGGAAGCATTAGCTTCCACTTCTCCTTCTGATGTAACTACAGCATACCCAGTACAACGCCTGCCGTCAATATCCGTAAATGAGGAACCATCTACAAAGTATTCGATATCAGGGTCAGTCAAAGGTCGCTCATACAATCGGTCGCGAGTAGTTTGTAATTGTTCTTTCAAAATCACACAATCATGAGGAGTTCCCTCCTCCTGGTTCTGGCAAAAGAGTGGCAGGATTTAACACTGTGCACCGGTGGACGGTGGCATTGGGTGTACCCTGCAGAACTATCTCTTATTCAGTCAGCATACTATTAGTAAACTGTGTCGATCGACAGGTTAACAATGCACTCACTGCATGAGGAACCATCACTTTCAGTCCCTGTCCCTGAACTATGGCCTGTGCTGATTCCACTAAGGCAGCAGCCGCCGCCACAGCCCGCAAACAAGGGGTTGATCCAGCTGCCACAGAATCAAGTGGAGTGCTGTAGTAGGCAAGGGGTCTCTGTCTCTCTCTCCGTGGGTTAGTACTCCAGAGGCATTACCCTGTATTTCATGACAGAACAAAGTAAATGGCATATCATAGTTAGGGAGCCCAAGAGCAGGGGCACTCCACAAAGCCTCTTTTAACTGAAGGCTAAATCAATTCAGCATCGTCAGTTTTAGGTTCAATAGAGCCAGCATCGGCAAATTGTCAAAAGCTATCCTGTCGGTACAGTCCAGGACCTGCATCTTGGTGTGAGTTAAATCTGTCTCCCTCTCGGTTTCTATTATCAGTGTTTCGGTCATTTGCATATCTTTCATAACATCTGTTACTAGTTCATCTAGCAGATCTACAATTTCTAGCCAAATGCCCTGGCTTGTTACAATTAAAACAAATAACATCCTTTCTAGTTTCCTTTCTAGAGGAAGATTGGCCATTATCTCCCATTACATCAGACAGAGAGTTCTGTGAATAGAACAGTCTCTGACTTTCCATCAACATTCTCTGTTCTTTCTCTCTAACTTTCTCTTGACGTTCCTTATTCACTTCCTTTTGTTTTTCAAAATGCTAAGCAGCTGCTATCACCATTTCAGAAAGCGGCTTCTCTTCCCCTCCTAAAACATTATTAGTGACACCCTTATGGAAGTCTGGTAACAACCCTTTTACAAAACAAGATACAATCAACTGTCTTGCATTCACCTCTGGATCTGTCACACCACAGTGTCCTATTACAACTTTCACTACTCTGTCAGCGAATTCACTTACTGATTCATTCTTTCCTTGCATTGTAGAGTTAATCTTTCCCCAGTCAGGTCGCTGTAGTCATGCTGTCTCACACGCTTGTATTATACAATCTATTGTCTGCTGTCTCTCAGTACTCAGTCTCTCAATAAACAGTTCATTTGCTCAAGGTGTTACATCAGGAATTCTGTTATAAGCTTCCATTAACTGTTTTCTCTCCGCGTCACTCATAACCAAATCAAACAATTGCATAAAATCCTTTTTCACTGGCTCATAAGCAGTAGACACACTACATAATTCTTTACAAAATTGACCAACAATTTCAGGTCCGGGGAATCGATCTTTCAACAGCAATAATTCCGCTGGTGTCCATGGATGATGGACAGTTAGAGGTACACCTCTCTCATCTCTAGCTTCCCCAGTCTCTCTCATGGGCATAGCATGCACACATGTATTTTCCTCAGCATCAGAATCTCAATGAGGATCTAAATGGGGCTTTCTGGATCTGGTTCTACTTGATGGTCCTGTGGGCTGAATGTCGGACCTTGATATTTGTCACGTCCTACCCAGGCTGTGGAGCTGCATATCTCGATCTTGCTTTAGTTTCCCTGTTTTGCTTCGATCCATTCCTGGATTTCCTTTTCTCTGTTCTGATCTTCCATTCCTTGCTTCTGCTTCAGCTCTTTGCTTCAGCTCTGTTTCCTTTATAAGGTGTGCCCCACCCATGTGTTCTGTTTGTCTCAGTCTGCAGTCTAGAGGTATATCTCAGTGCTATGTGTTTGGATTACATGTTTGGTTTGTTTCGTATCTTTGTCAGCAGAGATTAGCGTTAGGACCCACCGTCATTGGAGTACTTTGGCGTAGTGGTGGGCTAAGCATACTATGGCCATAAGATGTGACGGAATCTCCAATAGTTATCAAACAGTCCTAGGCTAGTTTCTGTATTTATTTATGTCAGTCTGTCCTGTATCCCCAGCAGCGGGGTGTCCTGTCCTGTATCCCTGGCAGCAGGGTGTCCTGTCCTGTATCCCCGGCAGCGGGGTGTCCTGTCATGTTCCCTGTTGTGCCCTGTGTTATGTATATCTTGTCTGGTTATGTTTATTCCTTGTCTTGTTCACTGTTGTGCTCAGTAACATGTATATCTTGTCTGGTTATGTTTCGTGCTTGGTCTCTGTTTTGATACCTCCTATGCATAGATTGATGCACTCTAGTTAAGGGTAAAACAGGCTTCTTTATTATGCATAGCTTCATAACATACAACTGCCATGCTGAGCTGGTTAGCTCCAAACTCCAGTTACTACAACTCACACTGAACTCTCTAGCACCCTCTGCAGGTTGCTTGTATAACATTGCTACATCTTTTCTCTTAAAGAAACAAAAACAACATTAGTAAATATAAACATGTATAATACAGAAAAGATATATGATTTCAAATGGTGTCCTAAATTAGCTAAAATCAGACATAATCTTTCAGATGAACTGGCTTTTTGCATATTCTGCCAGATCTGGTTGTATATTGGTCTTCTGCATTGCTCCCTGGACTATTTGCATTGTCTGCCCCTTGTACTCCAGTGTTCCATGCTTCTGGTGTTCTTGGTTCCTGCACATTTCGCATGGGGCTTTCGCCTGGTCGAGTGTTGATAGGTGACACTTCTGGCAGAGTAACTTCAAGATCCCCACCTGGTTCCCTATTGGGCAGTTCTCTTGTTCTCCTTAGGTGCCGACGATTTCTTCTAAACATTCGACCGTCTTCTGTTTGTACTACATATGAGCGGGGTCCCACTTGCCGACAGACAGTTGCCTTTTGCCAATATTTGTTGTAGTTATCCACCGGCTGTATTCGCACAGAATCATTTCTTTGGAGCACTGGCAGATCTCTTGCACCTTTGTTATAATAATGTTCCTGTCGTTTTTGGTTTTCGTGTAACCTGACTCGAGTCTGCTCCAGAAGTTTGGGTTTTAGTAGCTGTTCACTCATTGGCAGAAGAGTCTTCGTTCGCCTGCTCATAAGCCTTTGTACTGGACTACTGGACAAACCCTGGCTTGGTGTATTGCGTTGATCCAATAAAGACAGATATATATCTGTCCCTGCTTGCTTTGCCTTCCGCATCAGCCCCTTTACAGTTTTCACTGCAGACTCTGCTTTCCCATTACTTTGCGGGTATCCTGGGGATGAAGTCTGATGGTCAAACTCCCACTTTGTACTGAAATCTTTAAATTCCGCTGATGAAAATTGTGCAGCATTGTCTGAAAACACAATGTCTGGAATGCCATATCGTGCAAAATGGGCTTTTAATTTTCTAATAACTGTGTTAGACCTGGTGTCCTTTAAATGGTCCACTTCCCAAAAATTAGAAAAATAGTCCACAGTTATTAAAAAGTCCTTGTTATCCCAAGTAAACAAATTTTTTCCCAGGGTCTTTTCGGAATTTCATGTGAGTGCAGTGTTTCCTTACTTTGTTTGTCTTCCCAACATCGGCATATACTACACTTCTCGATAAAGGTTCTTAACTATTCATTCATACCAGGCCAATAAACACACTCTCTTGCTCTCCGTAAACAACCCTCTATGCCAATATGTGAGGCATGTATTCTGTGCATTATGTCTCGTCTCAGACCTTCAGGTATAACTGCTCTTTCCCCCTTAAAGATTATTCCATGCTGTACTGACAACTCATCTCGTATATGGAAAAAAGGAGAAACATCCACTGGGACATATTGTTTACATTTAGGCCAGCCTTCCAGAATTACTTCTTTCAAAAGTTTCAGTGTCTTGTCATTTTCTGTGTATGTTTGTATTGATTGTAGACGTTCTTGTGTCAAGGGCAAATATTCGACCATATTGATAGTCTCGATGTCTTGAGCTATTACCTCGTCCGTTGTTATTGGTAAATAAGCTCTACTGAGGGCATCTGCAATAAGTAAGTCTTTTCCTGGACAGTAGCAGATGGTGAAGTCATATTTCTGCAGTCTGAGCAGCATACGCTGCAACCTCTTTGGAGCCATTAGTAATGCTTTCTTTGTTATACTCTCTAACGGCTTGTGATCAGAATACACTACTACAGGTCGACCATAAGTATACTGATGAAACTTTTCCATCCCGAACAACACAGCTAACAATTCTTTTTCAACTTGCGCATATCCACATTCTGTTATAGTCAGTGCTCGACTTGCAAATGCAACAGGCATCTTCTCCTGCATGAGTGTTGCCCCCAGGCCTTTCTCGGATGCATCACATTGTAAAACTAGTTCCTGTTCTGGGTTATAGTGCTTCAGAATTGTGATTTCTGCAATTGTCTGCTTTATAGACTCAAATGTTGTTTGCTGTATCTCCGTCCATTCCCATAGTGCATCTTTGTGTGTCAGCTGTCGTAGTGGTTCACACATTTCTGACAAATGACTGCAAAATTTAGACAGATAATTTACCATGCCCAGGAAGCGCTGGACCCCACGCACATCTGTAGGTGAGGGCATTCCTTGAATTGCCTTAACTTTTTCCGGATCGACTTTCAATCCCTGAGATGTTAGGAGATGTCCAATGTATGGTACTTCCGTCAACTTAAGTTGCAATTTTTCAAAATTTAGTTTGATATTGTGTTTCCTACATCTTTCTAAAAATAGAGTCATTTTTCTATCATGATCCTGTATTGCAGACTCCATATTTTCACCTTCTCCTATCACCAGTATATCATCTGCTATTGTTTTGATTCCTGGAAGTCCCTCCAGAGCTTGGTTGAGCTTCTGCTGAAACACTTCAGGGGCCGGACTTATGCCCATAGGCATTCGAAGCCACCTATATCGCCCAAATGGTGTAGCAAAAGTTGTCAAATAGCTAGATTGCTCATCTAACTCTACGTGCCAAAATCCATTTTTGACGTCACAGACAGAAAATATTTTAGCCTTTGAAAGATCTGGTAAAATATCATCAATTGTAGGCAATGGGTAATGGTTTTTTTTCAGTGCCTTATTAAGAGGTTTTGGGTCAATACAGATTCTTAATTTTCCCGATGGTTTCTTGACTATCACTAGGCTGCTTATCCAATCTGTGCTCTGTTGTACTGGTGCTATTATACCTCTTTTCTGAAGGTCTTGGAGTTCTGCTTTCAGGGGGTTTACCATGGACACAGGCACCCTCCTTTTGGGTAGTTTTGTTGGCTCAATTCTATCATTCACTTCTAATTTATATCTACCTTCCAGACATCCATCTCCCTCAAACACATCTGAGAATCGTGCTTGTAAGGTATGCAAATCAATAGGTGCTTGGCTGTCAGTTTGCTGTGGCCCTGTGTGACAATCCATTGCCATGATGTTGTGAAACTGCACTTGTATTAAATTCATTGCCTGAACAGCTTTTATTCCCAGCAGAGGAACATGGTCACCCTCCTTTACCACTGTAAATTCCAGTCTATAACGTTTGTTGTTACGTGGGTTTTTCAGTTTAAGTCTGCACTTACCCACAGGTTTAAGAATGCTTTTATTGTACATCATTAGGACTTGATCTGTAGGTTCTATTTCTACGTTCTGATTCAGCAGATGATATGGAATAACATTGCAGCTTGCCCCACAATCTAACTGAAATCGGATGGGCTTTTTATCTAGCATCATAGTGGCAAAGAGCTGGGTTGCTCTGTTTGTAGTTGGTTGTTGTATTACATTTACACTTTCTGCTTCAGGCTGTAACTGAATCCACATCACATCCTCATAACTATCTGATTCTGCGTCCTCTGTGACTGCGTGTACTTTCATCTGCTTAATGTTTTCTTTCAGCTTACACTGTGGAGAAAAATGGTTGCTTTTGCCACAACTCCTGCATGTCTGTCCATAAGCTGGGCATTTCTCTTTGTTTCTCTCATGTCTTTTGCCACAGTATTTACACAGCAGTAGATATCCAGTACTCTTACTTGCATTAACATGTGCCTTTCTTACTTTTGGTGTTACAGCATGCACCATGGAATGAGAAGGACTCTCTATCATTTTCACACTTTCTCTTGTCAGTTGTGAGGCTCTACATATTTGGAGACATTTTTCAAGATTCAGCACATCTTCTCTTAAAAGTCTCTCTCTTAATTGGGAATCCCTTATACCACAGACTATTCTGTCCCTGATTAAAGAGTCTCTTATATCCCCAAATTCACAGGTTGTTGCTAACCTTTTCAAATGTGTGACATATGAGTCCATTTTCTCCTCTGGCTCCTGATTCCTTGAAAAAAACTTATATCTTTCCACAGTTTCATTCTTTCTTGGGTCACAATATTTATCAAATGCTTGTATAATGTCTCTCGGTGCAGGGGTCTCTGTATCACCTGGGATGCTTAGTGTCTTGGCTATTTCTCTACCTTCCACACCAATCAAATAATAAAATAGTTTTACCTTCTTGTTCTCATCTCTTGCTGTCAGTGTCAGATCCACATACAGTGTAAACTCCTCTTTCCAGCTTCTCCAAGCTTGTGACAAGTTAGCAGCACTGAGATTCAAGCTTTCTGGTGGTTTTAGAACAGCTTCCATGATATACTCAGTAAGCTTACTTACAGTGTTCTCTGCTGTATATAAGTCTGCTACTCAAACAGGCTTCTCAGTGCTCTGAAGGCCTCTCTGTGCCTCTGCTGTGTTTTGCTCAAAAGCTCCAGGTTTTCTTTTACAGTTTAGAAATCCAGTATTATCCACATACCGCTGCCACCATGTTTTGATACCTCCTATGCATAGATTGATGCACTCTAGTTAAGGGTAAAACAGGCTTCTTTATTATGCATAGCTTCATAACATACAACTGCCATGCTGAGCTGGTTAGCTCCAAACTCCAGTTACTACAACTCACACTGAACTCTCTAGCACCCTCTGCAGGTTGCTTGTATAACATTGCTACAGTCTCCCTGTCCCTTGCTTGTTATGTGTCTGCTATGTTTCTCTGCTTAGCTTCGATACTCCCAGCCTGCAGCATCCCGCACATGAGTCTTGTGTGATGTCTCATGCCTGTTCCTGGGTGCCTGTAGGATTTCACTTTGTTCTGGACTACATCCGCTGCTATATCAGGGCACTGGTGTTTGGCTGCACAACCCTAGATACTCAACACCCAGGTGAGTGCGGTCACCCTGCAACCAGGCCCTGTCCAACTCCACTACTGCACCGTAACTCCTGCATACAATCTTTGGGCGCGCTGGGTCCTTTCCGTCATCTGCCAGGAAGGGCCAGCTCCCCAGTAAATCAAAATAGAAAAAGGCTCCAGGCACTCAAGGGTTCCACTCAGGCAGGTTTATTGAAGGAGAAGGACAACAACATTTCGACCTCACGATGAGGTCTTTATCAAGTTAACCACACAAGCAAGAGTAAATGTTTAAATAGCACATATCAATAAATGGATAGCCAATCAAAAGACCGATCGAATCTAACACCATATGTAGTATAATTAATAATCATGTATTAACATAAGTAAATATTCAAAAGTATACATCCCATAATAAATAAGTGAGATACTTGCAGATGTTAAAAGAAACCAGTAACAATTATAAGGAAATATATTAAGATACATATGCATTAAATAACCAAAGGGAATATATTAATAAAATACCCATATTGTATGTGCAATCAGTGTATGTAATAGGCACTTACAGAGATTTAACCAGTGCAGTTCCATATAAAAACAATCAGTGTTAATACTCTAAAAAAGAGTGTGAAATAAGTCAAACCAAACAACCAAATCGGCAAAACAAATATGCTGATTAAAATAAGAAAAAAAAGCAAACATTTATCAGCACTAAAGCGTGGTGACGTTCTGCGCATGCGCAAGCTTATTCCATGCATGCGCATGAGCATTATCTCTGATAAAATGGTGCAGGTGTAATCATAAAGTGCAATAGCATTACCAAGTGCATATATCATCAGATCACCATCTGTTATCTTAAAGACCAGACAAATAGTAAAAAGACTGTATCTATTGTGAGGGAATAAATAGTTATATGACACATATTGTGAATAAAACAAATAAAAGTCACTGGTTCTTATAATATAGATAAAGGACTTGAATATTTACAAAAAACAAAAATGGAAAGGTCATCTTAAATTATGTTAATATACAATGGTATATCATAATGTGACACAATTGAATAAAGTGCAAAGTAGGTATAAAGACAACCAAGTCTAAGAAAGTTAATAGAGTGCATCGATAATAGAGGTCAACGAAAAAGTACTCAAGGTGTATTTTATTAAAAACAGTTAGAGAAGAAAGATTTTGCACAGAATACTTTAAAGTGACACAGTGCTATTAAAGTATTGATGAAATCATGTGAATTATAAGGGTCTGAAACTAGTATAGGACGACATCAGCACATGTAGAACAAATAGAGAAAAAAGAAGTTGAATGTAAAAGAAAAAGGAATAAAAATTAATCATAAAAATATGAAAAATAAAGAAAAATCAACATATATTATAAATAAAATCAAATAAGAGGCATCCAGTCACATTCATAATTAAGACCCCTAGGAAAGATGGTATCCAATTCTTTAATCCAAAACGCCTCGCTATATAATATTTTTTTCACCCTATCTCCCCTTCTGATAGATTCTGGCACCATATCAATAATTTGAAATTGTAGGGGCGTGGCTTGGATGGCGAAGGAATAGGAAGCACGGCTGTGGAGCTCCTCCAGCTTTCAAACATTTATACGGCTAATACAACCTTTTGGAACCGAATTGAGATTTTTTTTTCGACGCTCTCTACTTCAAAGATGTCCACACATAAAACTAAACCAGCTACTCACAATTTACCTGCTTATTTCGAGCCGAAACCAAAGAGGAAAGCTGGCGACAGTGACGTCACTGAAGAAGCCCGATTGGGTGAAACGCGTTTACATGTTGGATTGCATTGGATTACGCTGGATTGCGTCATCGCGCTATACCTGAAAGTCGTTTGCCTTGGAAAGGAACGGAGAAATTCAGACGCTCTACAGATTGTTATTTTAAATGTAAGCATGCTGCACTTTTTTAATATTAAATATACATTTATATTTCACCTCCCTGCCTTTTTTATCTCTCGTATCGACCCGACCCGCATTTTTGCTGTGTGGACAGTACAATACTCGAAGAAGCGATTTGGAGAGGGTGTCCTGAAACAACTTGTTCGGCGGGAACGGAGCTGAAACTCCTTTACCATAGAATTCAATAAGTCAGAGCAAACTTATTGCTCATCTTCATGTGAGTGAAACACTATACAAAAGATACACCTGATTCACATATATTTGCGGAAAGCACTATGATTTTTTGTTTCTTTTTTATTTTCATATATTGAAACATATTTTGACACAACGAATGGAGACTGGAAAATCAATATAAGTATTGTTTTTCGTTCATTTATATTTCACATTATATTGTTAAGTAATTCACCGTCACAATTATAATAACAGGCGCAACACTTTATTATATTCTCTCTCAATTATAACTACAACCTTGCGTTCCAACAAAATTCTCTACAAGTGGGGCTTCCCCACTCGTCTGTTGATCACGCGAGATGGCCTGATACACTCGGTTAAGTCTCCGAAAGAAGGAAAAAATCTGCTGACGGCCTGGGGTTTAGAAATTGTATAACCCCGTACTTCATCTGCTCCTGTGACGACACCAGCACTAGCATCCTCTCCTAAACGGTTGGCCCGGGAATGGACTGTGATACCTACTCAACACTCGGCTCCTCATGTTTAATTGCCTGCTGCATGGATGGCACCCTCTCCATTATTTTCCTTTTTTTTTTTTTTTTTTCTGCGTTCCTGTTTTTTTTACCTTTCTTCTGGTCTCCTTATCTACCAATTATCGCCGGATCACGCGTACATCTTGATAGACGCTTTGGAGTTTCTAGCCCCACTTTTCCGGTTTTGCAGGGACTACTTTTACTGATTTCTCTTATTGTCGATTTTTCTGTTTTTTCCTTTTTTTTTCTTTTTTTTTTCTTTTTTTTCTGTGTGATGCATGTTTTGTTGATGCGTACATGCTCCCTTACACTCACACTACATTGCTTTCGGCTTCTCTCCTATGATGCTGGACTGCACTGATATCTACATCTCAGAGCTATGCGCTATATTCACTACACTACACGTACATCATGGTTCCTTACGTTGTCATTTTGTTTTTATTTTTTGCCGTATTTTTCTTTTGTTTTAAACATACTGGAGGTCTCCCTCCCACCCTTTTAATTTTTCTATTCCACCACACGACACCTGTTTTCCTTGGGTTTCTCCTTGTTGGAGATCGCAAGGTCTTGTTTCTGCCTCCCCCTTACGTGGTCATTTTTTTCAGAGACCGCATGTTGGGAGTTTAACTCTTTAGCTCCTTCATGTCAATTGTATTTTATTTTAATGCACTCAACCTTTACTGTTTCTCCGATTGTCCGCGACGACCTTGCTCTTTACGTCGTTTATTTTGTTCAGTGTCCTCTATAGTCACGAGAATGTGCTTACTTTTCATGTGCTATTGTTTGTATAGGGACCGGGCGAAGTCCTCAGTGTCATGCGTGTATGCGGTCTTCCCCGGGGGGACTCGGTCACTCTCTTTCACGACATTTCACAATGCAGGTCACTCTTATCTTTTTTTTTTTGATGGGCCAGTTTATCATTTTTCTTTATTGCCTTCAGTATGGCCTCTATTAATTTAATGTCTATTAATGTGAATGGATTAAATACACCGCACAAGCGCAGGATGCTTTACACAGATGCAAAGAAAGCTCACGCACATATCGTTTGTGTTCAGGAAACTCACTTTAAGCACTCTAAACAGCCACGGTGCTTTTTAAAAGATTATCCTTGGCAATTCCATTCTATGGCCACCACCTGTAAGGCTGGTGTTTCAATCTTTATTTCTAAACAACTGTTATTCCAATTACTTCGGTTGGTGACCGACCCCCGGGGCAGATTTTTGATCCTTCACTGTATTTTAAATTCTACGGAACACACGTTAGTTTCTTTTTATGCACTCAACACGTCACAATTACACTTTGCCAGGAACCTGCTGTCCAAAATTGATTCCCTCAGGAAGGGTCATCTCATCTTAGCTGGGGATCTTAATGCGCTACTTGATCCTTTATTGGATACTTCAGCTTCCCTAAGGGGCAAATATGGTACACAGGTGAAATCATTGGCTACCTCTCTTGCTCATTTCTTTGCAAATGATACGGGACTGCTCTATTGGTGTCATTACTTGGACTGACCATGCGCCGATCTTTATGTCTCTGAAAGTTGATCACTCTTTTATTGGTCGGGACTCCTGGAGGCTCAATAATTCTCTGATTTCGGATTACTCTGTTAAGTCCCAGGCGGTGATCAGAGGCAAACTTTTTAGTATTGCCTCTTACTTAAAGAAACAGAAAGCTAACAATTCTGATTTAGATTCCCTGCTTTTACGTTTATATGACCTGGAAGCCCTACATAAACAAAATCCGTCAGATCAGTTAATTACAGAAATTGCCCATATCAAACTTAGAAAAGCTGAGATTCAGGCCGAGCACACAGCCCGGCTGAGACTTCGTCTCCGCCAACGCTTTTATTCCAAAGGCAACAAGGCTGATACTATGCTAGCAAACAAACTTCACCACTCAACAGCCCTGTCACGTCCTCAATTTGTTCTTTCCTCACAGGGAGTTCCATTACGAAACCCGTCTCACATTGCAGATAGATTTGCATCTTACTACTCCTCGCTCTATAACCTTCATACTGATTCCTCAACTTCTCAACCTACGATAGATTCTATCAAAACCTATCTCGATTCTGTGGCTCTACCTACTCTCCCGGAGGAGATGGTCGCACAATTAGAAGCCCCTTTGGAACTAGCTGAAATCCAATCCACGATTACTCAATTAAAAAGAATTCCACTCCCGGTCCTGACGGTTTGACCAGTTTCTAGTATAAGACTTTTTTCCCAGTGCTAGGCCCTCATCTTCTCTCTTTATTTCGTTCCTTTATGTCCACTGGTCACATGCAGTCTGAAAATTTATATGCCCATGTTGTTACGATCCCTAAACCTGGAAAACCTACAGATAGATGTGAACATTTTCGTCCCGTTTCACTTTTAAACAACGATGTCAAATTATATGCAAAAATTATAGCCAACAGACTTTCTCTGCTTCTTCCCTCTCTCTTACATTCTGACCAAGTGGGATTTGTGAAGAATAGACAAGCCAATGATAACATACGCAAATTTCTTAATGTTCTGTGGGAAGCCTCCAAAAATAAAACTCAGTCTGTTTTGCTATCTTTTGACGCAGAAAAAGCGTTTGATCGCCTCCACTGGTCTTTCCTGACATCCGTTCTCTCTAAATTTGCTTTTCCACCCTCCCTGATTAGGTCAATAATGGCGCTATACTCTTCCCCCTCTGTCTCAGTTTCCTTTTCTGGATTCATTTCTTCCCCATTCCATATCTCTAACGGGATGCGACAGGGCTGTCCACTTTCTCCCCTACTATACATATTGGCTCTAGAGCCCCTAGGGGAACGTATTCGTTCGGACCCGTTGATCACAGGATTCCCTACTTCGAGTGGTGTAGATGTTACATTGGGTCTCTTTGCAAACGACGTTTTGGCTTCCATCACTCATCCTTTAACTTCCTTACCAGCGTTGCTCTCCCAATTTCAGCAATATGCCCAGGTCTCATATCACAAAATTAATGTACACAAAACACAAGCCCTATCTTTAAATTTACCTGGTCCGGTGTTACGTCTGCTCCACGACTCCTATGCCTTTGATTGGAGGAGAGATTATCTCCTATACTTGGGAATTAAACTTCCTCGCCTGTTATCTAAGCTAAATGCATTTAACATTTGTTCAATTTGGAAGCAGGCTCTACAAGACCTTGATAGGTGGCGCTCCTTTGACTTATCCTGGTTAGGGCGCATATCTTCTGTTAAAATGATGCTTCTGCCACGGCTTCTCTACACCTTTAGAGCAGTCCCGACTGTTGTCCCTCGTAAATTTTTACATCAAATACAAGTAGTTCCGAATTCTTTTATTAATTTTAAGGGTCATTCACGTATCTCCAAGCAAGCATACTACTCTCCCAGGTTCAAGGGGGGTCTGGGAGCACCTGACATTCTATCTTATTCTCATGCAACTATTCTGGCACAAACAACTTTATTTCACTACCAGGGTAACTTGCCTCAATGGGTGACCCTTGAAAATACCTATGTCCATCCGTACTCGGTTGCCCAGATTTTATGGTTGCCTCCTCCTTGTCGTCCGAGACTTCCACCACTCCCTCCCACTACATTATGTACACTTCAGATTTGGTCCCACCTGGCTAAACGTAATTCGGCTTTATTTCACATCACTAAAGCTACTCCACTCTCCTCCCTTGAGTTATTAATACCACATTTGAACCTATCCTGTTGGTACGCTGCCCGTTCCTTCAAAGTGGGAGATCTTTTTGATAAGGGTTCCTTGCGGACCTTTTTAGATCTTAGTTCTACTTACGCGCTGCCCTCCTCCGAGTTTTACAAAGTTCTACAGGTCAGACATCTGTTGCAATCTCAAACGTCCTCTTTAACCATTGATGTTTTCTCATCTGATCCAATCGTTCAATTATGTTCCAAAATCTCCCCCCCTCGGGGTATGATTTCTATTTGTTATAGTTCGCTCCTAACCCATCTGTGGGAAAGCAAATTACCACACATGATAGCATGGGAACGTGAGTTGGATACCACTTTCCCTCTTGAAATGGGGCTTGATTCGGAGGAGGCAATGCGGGGTGTATCGCACTGTAGTAACCACATTGAGCTACAAAAGAAAATAATTTGTAGATGGTACCTCACCCCAGCTAGACTGTCCCATATGTTTCCGTCCTGCTTGCCGTTATGCTGGCGGGGTTTCCCAGATAGGGGCACCATGCTTCATGTCTGGTGGCTATGTCCCTCCGTTTCTCAACTTTGGAAAAGATTGCTACATCTTTTAGAATCCACATTACACATACACCTTCCCTTTACACCACAATTAGTGTTACTCCACATGTTTCCAGATGACATCCCTGCTTGTGTTAGGAAGCTGGTGATTCATTTCTTTTTAACTTTAAAACTGATGATAGCTCGTAATTGGAAGTCGGCTACTCTCCCGAAGCTAGTTGCTATACTACATCATCTGGAACAAACATATCTTCTAGAGAAATTGTCGTTTCAGAATGATCAACGGATGCCATTATTTGATAAAATATGGGCACCCTGGACACAACTCCAGCTTTCCCCGCTGTGGCAGGGTTGAATATTGTGGTTTTCCTGTGAGATCGCGCCCGGTCTTTCCTTTCTTATGTGTTATATAGCCATATGGTTCTCCCGGTGGCTTGTCTTATTTCGGTCATGACATTGTAACACTACACTAGAGCACTATTTTGTTTTAATTTTCTTTTTTTTATGCTATCTGTTCTCCTGGTTAAGCTCCCTTAGCCGTTTGGCTCCTTAGTCGAGTCTCGTGATACTGATGTGGTTATTCTTTTGTTACTATTGTGCATTTATGCATACTTACCACCTATGACTCTTCATAGCGAGCATTGCCCTTGTATTACATTGTTTTATTTGCTGTAATGTCGATGCTGCTATTGGTACTCTATGTGTATATTGTCCTACAACCTTGACTCGACAAAATTGAAAATGACAAACTTAATAAAAAACTTCAAATTTAAAAAAAAAAAATTTAAATTGTATATTTTTTTTACCATCAGGGTGAAAAAAATGCTTTCCAGGGATCAGGCAAGAGACACAATTGTAACAGGGTACATTACCTTTGTGTATTCGTGTGTCTATGGATTTGGTAGTAGAGATGTCAGCCTTGACTAGTTTATCACGCAAGGACAGGCATCTTTTATGTGCCATCATCGGGGGCCGACTAAATTCTGGGATATTTGGAAAACTCTCAGAGAGAATATGCCAATGTTTATAGATTACTTTTTTAATGGAGCAAGATTGTTTACTAAAAGTGGTAACGAATGTGAGTCTAGGTTGTGTAACAGTCCTTTGGGAAGGGCTTAAAAGAGATTCTCTTTCCAAATCATTCACTAATAATAATTGTGATTTTACAACTTCCTTTGGGTAACTTCGTCCATAAAATCTTTGTGACATCTCCTGTAACTGATCATTGACCTGCGTTTCCTGGGAGACAGTTCTCTTGACCCTAAGGAATTGACTTTTTGGAAGTGATTTAAGTAAAGTAGGACACTTTCTCATTTTCTGATGAAGAGGCATCGAGAATTCTGTCATCTATTGAAGGTAATTTCTCCTTCTTGCAAACCCCTTGTTCTGATGCTACCTTTAAAATGTTGGAGAAATGCCAAAACAAACTTCTCAGTTATAATTTGCACAGTGTCACCTTAGCTGAATATGTTAAAGTACAACGTATTCCTCGTGGTATGAGGATGAATGTTCAGCCAACTTTGTTCAGAGACAACAAGGACTATTGTAAGAGACTTGAAAGTATTCTAAATAAATGTTCAACTGATTGGATACTCCTGAATCTTGAATTCCTGAGAGCGACCATAACAGAAACTAAAAAAGAATGTGCTAGATTGGAATTGGAATTATCAACCATCCTAAAAGGTGATGAACTAATAAATGCTAAAAATAAACTGGAGAGGAATATACAAATGTTAAAAATTGACATTAATTGTTTTATCCGATTAATCGAAAAAAATAATCGGCCAAATAATCGATTATGAAAATAACATTTAGTTGCCGCCCTAATGGTTTATGTAATATATACACTACCGTTGAAAAGTCTATGGTCACTTAGCTGTTTTCTTACCAAAAATTAGGACATATCTGGCTGTAACATAATTGGAAAAGGGTTTTCTAATGACAAATTCACCTTTTAAACTTATGAATTAGCGAACACAACGTGCTATTGGAACACAGTGATAAAGAGACTCCGTACGCCTATAAAGATCTTCCATTAGAAATCAGCAGTTTACAGCTGCAACAGTTATTTACAACATTAACACCGTCTGGACAAAATTTGCTTTTGTTTTTTATCTCACAAAACCATGGAAATTTCTGACATATACCGTATATATATATATATATATATATATATATATATATATATATATATATATATATATATATATATATATATGGGATACCTTGTGAAAATAGTGACAAACATACAAGCTGTGTACACATAGTTAAGAAATGTTCTTGCCTTTGGCTGCCCAATCGCGATTAGCAGGAAAACAATAATGGAGCAGATCCAGCAACCGAGAACCAGAAGCATAGATGTCGAGTATTTTTTTGAGGAAAAGGAGGCAACCCTGGCTTAAGATGAACCACGATACATGTAAAAATGTGTTTAGCCAAACTGCTTTGGTAAATGGCGTGTTCTTTGTCCTTTGGTTTGTGTGACTGGGGCCAAATAACCCCAAAAACTATTTGGAATTGGCTAAAAACTCATTTAAGAGGTTTATTAAATAACTGGGCATGATAGGTCTATGTTAAAGTGGATTTGTCAGTTTCCCCAAATCTAAGAATCTCTGTATTGGTGTTATTATTATTATTATTATTTATTGTTTTATACAGCGCCATCAAATTGCTGTGCAATGGGTAGACAGGACATAAGTAGTATGTAACATAACAAATTGACTAACAGAGACAACAGGTGATGAGGGCCCTGCTCAAACAAGCTTACAATCTAGAGTTCATCTTTTTATCAGAATTACTGTTATGTGTTTATATGACTGAAGGAATGGGTAACCTTATAAAGGCGGACTCTTCTATAGGTCATAGTAAGGGTGACGTGATGAGGATGGAGTAGAATTCAGAACATTAACTAATATCCTATTTCCACCTTTTGTCTCTTCTCTGAGGTAAAAAAACGGAAGCCTAGGTGCACTGCTCTGAATTGATTATTCCCATTCCATCCACTGCCATAAGTTTTTTTTTTTTATTATATATAATATCGCAAAATGTTTGGCAAGTTTTCAGGAATTTGAGGTACTGATAAAACCTCATTTTTTTAATTTTAGTTTGCTCACTATTACCAAACCTCCCACTCCGTTGATTACCCCAAAAGAGACTTGCCTTCCGGGCGACAGGGTAAGTAAAAAAATATATATATATATATATATATATATATATATATATATATATATATATATATATATATATATATTTTTGTCTCTTACTGTTCAAACTTTCTTCGGGAAAAAGGTGTCTTTACTCCATTGAAGCTTTGACTCTGGGGCCTTGTAAGAAATCCATATTTGAAAGGGGGCTACCTATAATAATGCCTGGACAGGCACTGGTATGTGCAGAAGTAATTTACAAATGCAAAACGTACTTACATTGGTAAAATACTAATTTTTGTTCTTTAGCGGCCTTCATAAGAGCCATAAAACCTCAATTCTATATGTGACCTAACGTGATTTCTCTGCTTATGGAGGACTGTTAATGCCCCGGTGCAGTGCAGCAGTTCATTGCTGAGAGGCACATGATTTAGGTGGTAGAGTCTTGCCCCCATCATGCCAACACCATTGTTTATGGATGATTGGCTCCTTCATAAATATCAGTCTTGGTAATGCAGAGTTTGACAAATCCAGGGAGCGAGGTAGCAGTGGCTCCTTGATTTTTAGATTAGGCTCCTATTTTTTGTGAATTACACAATGTAATTGGTGAATTACGATGTTTGGTCAGTAGATGGCATTCATAGAGTTTATGTAGTGTAGCGTGATTCAAGTACCAGATTTGGTAGGGAACAGTACTTTAGGAGTACCCACAGTAAGAGTAAAATGCCAAGTATTTCAGCTTGAATTGTGCAACTGAAGCTTTAGAGATTCTAATCTAAACAAACAAGAATGTTGAGATATAATACGTTGCCAAGGTCTACTGTGGGGTTTTGGCGACGCATTCGGAACCAAAAAAATATACCGTATTTGCTCAATTATAAGACGACCCTGATTATAAGACGACCCCCCAAATCTGAATATTAATTTAGGAAAAAAGAGAAAGCCTGAATATAAGACGACCCTATAGGAAAAACGTTTTACCAGTAAATGTTAATTCATATAAACTATTTTTTTAATAAAAGCTATGATTGAGAAAAATATTTTGGTTTTATTTCCTTCTATTTTCCAACCTGCCCCCCCCCCAGTTATGCACATCTGCCCCAGAAATGCCACTGTGCCCCATGATATGCCTTTTAACCCTCTAAATACCACTGTGCCCCATGATATGCCTTTTAACCTTATATGCCACTGTGCCCATGATATGCCTTTTGACCCCCTATGTGCCACTCTGCCTCCAGAAATGCCTTATACCCCTATATGCCACTCTGGCATTTAGAGGGTTAAAGGCATATTATGGGGTAGAGTGGCATATAGGGAGGTTTAAGGCATTTCAGGAGGCAGAGTGGCGTATAGAGGGTTAAAAAGGCATTTCTGGAGGCAGAGCGTTTCACAGAGCACTCTGCCTACAGAAATGCCTTATGCCCCCCATTTAACACTCCCTTCCACCGCCCCTCCCCCCAAACTTACCGGAGCTTCTGAGTCCCCTGTCATGTAGCCGGGGCAGCATGTAGAGCTCTATGCGATTCGCGTAGACAACTTACGCTGCAGCCGGAAGGAGGTGGGGATAGCAGCAGGGGTTGTCTGCGTCCATTGCGCAGACCTTCCCCGACTGTCAGAGAGAATTCACCGCAACGGTGCCGGGAACTCTGATCTCTGACAGCCAGGGAAGGTCTGCGCGATGGACGCATACAACCCCCTCTGTTAGCCGCACCTCCTCCCGGCTGCAGCGGAAGTTGTGTACGCGAATCGACAGGAGGATCTAGGTCCCCTGCAGCTCTGCGGGGGATCTGGATCTTAGTCGTCTCATAGTCAAACCTATTTGAGGTCTGATTATAAGACAACACTGATTATAAGACAAGGGGTATTTTTCAGAGCATTTGCTCTGAAAAAACCTTGTCTTATAATTGAGCAAATATGGTATGTTCCAGAACATTTTCTAAAGCTTTCAATAATAAACATGTATCTGTTAAGTGTTAGAGTCTATCTTTAAAACATATATCTGCACTCAGTACCTGATTTAATACTTGTCATATGAAAGAATCACCAATCTTGCAAAGACGGAAAAATGTATGGCCAAAACCCAGTGTAAAATGTGAGTACAGTGCACAATAAAAGTAAAGTAAATATAAGGCCAACTATCACTAGGGTGGAAGGTTTGGGAGGATTTTCTTCAGATTTTTCAACTTGGTAGCCCCAAGTTTCCACCGAGCTGAGCTACTGAGCTCAACCCAAATCCTCTAAGAAAACCTCACGTAAGCATGGACATGCTTCTGGCGGGCATTTAGGGAGCTGAACGGGACACAAACCACAAAATTATTAGTCACTAGGGCATCAATACATTCCTCATGACACAGAGGTCATCACAACTAACATAATCTATTTATGATCAAATGAAAAAAATCCGTTAAATGTATGTGGTGTCCACCTTGCAAATGCATGATGGGTTTCCCTTTGTTGCCCCCTCCACTCCCTGTATGGTCCTCCATGGTGTAAATAGGATGGCTGTCCCCCTCCTGTTTTTTCGGCCTGCCGCCTAGGCCAGAATATGGCGCTGTCTCTGTCTGCTAAGAGGACATGTTACATTCGTTGTCTTAATATACCTCTGTTTGCTTGTAATTAAAGAATATTCTAAGAGTAAATGCTGCCCTTTTTTCTAAAGTAATATTAACAAGGTGGTGTTTTATGATGTTCCATTTTATGAGAACAACTGCACTACTTACATATTGCATCTCCAATTTGCATTATTAGTTTCTGGATCTGATGAGGTGAGAATAGAGAATATGAATCTGGTCCAGAAAAAAACACTGAAACAGAAGAAATAACTGCTCGTTTCTGCAACATGTTCAGACCTTTCTGTATTGCACAACTTGTAATGTTCTACAGCAGTATCACACGGGTCTTTAGAATCTTACCACATATGTGATCTTGGATGGACATCAGCTATTTCTCATTGCAAGACACATTAGCCAAAATTTTAATTGTGATAAAAAAAAATCCAATAAGGTCTACTACAGTAACGATAGACATTGGGGTCCAAATCATAGCATCACATGGCTGTAACTGTTTAAGGCTTACATAGATGCCCAGGTGTGATGTTACAGGGAACTTGAGCATTTACAGATTCGTTGAATCAGTTTGTGCATTCAATATGGTACCAACTTAGCAAGGATTTATGAGGTTAGCATAAGTTCCAAGTGTCATGGTTTTTATAGGACAATCAAAATGTTCAGACACTGGTCCCACATAGCTGCCCCACTGTCCCACTTCTGTAGGCAAGTTGTGGCCAGGGCTGGTGCAACAATTTTTGAACCTCATTTTGTCATTCCTTTGGCTCCTGTATACCCCTTTGAGGGCAGAGCAATTGAGCTCATCATACGCATGACCCCTTCTGTGTTGATGGAGCCTACATTGCAACCATAAATTACAGGCTGCACGTCCCAAAGGCCAGCCCTGTAACCCATAAGGCACATAATCCTTTAAGTGTCTGTGGTGCCCCCCTTGCAAATGTATGATGGGTTTCCCTCTGTTGCCCCCTCCACTCCTTGTATGGTCCTCCATGGTGTAAATGGGACGGCTGTCCCCCTCCTGTATTTGTGGCCTGCCGGCTAGGTCAGAATATGCCACTGCCTCTGTCTGCTAGGAGGACATGTTATATTCGTTGTCTTAATATACCTCTGTTTGCTTGTAATTAAAGAATATTCTAAGAGTAAATGCTGCCCTTTTTTTCTAAAGTAATATTAACAAGGTGGTGTCTTATGATGTTCCATTTTATGAGAACCACTGCACTACTTACATATTGTATCTCATTATAATTTTCATATGTAATTTCATTAGAGGATCTCCAATTTGCATCATTAGTTTCTGGATCTGATGAGGTCAGATATGAATCTGGTCCAGAAAAAAACGCTGAAACAGACAGAAGAAAGAACTGCTGGTTGGCAGTTGACAGTTGACAGTTGAACTGAATGGATGCATAATATGTGAGCTCTTAACCTAAAATGGAAAAATGCGGCAAAATCCAATGAATAAGTACAGTAAAAGACCACCGAAACAAACATGAAACCGGCTAAACCTAAGAAGACAACTCAAAAACAGGTATTTACCTTAAGTGATGAATTTAAAAACCGAAATGAAGCCTCCTTAAGTTCTGCAACATCGGCACAAACACAGCCAGCCATGGAAAAGGAGGAACCGCTGATCTCTGATCCGATTGTCTATAGTACATCAGACATCAGATTCATCACAGAAATAGTAACAAAAAGTGTTAGAGAAACTTTAAATTCAATACTATCAGATTTTAAAAGTGAAATGAAACAAGAACTTCAGTCACTATTCACTGATCTCATCCGCACGATTAACGAACTAGGCCAGAGAACGGGCACAGTGGAAACTAAATTAGATGATCTCATCGACTCACAACAATTCAGTAATAGAAAAAATTGAATCCCATGATGGGGAACTGGAAAAATTTAAGAAAAAAATAATAAATATAGAAGACAGATCACGCAGGGGCAATCTACGAATAAGGGGAATCCCCGAAACTGTCAAATACAATGAGTTAATACCCTTTATCCAAGAATATGCAAAATGCTTCACAGATGATTTCCTAAAAAAACGTTGGAAATAGACAGGGTACACAGAATCCCAAAGGGAAATGGGGTACCTAAACAGGCCCCGAGATCCAAAGAGATGCATTACTTAGGGGAAGTAGACAACAGACGCATTTACCTGACAAATATAACAATATCGCAGCATTCGCAGACCTTTCGGCAGAGACGCTAACATGGAGAAGAGAGATGAAACCTGTGCTGGAGATCCTACAAACAAACAGGATACAATACAGATGGGGTTTCCCATGTCGGCTCCTTGTTCTTAAAGATGGTGCAATCCAAACAATTCAAAATCTGAAGGAGGGAAAGGATCTGTTGTCAATTTGGGAAATAGCTGTACCTGAAACTTCGTCTGATCGTGGTAACTTCAACACTCCTCTTCCATGAAGCCCCAAAAAAGCAACGAAAAGAATGGCAGAAAGTTCCCTCTCTGAGTAACTCTCATCATAATGGAAACGGACATTGGATATTCATACTGCTAATATAACTTTGCTTGGCTCTGTTTGATTTGCTGTGATTTTCTGTGGAGATGGTTAAATCCACCAAAATTAATATGCTGTTGACCGTGAGGACGCCGCTGTCTCTTATAATACTGAGACAGCGGTCTACTCAGAGGCATACTTAATGATTAAAGTTATATAATATAAAATTGTATTATACATCTTGTTGTTACAAACATATACATAAACTAAATAACAAAAGTTAGATAATTTTTTTTTACCTTTTACTAATACTTAAAAGTAACTATCCGGGCTAGGTTATACCCACTTAAAATGATACTTTACTTTCCTGCCTCCAGGAGGATGAAGGGGTTGTCTCTCACACCAGTCACTGAAATTACAAGTGCTGGAAATTTTTATACTTCTATTTGTACCTTACTTTCATTTATTCATTCTTTTTTTCCCTTTATATTCATTTTATTCCATCACTACATTTTTTTTACTTTAATTTTACAACCAAATGTCTAGAAGATCCTAGAATAGACTGTGATTTATATCACTTGTATGGATTTGATGATACAATGATGCTTAATACAGAAATGTTACTTATTTACCAAACTATAAATGTTAAGAAGCGAGCATACAGCACACCAACACCCTTTTACAAATGTATAACATAATTTCCCTTAATGTCAGAGGATTGAGCTCACCATGCAAACGTAACACATTCTGGTCAGAAATGCAATGTTTAAAAGCAGACATAATCTGTATTCAAGAATCACACTTAACGGAGGAAACTTTTCACTATTTAAGACACCAAAACTTTACAAACATTTACCACTCTTTTTTCACCAAAAGGAAAAGAGGATGTTCATTTTTTTTAAGAATTCATTAAATTGTGAGATATATGAGGTCATTGATGATGAAAAGGGTCGCTTCAACATAATATATTGTTCAATAAATGGCAAACCATTGGTCCTCGCAAACACTTATTTACCACACTCCATACAATTTTCCACTTTAAAACATATACTGGAAATACTCACAAAATTCCTGCCTAATGAATCAACAATAATATGTGGTGATCTAAATACCTTATTTTGTCCAGAATTAGATTCATCCGATAGAATTATAACTGAAGACCTAATACAAACTGGAAAAAAAATCATGAAACTAATACAAGAGTATAAATTGTTTGACTTGGAGAATTCAGAATCCTACAGCAAGAGACGATTCATGTTTTTCTCAAAGTCATGGTACATACAGCAGAATAGACCACTTTTTGGAATCAAAAAACATTATACCCATGACAATAGATATGACATACCACCCACCGTCCTTGTTAGACCATGGTCCTATCTCTCTTAAATTAAATTGGGGCTGTAAATCTCTTCACCATTTTAGATGGAGAATAAATGACTTCCACTTAAACGACAAGATATTCAAGCAAACTATAGAGACAGCATTAAAAGAATATTCTCAAAGTACTTTGGATGAAGACATCTCAAAGTCAACAATTTGGTTGGCACACAACCCAGTTATAAGGGGGATATGCCTAGCACATTCATCCAGGATAAAAAAGAAAACAAAAGAGAAATTACATAATTTACAAGTCCAGCTAAACAATCTGACTATTAAACATACATTTAACCCCACACCTCAAGTAAATTCCCAACTGGAAGAAATCAAAACGAACATTAATAAATTACATGAAGAAAAAACAATGTATATAATAGGCAAATTAAAAGAAAGATATTATGCAGGGAACAACAAAACAGGGAAAATGCTAGCACACACATTGAGAAAAAAGGAGGCCCTCACCTCTATTCCTTACTTAAAAGATAACAGTGATACTAAACAATGCAAACCTTCCAAAATGGCTGAAATATGCTTAGAACTTTATAAAAAACTGTACAATATGTACAACGAGAGAGAGGATTACCAACCATCTTCCCATGAAATTAATGAGTTTTTAAATAAAATACAATTACCCAAAATAAAAGAATCTCATATAGAAATACTATCAAACAAAATAACAAAGGAAGAAATCTCAGATATGCCAACAGGTAAATCACCAGGACCTGACGGATTTACAAATTCTTACTATAAAACTTTCAAATCCATTTTAATCCCTAATTTATTGAATTGTTACAGAGAACTACAATCCTTTCATCTGATACCTCAGGATATGAATAGAGCATTCATTGTAACCTTACCAAAAACCCGGCAAAACACCGACAACTTGTGGCAATCTTCGCCCTATATCTCTACTAAACGTAGATTATAAATTATATGCCAAAGCTCTCCCCAGTTTAATTAATTTAGACCGGGTAGGATTCATCAAAGACAGACAAGCCCCTGATGCCACAAGACGGATCATAGATCTCATAGATGTAAGTAATAGAAAAAAAGTTGGATGCCTTCTCTTATCACTGGATGCAGAGAAGGCATTCGATAGATTAAACTGGTCTTTCTTAGGAGAATGCATGAGGAGATACGGTGTCCCTGATGAATTTATACAACTCTGTCTGGGTCTTTACAATAAACCTTCAGCACAGGTGTTAATATCGGGAATCCACTCTCCTATTCTTGACATAAATAATGGAGCAAGACAGGGGTGTCTCATGTCACCTCTTTTATATATCCTCTCTTTAGAGCCACTTGCACAACTAATTCGCCAAAACAAAAATATTAAAGGGGTGACATTACCAAACCAAACTGAACAACATAAAATCTCAATGTTTGCAGATGACATCATGCTAACTCTTCAAAACCCTATTGACTCCCTACCTCACCTAATTAATGACCTTAAACTGTTTAACAAAGTATCATATCACAAAATAAACAACAAAGCATTAACTTTAAACCTAGATACAAAAACGAAATCCGTACTGCATGAGTCATACAATTTTGATTGGCGAAAAAGCAACTTGAAATATCTGGGTATTGATCTTTATAGAAATACAACAAGCATAGCGGGCAACAATTTAAAAAACGTATGGAAAAATGTCCAAGCGGATATAAGAAGATGGCAAGGTTTTAACCTTTCATGGTTTAAAAGAAATGCAGCAATTAAAATGAATATAATACCAAAAATTCTTTACCTTTTTAAGAACAATTCCTCTAAAATTTCCAGTCAAACTCCTTAAAACTATCCAAGGAACCATAAATAGATACATTAGAGGGGAAAAAAACCCTAGAGTCAGTATGTCAACTTTATATAGACATACACTCAAAGGAGGTATGAGGATTCCTAATGTTTTACTATATCACAAGGCGGCCATATTATCTCAACTAGTCTTATTCCTCTCAAACCCTAAAAAAAATAGGTGGAACAAAATAGAAGAAAACCCTCTAAGCTATCCTATAGTTTCACATGTCATGTGGGCAAAGAACATCCCAATCAAACCTAAAGCAACCACGCCAACATTTACTTATGCATTAAAAACATGGATAACATTTTTTAAATCCTTCAATTTGGAAAACAATCTGTCGAAGATCGCCCCAATACAAACGCTACACCTTAATATACCTGGGTTAATCATCGCAAACTGGGTATTATGTAAGATAAATTCAATTTCTCAAATATTAGACACCTGTTTGTCTAATATTTTGTTTGTTTGAGGGAAGAGTTTAATCTTCGCCCCAGAGAAATTTTTCACTATTAAAAATAAAAAATTACTCAGACTCACCAGCTTTCATACAGAGATTTTCTAATACACAAATTGCTTTTATGGAATCGAAACTAAACAATTTAACCGATATAAAAGGGTTAGTATCTTTTATGTATCAACAATTGTTAACTAATACTTTTACAGTCAAAATGAAATTTTTAGACCATTGGGCAACAAAAATAGAAGAAACAATAGATGACGAACAAAGGGATCAATCGTTTGCTCTACTGAAAGGCCCAACCAAATGTATAAAACTATCAGAACTTCATGCTAAAATACTTTATAGGTGGCACTACACACCTGAGAAATTGCACACGTTCTATCCCCAAAGACCGAATTTATGTTGGCGGAAATGCAACCAAATTAGTACTCATCTACATATATTTTGGTCCTGTCCACAAGTATATAAAATCTGGTCTCAATTATACAAACACACGAGTGAAAAATCCAGATTCCAATTGATCTAAAGATAGGGATTTTGGGAATCTATCCGCATTATGTACCACACAAATTCAGGAAACATTTAAATATAGCTTTTATGCGTTTTAAACAGTTTTTAGCTAAACTAAGGAACTCGGAGGAGCTTCCAACCATACCAATGATCATCAAAAGAATGAGAGAAACTAGGAAAATGGAATTGGCTTTTCATATGGGCAACCAGACAATGAGCACTTTCTATAAAATATGGGAAAACTTTCCATCAAAGGAGCATGATTAAAATAAATAAATAACATATTCATAAATTCAATTCATTATCCCTAGCTATACTTCATCAAATATCATTAAGTTGAGGGTTAGAGTAAAGATGACACATATACATAGATAAACCACCTCATATCGCAGCAATGACTACACGCCTTGGAAATATAATTTATCCATACTCGTGTTTAGGATGAATCCATAAATATCTGAAAACATACACAACTTTCACCATAATGGTTGTTTTTGTTATACTTTAATTTTTCCTTTGGTTTTCTTTTACACTTTCTTATAATTTTGTTCCTTTTATCTTCGCAACTGATTATCTTGAATTATTCAATCTTTATGTTGTGTTGTATTTTTGGCATTATGATGTATTTACTCTGTATCAAGGTCACATAGAATGAAATGATCTTGGTGTTCCCTTGACCTTGTAATATCTTTGTCATTAACCAACACATTTCTTTATTCTGTAACAGAGTTTGATATACATGCAAAAAAAAATCTTTAATCAAAACTCTCCAATAAAAACTTATTATATAAAAAATTTTTTTTTTAGGATAATAGGTATTGCTTGGGAATCCAAATGTCATCAGCCACCATCGGTAAAACCACACTCAAGCCAACAAACACTCAAATTATGTCCACGAAAGGTGTTTGGCTGTGTTCATGCAGAAATATGGGGCATGGTTTGTCTAATGGGTTACTATAACCAATGCAGTCTTTCTGTGATCCCTCATCCCAATGTTCTCTGATTCTTTCATTCTAGTTTGATTACTTTTGAAACCCATCCCCCAGTCATATTTCATGCAACCAGGGTCTTGCCTAGAATTGGTGACCTTGCACTCACAAATCATGTGTGAGCAGCCGCAACAACCAATATTTGTATATTAACTAAACAAACATAATAATTACAACTGAACAAATTCCTTAACAACTCAACAATTTTGGTTTTATATTTCAATTTTGTCCAGTCTTTTTAATGTCATTTGGGTTTATGTTTAAAATTGATTCCGATGCAATGTGTGAAAGGTGGTCTAATTCTCACATCAACTAATGAAATGGTAAAATGAGCAAGTGCCTTCATTTGGCGGCTACAATGATGAGACTACTTTTTAAACATTGCACCAGGATGAGTTTTTTTGCACATAACACTCAAATAATTTGTGTTGATACCTCAATGAATAAATGTCAATAAAAGTTACATGTTAATGCTTGGATTTCTTATAAATGTAATATATAAGATGAGTCGATCAGTTTTCATAATGTCTAAGTATTCACGTGTAATTTGGGTATGATGTGTGAACTTTTTAAGGGTTACGACATTTTATGACGTTTTTCTTTGGGTGAAATTTTCTTTTATTGGAATTATTTCAGTTGTTACATGAATCACTGTGATGGGACAGATGTTTCCGGCGATCATCTTAATCAGAATTGGATTCCGAGCCTTCCTCGAGTGCTTTCAGCTGTTCTACTATGGCTCTCTCCAGCTTTTCATTTTGGTACTTTAAGATGCTGAAAAAAAACATTGAATATTTGTCACATTTATTTGTATTGCAATTGTTAATAAAACATCACATAATCTCACTGCCTGGTTCTCCCTCTTGAAACTACATTGAAAAGAGTTCGTGTTCATTTACATGTTAAGGCTTATAAATTTGCTGTTACTTAGCTGCCCAAATAAATCCATGTCCAGCCTGTGATGATTAAACATGAGATATATATATAAGATATATAATAAGATATATTCATAGCATATCCAATAGTAGGAATAACTTCTCACAATCTCCAGAGACCTGGGATGAAGGCAGAAACAAATTCCATAAAATGTACTCACCGTATTCCCACAGAAAATATTATAATCAAACAACCGAATACAATCATTCCGATCAGGAAGATGCCTTGTTCCACAATCTCCACGTCTAAATTAATGGGGGTTTGTGTCGCGTTTGGGGGCATTCCTGGCCCTTTTGAAACTGCATGAAGAGAAAGAAAGAGAAATATGCTTAGATGATGCATACCTGTTAAGTGTCTCTACACAAAATCTTGTATTGGGTAAAATAAGGCTCATTCACCCAGTGGAAGATAATTGAACAATTACTGCATTTCTGTTGCTCTATTCAATAACTGAGGTGGCAGCCGAGTCTGAATATCAAGTCCTGATAAACTGTTACTCCTTACTTACAGTTAACAAGTATCAGCTCAGTAGCTTGTGAGTCATATTAAACAATTGATATCTCACTCTTTAGTAAATTGACCCACATGTAGCAATATCTATGGACATGAGGTTGACTTATATATCTCACTGGTAAGATCAATATATATAGTGGTGTATGGGAAATAGAATAATATGGAATGTGACAATAAACACCATCTTTTTGATCACAAAATCAAACCTACCGCTGACTCTATAAGACAGGATGCTGACCGGTGTCTTGGTCTTCGTTTGGGCAGTACAAGTATATTCTCCCTCATCACCAAAGTCAACATCCTTTTTCTCCAAGAAGGGCTGGTCTGTGATGGTCAGTGTTTCACTTTTGTGATTTACTACCTAAAATGAGTAATGGTGATAAAAAGAACAATAATAATATGCATTAGCTTCATTACTTTTACTGTTATTAAGTATGTGCGCTACTAATTCCCTCGTGTCACACTTGCTCTTTTACAAAGCCCCATAGTCGCTTTTTGATTATTTTTGCCCCAGGAATGCTCTGCCTTTAATGTGTCAAAATAAAATATTTTTGCTCACAGAAAACGGAGTGTTTTTACCAGTGGTATTTTTCACAAACAGTAGTTCTACAATTTAATTATAAACCAAATGACTTCTCATGTTATATACAGTTTAATGTGGAATAACACGGTGCTCTGATATTATTTGGTATTTTGGAATTTGAAAAACTGCAATAACTATTGTTGACTTCAACTACATTTTAGTCTTCAGTGAAATATGTATTCTAGTTGTGAAATGTCTTATAAGCTCTTGTGAACATTACCTTCTTAAAGACGTACTGGATTGGTTCCCCCACATTGACGTGCCAATTTAAACTACAATCAAAGATTACTTCTTGACCTTTGATTACGTCTGTAGTCCGATCTAAAATGAAAATATCAAAAGTGTTATATATATCATGACCTCAAGATTATATCACCTGTAGTATAAAATGTGCGAAAAAGACTCATTTTCTTTTATAATTAGTAGCGTAAGGCTAACTCAGATATGCATAGACCTCCACCAGATCACCAGGAATATGTTTCCATTCTTGCTGAAGATAAATAAATAGGAAGGTGAAAATATGGAAAATAAGCCATTATGGTTATGGCTAAAACGGTTAAAACAAAACATAAAACACAACAATAATTAGAAAAAGAAGAAAATGTGGGATAGAGAGAAAAGAGGTTGTAAAGGATTGGGTGAACAGGTCTTGCCAATGTATCCTATGACTTTAATAAATAAGAGAAATCATTTTTCTATTTTTTGTACAAAATTCTGAATGTCTTACCTCCACATTTCAGTACTTCGGTCATACAGGATTCGTGCCCGCTACAAGGTTTGCAGGATTTCCCACTCTGCACATCTAGAACAATACAAACGTAATTATTTGCCACTATTCTGACAACTTTTTTCTAAAGAAATGCAATATTTAGTTATTACATGCTTCTAAATGATATTGTGTAGATATTCAGCCTAGATACGTGATTATTTCACAGAAAATAAACAGATATTTGGAGTTTACAGGCCGCAGTTGCTACTTGATAATATAATCTGTCTTTTTTTGTGCCATGCGAAGGAGTTCACCCATGAACCATAATAAAAATGTTTAATATAATTTTCTGGCAGTTTCTTACCTTTGCATTTATTGTTGTCTCCAGTGCAAAAGCATAGCGGACACTGAGCAATCTTTTCTAAAACAGAAATAAAAAGTCATAGTTAGATTAAACGGTTATAGAAACAAGCAGCGTATACTGGTGGCAATAGAATAATCCAGGGGTAATTTCAACACCGAGCATATTCGGCGTTGAAAGAGATATACGTAGAAGAATTACATGTAACACATGTTTGAGTAGAGTTTTGTAGAAAAAGAACTTTCACTGAAGCTATGGAATCTTTTCTGAGCCCACCAACCAGGTTTACTAGACACATCACGAGAATATATCTCGACTGACTTTATTTAAATAAGTGATAACCTTTAGAATGTAACTTAATTTTTCCTCAAAGAGTCAACTAGTCATCTTCCTACCATGATACCAGGATATTTTCATTTGATACTGTGTGAGGAGCAAAACACTCACCTTTACATTGGCTATGACCTCCCATGCACGGTACCTTTACCTCTTCACAGTTCTTACAGCTTGTGAGAGTTTGGATCATCAAGCCTGCAGAAAAACATTTAAAAAATCAAAACAATGATGGCTGATATGAAGAACATTCTGATTAATATAGACCTGTTCTGGTGACAGTATCCCTAAAATGGGAACCCCTTAGTTGTTGTTGTCCTGTTTCCATTCTAGGGGCTTCTGTTGATTACAATATATTGCTTCTCTCCTTAGCAAAGTAGGACTTATCTTAACCTCTCAGTGGCCACTCTCTTAAGAGCACCTCTTGGCTGCTCCATTGGACTATCTCCTTTCTCTGTATCAAACGATACATTTCTGATTTCTCTTTCACCTGTTAACACTCATACCCTCAATCACCAGCTATTAGGACATATTGTATGTGGAGAATCATGCCAGTGCTGAACAGTTGGACCCATAATGTTGACAAAGATTGTGATTTGTTGTTGTGATTAAAGTATATTAGAAAGACACTTACCACATGCTTTATCCCCTAAAAAGAGAAGAAAACAGAATAAGAAAACGAAAGTGATTTGATATTTAACACTAAAACTACAAACATAATTTTTTTACATTGTATGTTATTTCACAATACGTTACATGTGGAAATAAATGATTTTATTTCTTTCGGTTTTTAGACTTTATTGTTAAAACTACAGAGTTATAGATTTAGTAAAACTATGTGGATCAATTAATATATAATATTTTGGAAAATTTAGAATTTTGAAGTTTTGGAAAGGAATTTGGAAAAATCTGAAATGTTGACTTTAAGTTATGTTAGGTTCTGTCTGTCTGTAGAGCTTTCCAGCCAATACACAATTCTTCCTTTACAAAACCAGAAATCACGTTGAGCATTAGCTTGGACAACTATATTTTATTGTTTTAGTGATGGTTATGTGGAATTTTGTAACCCAACAAAGTAAAAATGCCACACTGCTACAATGTCAGAAGATGTTATTGTTATTTGACCGTTAATGTTTATCTCAATAAAGGTTTTTAATTAAGAAACTGATTTCTGGATATAATTTCTTTTAAAGTTCCTCAGTCATTAAATGTAGTCATTGTTTTAAGCCATTTGGGAGATGTTTATAATTTGGATAAAGAAAAACACATATAGACGTTTAGAAACATTAAATTGTGCTTACCTTTCAGATTAGGACAGTACCCTGGAAACAAAGATAACATCATTAATGCCTCTTCTGTAAAGTCTATTTGCACGCATACAGTATATATCGGCCAATTGAACTATTCGAGTCATCCATAAAGGTTACAACCAATGCCCTGCCAAATAACTGCAAAGACTGCTTTCTATCTATCCCTAGGAGTCTTCTTTCTTTGGCCTGTTGCTGACTATGAGGGGATCAAGAAATAAGCATCTCCATCACACATTTCTATTACGTGTTCCCTCTCACATGATGCACTCAGCAGGGAGCTGGGATACAGTATAATATCCAAGAAGTGCACTCATAAATACATAAATCGATATAATTCCACAAAAGGTGGTCTGTTGCCCAACCACTAATGTAACAAGAAAAAAACCCAAAATGTGAAAATAAATGCCCCCATACTGAGCATAAACGTGATGAACTATATAGAAATGAATACAGAACCACCAGTAATCTCTTTACACATAATGCAAAAAACACAAAACATCAAATCTAAAAAATAATCCTCATTATTGTTAATGCTCTATTGGTTAATTACCTGCAAAGTTACATTTCAAATCTAATATTAACACACTAGTTATTTCGGTTTCCAAAGAGATTGTGCGTCTTAAATCCTTACTTACTTTCTGACATAAACTGGGTAAAGATGGCACTGAAGTTTGCTTTAAGGTGTTTCAAACTCGCATCGATTGTGTTCATGTAGTGAGTTCCTACCAAAAGAAAAAAGTTTAGTTACGGGCTAAATACATACATTTCCCACCCATTCTGTGATCGTCGGGATGCAGGGGTAACCATATACTTTACAATATCCTTTATTCATGTTTAGAAGAAGACTAAACCTCTATTTGTCTCCTTTGACAAAAACTACCTGTTAGAACATTATTTTTAATTGCGTTCAACCCCTTCCAAATCTCAGCAACAATTTGGGAATGAATGAATCCCCGATCTGCTGTACAGAATTAAAGTTGATTTGAGTCGTTGAACGAGCATCTGCCAGCCCAACGGCGCTAATCCTTTTTTGAATCTACCACTAGTGTTATGGCTCAATCACTGCACTTCTTCTTTGTAACAATATTCAATACACACATCGGTCTGTATCTGACTACTGGAGATAAAGGGGTTAATAACATGAAATATACCAAATAAATACCTTCAGCAACTGTGGCACCGATCGTCTTCACAGAATTGTCAAGTTGTTCAACCAATTGGGAAATAGCAAGTTTATCTGAAAAACACATTGTAAAAGTCATGAAATTGAATTACTGCATTTTAAACCATTTTGACCTGATGTTCTCCAGGAATAATCGACCCACTGAGTGCAGCGGCATCATAAAAAATCAACATTTTCAAATGTTAAGAAATTTCAAGTTATAAAGTTTTATACAAGATTGAAGAGGATTTTCCACCCTGATATTGTCATTGGTGTTGCAACAGCTAGAATTAGGACATATTGTACCTGAGCTGACCCTTGGAAGCTTTCTATATGACAATCCCATTCCTTACAGGGGCCAATATTAAACCAAACAAACTTAAATTAAATATAATCCACCGGCCACTCCCACAGATAGAACCCTAATGCTTAATACAAAATCCTAATACATTTATTAAGCTGTTATTACTTACCAAGTAGAAGACCTGCAAAGTGATCTGTTATGTCACTTATTTCCTTGATTATGTAAGCATGGACTTTTTTAAAATCTGCCACATGCTTGTTTTTCAAAATTATTTGAAACTGATCAAGCTTTCTTTCGGCGTCCTGATGACATTTTAGGCAGCCTGAAACCTGGGAATCAGGCATTAGCACCAAAAGCAATACTATACAGAAAATCATTCTGTTAGACATTAGCTTGCCAACTAACCAACAGCCGTCAGTTAATGGAATGTGACAAGGAGCAGAGGTGGCAGAGTATAAATTCATTGTGTTTGTGATGTCATCATTGTGACATCACAAAGCACCCATCACTTGCACTGGCCATAGTATTTGTTAATCATTTTCTGTATATATGCCAGTAAACTCTCTTATACCCACAAACAATGTAGTAGAAACCTTGAGTTTGATTAAAATTCATCAGGGGACCCTGTGTATCTATACCACAATCAGATAAAAGATTCCACTGAGTAGGGGATAACAAACAGAAGCAACTCTGCATGGATGTATCTACATCTACATATAACACAGACAAGGCAGCAAATTCTTACAGAAACACAGGGTTTAAAGAGCAGCAATACTGCAGTCTTTTTCAGTAAAATCATGAGCGAGCAGTATTAGGGGAAAAGACAGACGGAAGAGAAACATGTTTCATCCATCTCTGCACTACTGATGACTATTTTTGAAACATGTTGCTTGCTATTCGTGGACTGCACCGCTGGTGTAAATGGGAAAAAAAATACATCCATTAAATTGCCCTGATTTAAAAAACATCCTATATTTCTATATGCTTTTTTTTATTTTAGGTTTTCTACTATTTCATTTTTTGTTATTTATTTTGTAACCTTACATCTAACTGTAACCCCATATAATTCCCAATGAAGATGCACAACACTAACTATGCAATAGAGAAGAATATATATATATATATAAAGTATAAAATGGCCACATTAAACATTTCCATGAAGCCACTTTTCATATCCATGACTCCAATCACACCCCTTAATACAAAAGTGTGCCTTCTGTGGCTATTTGAAATATCTGGAGGTTTCTTTTGTATTTCTGATTAAAAACATCCACTCCGTTTGAATTGATTTGCAGCCCAAAAAAAAGCAACAGTGGAAGTAACCATGTAATAATGTTTCATTTTTGTATTTATTTCACAGGCTAGAGACGCCCACTTTGATTTGCACAGCCATCTACTTCTTGCAGAGGCCAACAGCAGATCCTGTTTACTAGTTTACTGTCTTGGGATTGATTTTAAAGGCAAATTAATATCCCAGGTGCCCATAGGCAAATAAACACTACCCAAACCTTTAATAAACTGTATGGGTGTATATTAGGATAAGTGTGGTTATGCACATGTGTAAAGTAGAGGGAATGTATTACCCTCTAACATATAAGCAGAGCACGGAGATAATGCAGGAGATGAATTATGCAGGGAGCCTGTACACTTACCATGTGCATGCAGAAGAGAAGCCACTGAATACATTTTTAGGGGAAATCTAAGGACAATGATATTGACATTTTATGTGTATAGTACCAATAATGTACATGTTACCAAATACAACATGTAAAAGTAATTGGACACTTAAACTAAAAGTGCTATGCTACTATATCAAGTACAGAAAACATGTTTAACTGTATCGGTTTGTAAATTATAATATACATCAGTATTATTCCCATGCTGATAATGTATGGTTTGTGACTCCCTGTAGCTGAGCTCAACATCTCACAGGTGGCAAAAGGTGTTTGGCTGTGTTCATGCAGAAATATGGGGCATGGTTTGTATTATGGGTTATTATAACTGATGAAGTCGTTCTGTGATCCCTAATTCTCTGATTCTTTCTTTCTAGTTTGATTACTTTTGAAACCCATCCCCCAGTCATATTTCATGCAACCAGGTTCTTGTCTATAATTGGTGACATTGTACTCACATACGCTGTGCAAATACTCTGAAAAATACCCTTCAGAAATGCCTTTAAACCCCCCTATATGCCACTCTACCTGCAGAAATCCCTTAAATCCCCTTTATGCCACCCTGCCCCATGATTTGCCTTTTAACCCCTAAATGCATAAGAGGGCATAAGGCATTTCTGGAGGCAGGGTGGAATATAATGGGTTAGAAGGCATATCATGGGGCAGAGTGGCATATAGGAGGGTATAAGACATATCAGGCAGGCAGAGTGGCAAGCCTGGCCACAGATGTGCATAACTGGGGACAGTTTGACAAATAAAAGGAAATAAAAACAGAAAAATATTTTTCTCAAGCATAGCTTTTATTAAATATGAAAACATATTTTACATGAGTTAACATTTACTAGTAAAACTTATATTGAGGTTTTTTCTTTTTTTCTAAATTAATATTCAGATTGTGGAGGTTCGTCTTGCTCGATCATAGGACCATAACTATGGTCTTATATTCGTGGTCGTCTTCTAATCAGATCTCAAATAGAGGAGTAAGATCCAGATCCCTTGCAGCGCTGCAGAGGACCTGGATCCTTCTCTCTGGCAGTCGGTGGAGGTCTGTGCGATGCGCACAGACAACCTCCACTGCTGCTGCCACTTCCACTGGGGCTTCTGTGACAGAGCACCGACATCACATGGCTTTCTGGTGCTCTTTCATATAAACTTCGGCGGAAGTACTGGCAGCAGCAGCAGCGGAGGTTTCTGTGTGCATCATGCAGACCTCCAATGGCTGCCACCCACTAGACACCAAGGAATCTGAAGCATGTGAACAAGTCTAGCGTAGCACTGGTAACTGGGGGAGGGTAAGAGTGGTATAGGGGGTTATAAGGGATTTCTGGAGGCAGAGTGGCATAAAGGGGGTTAAATGAATATCAGGGAGGCAGAGTGGCATATTGTCAGGATTCCACCCTGCTAGCCCGGACCATGCGTAATTATTTTGCTGTCATGTCCATCTGCTACCACTAGTGGCCACCCTCCTCCCTCTGGAGTGCTCAGAATCAGATTACCAAGTACAGCTGAGCCTTATTACCTGAGTGAAGCCCTGCCTTTAAAAGACCTGCCCTGCCCTTCAGTCAGGGCCTTTGCATTAAAGTGTTTGGACCGCTCTGCTTTCGCCCTGTACCTGACCCTGTGTTGATCCTGCCGTCTGCATTGCAAGTAGGCATCCTGCCGTCTGCCCTGCCAGTGGGCTTCCTGCCGTCTGCCCTGCCAGTGGGCTTCCTGCCATCTGCCTTGCCAGTGGGCTTCCTGCCTAGAGACTTACTGCCTGTACTTGCTGTTCCTGTTACCTTCGTTAATCCAGTACCTTTTAAAGTATTCTACCTGTGCTGTGTTTCATTGCGCCTGTCTGTTCCATCCTACTAGCCGTCATGCATCGTGGGGTACAGACAGAACCCTTTGTATCCCCTGTGACTGGACTCCTACCCGACCTGCTTACCAGGGTCATGACACATATAGGGGATTAAAAGGCTTAACGTCATATTCCAGTGCTCAGCAGTGAATCAGCACGCTTTCAGCAGAGCAGCGAGACAGAGGCGCTTCCACTTCAGGACTTCTACAAGGTATGTGAACTTCAAAAGGGGGAGAGGGTAGATAGTGAGAAGAGGGAGAGAATGTTGATAGGAGGGGTAGATAGGGAGAAGGGAGGGAGGGGGAGAAGGGAGGGAGAGTAAGTAGAGAGGGAGAAAGGAGGGAGAGTGGGTAGATAGGGAGAATGGAGGGAGATGGAGTAAATAGTGAGAAGGGGGGAGAGACAGGGTAGATAGTGAGAAAGGAGGGTAGTGAGAATATTGAAATAAAGAGTCAGAATGAGAGAGAGAATTAATGGATTAATGTGTGGATGAATTGTGTGAACGAGTGAGGGTATGAATTAATGTGTGGATGAATTGTGTGAATGAGTGAGAAAATTGATGAATTTGTGAGAATACATTAATGAATATGTGTAACAAATTTGTGTGAAAGAGTGAAAGAATAAATGATTGTGTGAATAATGTGAATAGTGTGGATGCCAAGGCTGGCCTTTGGGGTGCCCGACCTGTGATCTTTGCCTTAGGGGTTTTTATCTATACCTTTCATTCTGGGTTTTTCTGTGAATTCCAATTAATCTATTCCTGCAAACCTGGGTTTTTGTGTTATTCTGTTGATCTTTATCTGCTATGCTATGTTTCCATACATTAGTTATGTATACTTGCAAATACAGGGGTTATACCTAGAGTGCTGTTTCCATGTGTTGTTTATTTGATCTATACCCTCAGTGCTGAGTTTACACGTGAATTCCAGTTGATCTACACATGCAATGCTGGGTTTGTGTGTTATGTTGATCTATACATGCAATGCTATGTTTCCATACATTATTTATGTATACCTGCAAATACAGTGTTTTTATGTTTTATTCAGTTGATCTATACATGCATTTGTTATTTACATGTGTTGTTTATTTGATCTATACCTGAACTACAGGGAGTAAGTAAAAAAAGGGGTGTGGTTTAGTAAATGAGGGGACAAATGGACTCTGAGGATGATTACCGGGAGAGGACCTCTCAATGTCACGGTGCGGTCAGAAGGAAGGAAGACTGCACTGACTCTCACAGTATTCCCCTGATCTGCAGTCAGTGTGGGCAATTTTTGGGGGGCGTTATAGAGGAAGAATTGATTGCATGACAGGGAGCGTGGAGCAGGGCCCAAAGGAAGTGCTTGAGTAGGGTCCAATTTTTTCACTATAATATATATTGGCAACAGGGTCTAATATTTATATTTATTGGATATATTGGCAGCAAGGGCTATATATATAATGAAAACTAACTGCGAGTTCAGCAGAAATCATATTTCAAGTATAATAAGTATATATTGCATCGTTAAAAATGCATGTCTAACGCATATATATATATAAAGTGTATATTTTTTTATGATTGCCCCCCACATACTTTGCTCTCTGTCCCCCCATGCCCCCCCCCAAAAAAATATGAAAGCTGGTGATACCACAGGGTATAAGGCATTTCTGGGGGCAGAGTGGCATATAAGGGAGTATAGGGCATATCTGGGGGTGCATTTAAATAAGAAAAACAAATATGCATTTATTCAATCATAGTTTTTATTAAACATAGAAACATAGTTTATTGAATTAATATTTACTAGTAAAACTTTTTCCCTATAGAGGAAAACTTAATTAATATTCAAATATTGTTTTTTTGTTCAGGACAAGATACCATTCATTTAATCATATCATCTAATTTACTATTAAAGAATTATAGAATATGTTGAAAAAATGAACCAAAAACACCTTTTCTGACTTTTATTTGAAAAATACTTTACAGAAGTGAAAGAAAAAATGTGCAGACTGGTTCGAGATGACAGAAAGGCAACAGTAACTCATATAACCATTCCTTCCAACCAAGGTAAGCAAACTTCCATCTCTGAAGGCATAACACGCTGAGCCTTGAAGCAGATGGGCTACAGCAGCAGAAGACCACACCGGGTGCTACACCTGCCAGCTCCAATTTTCACAGGATCACCAAAACCGGACAATGGAAGACTGGCAAGTTGTTTTGATCACATAGACATGCCTAAATGTATTGGGTTGCTGCCATGTGATTGGCTGATTAACTATTTGTGTTAACAACCAATTATACAGGTGTATCTAATAAAGTAACCAGTAAGTATAGATATGTGTTAAGATTTTATGATGACTTGTCTTTTATGATCCCTTACATTTTGCCTCCCTACCGGCGTTCCATTTTGTAATCCATTTTATCATGTCCCCCCCTTGCAGGCATGGGGTAGGGAAGCCTGCTTTTATGTTTGGACTGGGCCTTCATCCCTTGATAAATCACCAAACGTAAGGCTTGGGACTTCAGGTTAGGGATAGCACTGCTTGCCCCCTAGATTGTGAATGTGAGTGGTAGGGGTACTGTGTAAGCATGCCTTCTAAGGATCCTGCTTTTTTATTATTATCTTTTATTTATATAGTGCCAACAGTTTATGCTGCGCTTATGAGGTATTATTATTATTCTTTAGGACCCAAAATCCTGATTCCTCTCATTCCTAAGAGCCCAGAACGTTTGATGGGTTTGATTGTATAGATGTTATATAGCCTTAATTGCAATTAGTGTGTATATTAACAAAATAATGTATTTGTAAATGAAAAGCATCATGGTAATTGTAACGGGTTCACGAAGAGAGCTGTAGTAACTCCCAGAGATCACCCACATGTATCCTCCTCTTGTCCCCGGAATCACTTCCAGCACCAGCCAGCATGCGCACCTTGGAACCCTGCTGTGTGTATACTTATTGGGTACACATAACTACCTTGAATTGAGTACAGCAGGAATGAACTGTTTATTGTTGTAAAACATAGACTCATATAGCCACATAACTTCATTAACATAAATTAACAGATACATGTATTCAGCCCAACCTTTAATCCCCAGTCAGCAATCCTATTGATGGGATTAATTAAACAATGGAGTTCCTGCCTGTTTGGCAGCCAGGCTGGAGCCATCTCTGACTACCTTGGGGCCTTGTATGGGGCCAGGTCATTCTGTCACATAACATTCTGTCACAGTCATTCTAAATAATTCATTTACATATACATATCATCAGCTCCTGAAAACCACAAATCTGTCAAACCTTGGCACCTGGTGGTACATTTTATGTATGTATTATGTATAGGCAAATGCTGCTCAATACTCTACCATGACAATAATTCTTCCACTGGTCCATAAACAACAACACATAAAACCAAATCAATACAAACAGCAAGGTTCATTCACAAAATAAAGTTGGTTGGCCCTGCATAATGTATATTCAGTTGGACATAAAAAATATTTCAACTCAGGTTGACATATTTCTGCTATACCAGAAATGTAGGTATGGTCTTACATACCATTTTTCCTTGTTAACATGAAGAAAGCTTTTGCTGACATGCACACAGCAGTTTACTATCTAAGAGTGACACTTAGACACCGTTGCAGCTCTTCCCTTAATAGCAGTTGCATTGCTGATGCTGCCTCATAAGAAAGAGCCCTGTCACAAGACTGATAGATAACCCGATAACACAGGCTGGTCTTTCTGGCTGTGGAGTTCTCAAATCGATCCTGTAGCTGAATGCGAACAACAGTCCCCTTGGAAACTCTTTGGACAATAGTGTGAAACTCTATATCATCAAACACTGAGCCTTCACCGACCCAGAAACTGGCATCATGGACATAGTAAGGTGGATACAAAGATAAGGTTTGAAAGGGTTTTAGCTGGTGATGCTTGTACTGTTGCATGAATCGAGCATCTGCTGTCCAGAGCAGTCGCCAATCAGGGACATCTAAAAGAAGCAAGGTTATTAGGTCTATATTAATTGTCACCAGTAGAAGACCAAAGTTGTTACTTAGCTGCCCTGGTAAAACTGAAATTATGCGTCCTACAACTTGATCTCCATTACAAGCAGGTGCTGACATAATTAATTGTATAATGTGCCCCAGTAAGCTTCTGGTGAGCAGTTAAAGGGTTCACATTTGTACAGGATTCTAATTCATTCTTAATAAAACAAATAGATTCACTGGATGTAAAAGTCACTAGAGACATTATAGCATTTTCAACAGCATCAATCAGCAGTTGATGATGGGTTGTGGCATCATTACTCTGAAAGCCCAACATGATAAGAGTCTCACGGTAAACTGGCCTAATCCACGGTGATATATTTTTATCACAAGAAGCCTTCTTTTCCTGAAGATCACGAAAGTCCCTTGATGGTATTTCATTCTTGTCAGTAGTCCGGGTATAATACAAACTGGCTTGAGACTCTGATTGCCAAGGACAAGCAGAAGAAACACAAGTCTCACGTACAAGAGGGAATCCAGCGAAGAATCAAAAGGGGCAGAAAACATAAGAAAAAAAAAACATGAAATTAGCCCCATTATGGACACAGAAGAAAGGAGCATCGAGAAGGAAGAAATTCCAATAATAAATTTATCTGATATTGAACTTTCTCCTGATGAACTGTCACTTTTGGGTAAAGGTCTGTCCTTTTCTCCTTTATATACTTCCAATTGTTTAGATTTGGACAGTGATTTATTAAGGTTCTTTTGCAATTTAAAACTAAAAGTATTTTTTGAGAAAATCCCATGCACTGACAAGTGATCTGTTATAGGGTCTATGCTTACTCTGAAACATTTTGGCCTCAAGAATAAGAGTGTGTTTAATTCTATAGTAGTAGATCATGTTTTGGAAACTTTTATAAACCTTGTTAAAAAAGATATCCAGAGGGTTGGTACTGACTATTCTGTACACAATACACCCCCTAACATGACTAAAGGCGAGAGATTAGCACTTAAAAAATTACAAACAAATTGTGATCTGGTTATTAAACCAGCGGACAAAGGGGGTGCTATTGTGTTACAGAACAAAACTGATTATATACAAGAAATCTTGAGGCAATTGAATGATAGTAACACCTATAAAATTCTTTCAAAAGATCATACTATTGACTTACAAAACAAAGTTCAAATTCTACTTGAAGATGCTCGTAAGAGGGGCATTATTGACAGTGATCTTAATATGTTTTTATTTAAAATCAATCCTGTGGTCCCTGTTTTATATGTCCTGCCTAAAGTCCATAAATCATTGGAAAACCCTCCCGGTAGACCAATTGCGTCTGGAGTTGACTCTATTCTCTCACCCATTGCTACATTCTTGGACCATTATTAAGACCTTTTGTATATGAAACTAAGTCCTATGTGAAAGACACTTCAGATGTCTTGAACAAACTGAATAATATATCAGAAATAGGGGATCTTTACTTGGTTACTTTGGATGTAACTAGTTTATATACTTCTATTAAACATTGTCAAGGGTTGGGTGCTTCAGAAATTGCACTTAAACATTTAGGATACGCAGGTGATACCCTTTCCTTTCTGATGAGATTGCTTGAACTGGTTATGGTGATAACTATTTTTTATTTCAGGATACATTTTATTTACAGTGCCAGGGAACTTCCATGGGTTCCAATGTGGCGCCCACATATGCAAATATCTATATGGCAGATATATGGAAGAGAAATTGATTTACTCCAATGACCTTTTTAAACAATGTGCCGTCAAATGGTGGCGTTATATCGATGACGTGTTGTTGCTATGGGGCGGCACATTGGAATCCTTGGATTTGGTCCTTGAGTTTCTAAATACTTGTTCGTATAGTATCAAGTTTACAATATCTTATGATTTTATATCTATTACATACCTGGATATTTTGATCTACAGAAAGAATGGTAGATTGGAGACTAATTTATTTAGAAAATCTCTTGACAGGAACACCTTACTATACTACTCAAGTTTTCATCCACCTGCTTTATTAAATCACTTCCAAAAAGTCAATTCCTTAGGGTCAAGAGAACTGTCTCCCAGGAAACGCAGGTCAATGATCAGTTACAGGAGATGTCACAAAGATTTTATGGACGAGGTTACCCAGAGGAAGTTGTAAAATCACAATTATTATTAGTGAATTGGATACCATCTTTCCTAGGGGTCTTAATTATGAATTTGACTTGATGCCTCTTATTTGATTTTATTTTAAATATATGTTGATTTTTCTTTATTTTTCATATTTTTATGATTAATTTTTATTCTTTTTTTCTTTTAGATTCACCTTCTTTATTCTCTATTTGTTCTACATGTGCTGATGTCGTCCTATACTAGTTTCAGACCCTTATAATTCACATGATTTCATCAATACTTTAATAGCACTGTGTCACTTTAAAGTATTCTGTGCAAAATCTTTCTTCTCTTTAACTGTTTTTAATAAAATACACCTTGAGTACTTTTTCGTTGACCTCTATTATCGATGCACTCTATTAACTTTCTTAGACTTGGTTGTCTTTATACCTACTTTGCACTTTATTCAATTGTGTCACATTATGATATACCATTGTCTATTAACATAATTTATGATGACCTTTCCATTTTTGGTTTTTGTAAATATTCAAGTCCGTTATCTATATTATAAGAACCAGTGACTTTTATTTGTTTTATTCACGGTATGTGTCATATAACTATTTATTCACTCACAATAGATATTGTCTTTTTACTATTTTTCTGTTTTTTAAGATAACAGATGGTGATCTGATGATATATGCACTTGGTAATGCTAATACACTTTTTGATTACACTCGCACTATTTTATCAGAGATATAATGTTCTTGCGCATGCACAGAATATGCTTGCGCATGCGCAGAACGTCACCACATTTTAGTGCTGACAAATGTCTGCTGATTATCTCATTTTAATCAGCATATCTGTTTTTGCCGAGTTAGTTGTTTGGTTTGACTTAATTCACACTCTTTTTTGGAGTATTAACACTGATTGTTTTTATATGGAACTGCACTGGTTAAATCTCTGTAAGTGCCTTTTACATACACTGATTGCACATACTTTATGAATGAATATTTACTTATGTTAATACATGATCATCAATTATACTACATATGGTGGTAGATTGGATTGGTCTTTTGATTGGCTATCCATTTATTGATATGTGCTATTTAAACTCTTACTTTTGCTTGTGTGGTTAACTTGATAAAGACCTCATTGTGAGGTCGAAACGTTGTTGGTGGTGTCCTTCAATAAATCTGCCTGAGCTGGAACCCTTGAGTGCCTGGAGCCTTTATTTATTTTTAATTTTGGCTAAAAGACCAAAAAAAAAGAGATCAGATTTCGCCTAGACAGTGGCTTCATCAGGAGGTATCAATCATTAATCCGTTCACTCACGTTGTCTTCTTTTATACTTCCTCAGGTTGCCGAAGAAGGTCCCAGATTCACTTCTGTGTGTCTCTCGATGACGTCGTCCTGACAGGTAAGTTGTTTCTCGGTGTAGATATGTTCTTGCCACGGAACGTCCAGCTCAAAGACCATGTTCTCTTCCTTTTCAGCTGTTTCTATCAGAGGAGCCGCCCATGCCGTTGGAACATCGGTAGGGCTGCAACAACTAATCGATAAAATCGATAATAATCAATAATGAAAATCGTTGCCAACGAATTTCATTATAGATTAGTTGATTAGCTCTGAAAAATACCCCTCGTTTTATAATCCGTTTAAGTGTGACTCACAGCAGCAGTTCCTACTTACCAGTCCCTCCTTGCAGTCACTGCTGATTGGCCCCGCCTATTTCCTTCTTCCAGTCCCTCCCTGCAGTCACTGCCAATTGGCTGCAAGGAGTGGCAGGGAGAAAGAAAGGGGCGGGGCCAATTGGCAGTGACTGCAGGGAGGGACAGGGAGAAAGAAAGGAGCAGGGCCAAACTGACGATTGGCCCCGCCCATTTCATTTCATCCACGTGGCTCAAGAACTCATCTAACTGTGAGTATAAAATGAATATTTGGGCTGCTGAAAGTTAGGGGCAGTTATAGTTAATGGGGTGTTGAGGGTTAATTTAGAGGCAGTTATAGTTAGTGGGGTGTTTCGGGTTAATTTAGGGGCAGTTGTGGTTGATGGGGTCTTCAGGGTTAATTTAGGGGCAGTTGTGGTTGATGGGGTGTTTAGGGTTAATTTAGAGGCAGTTGTGGTTGATGGGGTGTTTAGGGTTAATTTAGGGGCAGTTGTGGTTGATGGGGTCTTCAGGGTTAATTTAGGGGCAGTTGTGGTTGATGGGGTGTTTAGGGTTAATTTAGGGGCAGTTGTGGTTGATGGGGTGTTTAGGGTTAATTTAGGGGCAGTTGTGGTTGATGGGGTCTTCATGGTTAATTTAGTGGCAGTTGTGGTTGATGGGGTCTTCAGGGTTAATTTAGGGGGAGTTGTGGTTGATTTAGGGGCAGTTGTGGTTGATGGGGTGTTTAGGGTTAATTTAGGGGCAGTTATAGTTGATGGGGCGTTTAGGGTTAATTTAGGGGCAGTTGTGGTTGATGGGGTCTTCAGGGTTAATTTAGGGGCAGTTGTGGTTGATGGGGTCTTCAGGATTAATTTAGGGGAAGTTATGGTTAATGGGGTCTTCTCTTCAGGGTTAAGTTAATGCTGAGGACTGAGGATTAATGTAATTTAATAAGGTTAATAAGGTGCAGTTAGAGGTAAAGGGGGCAAACTTAGGGGAATCTAAATCCTGGGGGCAGTGAAGATTAACCCTGTATTTATTTATAAAAGTATTGTGTCTGTGAACGAGTCTGCAAATCTATGAGTGCCCTATGGCATATCAGGGGGGTATACGGCATACCTTGGGATGACGGAGTGACATATCTGGGGGAATAAGGCATATAGGGTATATAAGGCATTTGTGGGGAGGTTGGATTGGCATGTCTGGGAGGGCAGTGTGGCATATCTGGGGGTATGTGGCATATCTGGGAGGCAGTGTGGCAAGCCTGGGCTCAAATGTGCATAACTGGGGGGGGCAGGTTGGGAAATAAAAACAATAAATGCATTTTTATCAAAGTTTTTTTATTCTGCCGTTTGTTTTTAACATCCTACGTTACTTTATGAAATAATTTTAAATAAATGAAAATTGATCGCAATAACTGTCTTCTGTGGTCTTTCCCTAATGTTTCTTGTGGGAATATTGTGAGTACACTTTCTGGAAAAAGTTTCCAATTGCCTTCAGCCCAGGTATCTGGGGATGGTGAGAAGTTTTTGTTACTATTGTATTTGCTATGAATACATCTTATAACCCTATCCAGAAACATACATGCATGCAAGCACTATTTTCATTGGAATAATAAAAAGGGATTTATGGTCGGGATATGAGTAACGGGTTTAAGTATCTGGTCATCTTAAGTCATTACAGACTGGATATGTATTTATTTGGTCTACGTAACAGCAAATGTGTAAGTGTTAAAACGTAAAGGGTTATGAACACGTTTCACTATAGCTTCAAGAAGAAACAACCAAGCAGTGAGGTTATGTATTTTTTTTATTAAAAATTACAGCAAAAATAAATGCGGCATGTTTTCAATTATTTGTTGCAGCATCTTAAAGCTGAAAATAGAAAAGATGGAGAGAGCTATACTGGAAGCTATAAAAGAACGCAAGTGACCAAGGTAAACATGTATCACACCATTCAAATAAAGTTTAACCCCTTAAGGACCAGGCTGTGTTTTACCTTTTGTACCACTGGGACCGAGGCTGTTTTAACACTTTTGCGGTGTTCGTGTTTAGATGTAATTTTATTAAGACATGGAGGCTTCAGCAGCAAGGAGATGAGGAAATATTCAACACAAAAAAACAAATAACAATAACCAATGAAAAGGTAGCATATCTATTTCCAAAATTTTGGCCACGCGTATGCAACGGTTTATCCCGTACCTGGTCCATCCTGATCAGACGGGTTTCACGCCGGGACGCGAATCCCGGGATAGTACGCTTAGGGCGGTGAATTTAATGCATTACGCAATCTCCTCCAGGACTGAAACCATCCTCCTGTCAACAGATGCTGAAAAAGCCTTTGACAGGTTGGATTGGTCCTTTATGTTTGCGGTCTTGGATCATATGGGGTTTGGTCCAAATATGCAGCGCTGGGTCTCCTCCCTTTATTCCCGCCCCTCGGCCCGGGTGCGCGTTAATGGAGTGTTAACTGACTCCTTCTCTATCACGAATGGGACCAGGCAGGGCTGTCCGCTCTCCCCCTTACTGTTTATTCTTTCTTTGGAACCTTTCATGGAGTCCGTCCGGCAGAACGGGGATATTCGGGGCCTATTAGTTGGTAACGTCATGCACAAGGTCCTGGGTTACGCCGATGACTTACTATTTGTTATCACGCAGCCGCGGCTCACGCTCCCGGTTATCCTCCGTGAGTTCAGGGAATACGGGGACTTGGCTAATCTCAAAATTAATACTTCGAAATCTGAGATCCTGAATCTTAATGTGGCTACGCATGACGCTCTGCATTTGCGTTCGAGCTTCCCCTTCAAATGGTGTGGGGAGAAGCTGAGGTATTTGGGGGTCTGGCTTACGCGAGACCTGTCAGAGCTTTATCGCCATAATTTCCCTCCCTTGTTGTCTACTATTCAGAAGGACCTCGACGCATGGTCTCCTCAACATATTTCATGGTTTGGGAGGATTAATACGCTCAAAATGACTATCCTGCCTAAGCTTTTGTTTTTATTTCAGTCTCTCCCGATAGAGATCCCCCGGGCCTTTTTTGCTTCGGTACGTTCCCTGTTTTTGCGTTTCATATGGTCTCGTGGGCGCCCTCGTATCCAGTTTGCGACCTTGTGCGGGCCTAAGTTGAGTGGAGGCGCGGGTCTGCCGGACCCCCGCCTGTACTTTCAGGCTTGCCACCTCTTGCGGGCCCTGGAGTGGTCCCACCGTCCTGCACACAAGTTGTGGGTTGACATTGAGGCCCAGGCAATTTCTGTGCCCCTGCATCATCTCCTGTGGTTGCCGCACCATCATTCCCGAGCTTTTGCCCGCACCCACCCGTTTGTGAAAGCTACGCTTCTCACGTTACACTCGCTGCATTTATCACACTCTCTGACGACGTATCCCTCACCCCTGACGCCCATTAGAAATAATCCTGACTTCCCGCAGGGACAGGCTGCTGGCCCTTTTTTGTCTACCACGTTGACGGACAGGGCTCCTATTTCCGACTTCTTACTTGATGGCAGGTTGAGGCCTTTGGATGCGATTATACCGGGCAGGTTGCCCTCCACTCTCGATAAATTTCACTACTGTCAATTGCTGAGTTTCTTCACTAAATCGGCTCGCAAACATACCATGACGCGTGCTCTTACTAATTTTGAGCTCCTATGCACTGGCTCCTCCCTCCCTCCGCATGGTGTTTCGTTGTTATATCAACTTCTTTTGCGGACGCAACTCATTGTCCCGCTGCGCTTTCAAGGCTTCTGGGAGCAGCTACTGCAAGTCTCTCTAAGCCCGAATGACTGGGACAAGATTTTTCTCCTTACCCATAAGAGCTCACGTAGTACTAAGTTGCAAGAAACCTCGTACAAGCTCCTGACACGCTGGTATAGGTCCCCTGATGTTCTCCATGCTGCCTTCCCGGATGTACCTGATACGTGTTGGAGGTGTGGCTCCGCGGCAGGGACACTTTTTCATTTATGGTGGGAGTGCCCGAGGATTGTTCCATTCTGGCGTCAGATCCATTCGCTCATGCCCCGGTTCACGGACCGTCAGGTGCCGTTTTCGCCAGCCTTTTTCCTTTTGCATCATACTGACCAATCGGTCTCTAGCTATAGGAAGTCGATAGTGCCTCACCTTTTAAACGCAGCGAAAGCCTTAATCCCGCTTCACTGGAAGGATCCTCTGCCACCTTCGTTTCGGGAGTGGGTCCTGAAGGTGGAGCATATGAGGTCTCTGGAGGAGTTGGCCATGTCCTCTGATGATCAAAGTGAGAGGTATCGGAAGACGTGGTATTATTGGCTGGAATATGTTGGGAGCTCCGACGTTTGAGCCCTGTTGCATGAGTGAGGGGTCGTTTCCGGGGTGGGGCGCTGTGCTGGTTTCTGGGAGCACCCTTCCCCCCCACCCCCCTTTTTTTTTTTTTTTTTTTTTTTTTTTTTCTTTCTCTTCTCTCTTCTCTCTCTCTTTCCTGTTTACCTTCTCGTCTCCCTTTTTGTGTGCCATCCTTCCCCGTGTCCTTCCCTTGTTTTGTCAGGGATGTTACATCTCTGCGCCCCCTCGCTTTCCTCCATCTTGTCCTATTTTGATTGGCCCCTGAGGCCCTCTATTCGGCCTACTGTTTATGCCAGGGTGGATGTATGCTGCCGCGATTTTATTGCCCATGTACGCATATATTGCTTTACTTTTGGTATGCAATGTGTTATATTTCCTGCATTATTTTTGCCGCTGTGAATGCCCTGTGCTCGACAACGCTGGCCCACTGCGTTGGGCTTTATTTCTGCCTGTGCTCTGTGGACTTATGGACCCCTCTCCCCATCCCTTTTTTCTTTTGTCTTCCCTTCCCACTTATCTCCTGTTTTGTTGTTCTGATAAAACAATAAACATATATTTACAAAAAAAAAAAAAGAAAAGGTAGCATATCTAATAACACCACGCCCCTTCCCATAATCTTCCTCTTTCTTTGCTGCTCCCTCAGACAGCTAAGTATCTCCATTTTTCTCTCCAAATTTGAATTATATTTGTTATATTTACTGATATTATTAATATCTATTAATATTTATATTAATATTAACTTGTATTAGTTTTGCATAATACGTAGCCCCGTTTCAGTGTTTATGTATTTTGCCTTTTGTTTTTTTCTTGCTCTCTGTCTTTCCCTCTCAGCCTCTCTCTTTTTCTTCCTGTGTTTATCTTTCTCGCTGCCGCACTTCGCCGCCGCCGCTGTGCTTTCGGTCCGCTCCAGCACTTGGCTCTACAGGTAGTTCATCAGCTTTGAACTAGCATAATACGAAGCCTCTGTGTCTTAATAAAATTACCACATTTTACTATTTTCATGACGTAAAGTCATGATTTTATTAATGACACGGAGGCGAGTATTATTCCCTCCCTCCCATCTCGTTTTTCATAGTGATTTTGTTTTCACTCTCCGGTAAATTGTTTCTTGTATCCTGTGATGTTGTGTTTCACGATAGCTCAGGTGAGTTTCCTCTGTTTTATGCTTATTTTTGATTGCCTTCTGCGCAGTTATGTGATTATTTTGTTCTTTTGGACCTTTTTATTATTATGCATATGTCATTATTTGTACATCAATTGCTAATGGCATTGAGCCCATTTTACCATGTCTTTCTCCTCTTTTTCAGCTTAAACCATTTTTTGAGGATTTGGTCCTTGTTCTATACTTCTGGATGAGTTGTCCGAATTGCTGATTCTTCGGGATCTTTGGCTACAGCAAGAAAGAGGAAGATTATGGGAAGGGGCGTGGTGTTATTAGATATGCTACCTTCTCATTGGTTATTGTTATTTGTTTTTTTTTGTTGAATATTTCCTCATCTCTTTGCTGCTGAAGGGAATAAAGAAAGAGAAAGCATAATACTCGCCTCCATGTCATTAATAAAATCATGACTTTACGTCATGAAAATAGTAAAATCTGGTAATTTTCTCCTCACTCATTTAGACAGAGACAAGAAGGGCTTTCTTCAGATACCATTGTTTTGATCATATTATCTAATTTCCCATAAAAAAATAATATGATGAAAAATTTTAAAAAAACCCACATTTTCTGACATTTACCCAAAAAATCTTTTACTCATCCAAAAAAGCTAATGAAAAAACCTACTAAATGTATTCTACTATTTGTCCTGAGTTTAGAAATACCCAATGGTTTTTATGTTTTTTTGCTTTTTTCTGCACGTTATGGAGCATTAAGTAGCGTTTTGCTATTTCAAAACCATTTTTTTCCAAATCTGGTAATTCTTCCCCCCATGTGCCATTTCAGGTATCTTGTGTTGAGTTATTTTTAAGGGAACAGCAAATTTACACTAGACTTCTCAGTCAGGGAAGACTAAAAAGATAGGTTTGTGAGACAGTGTTACCAACTCATCTTGTTGAAGCAATAGCTAGCAGGAAAGCAGCCTTCAAAGTGAGACAGTTTATTACACAGGTGCAGGAGCTTAAAAGGAACATACAATTGGACTGAGATAATACATAACAAAACTAAAGGAGGAGACATCATATACCTTGGGGGAAAACAGATCCAAGAAGAACTTACCAGCTTTTATTGGAGCAATACCCTTAGACAGAAACCTAAACTTTGAATGCTAGTTACACTTGTGACAATGTATACCAGGTAGGACAGGTGTGCCAAACACATTAAAAGATTCTGGTTACGTGCATGACCAGTTTGCTAGCACGTATCAACATGCATAGAAGGGAGGTCCAAAAAGCAGGGTCTGGGTTTCAAGAGCCAGGTAATCAATGGAATTTTTTTCCACATTGGTAATAAATATAGATCACTACGAGAGATCACTACGATTCTTGTTCCAGTGCCTCAGGTGCTGCAACTGAAAAGCCTGGCTATATGATCTGGCAAATGGGATAATTTTCAGAGCCAATGCTGTATGCAAATGAAGCCACAGTACTACAGTATCTCTTCTGGAGATACTGTAGTAATTCTGCTTTGAAGACCATGGCTTGGAACACTAACCATCATGATGGAGCACACCCTTCTTTTAATTAATCAGTAAAGCAATTTGTTGGAGATCTCTCAGAGGTGTTTGGGTATTCTGCTGACATGACAAAAATCCTGATGTGGAGATAGGGCCTTTGTAAAAATATAAGGAACTGAAGCCAGCCCAAACGAAAGTGTCTGTAACTAGTTATAAAGGTAATAATGAATGACAGACACCTGAGAAATTGCTGGTAATTCAGGTGGATGGGAAGGCGGGGTTATGTCTATTTCAGATCCACAGATTACATAAAATTTCCTGGCAGCATGGAATAATTTATTGTCCACAAAGACCCAATTAGAAACATTAGTAGGCACAGACAAATTCAGGCGTTTTATGTCCAGAAACCATGGGTTTCTCTGGAAAACCAAAAAAAGTAATAAATAAAAACTGAAAAAGCTCCAAAGTTGGAACTGGTATAACAAATTCTACCCTCTGCAAATCCCAAATGCAGGTTCATAGTGCCTGGGTCCCTGAAAAGGGGAGTCCCAGAAGTGTGTGCTTAGATGTGGCATCCCCCAACTAAAGTTTTACCATAAGGCTTAACAAGCCAAAAAGGCATCAATTGGAAATTCAGCAAAGAAGAGCCCACTTTTTAGGAGATTAGAGGGATATAGCGTATCATGTCCATGATGAACGTTAGGGTCTTGTAAACAGGAAAGGCACAGACTTGTGGAGGGTGTGACCGTCTTCAGAAAGCCAAGGGTGGAACTTATGAGCTTAAGTAACAGGTGTATGGACACCAGCAGGAAGGTGCCAAAAATAGAACCTTCTGTGGCCTCAACTTCTCCAAATAATGCCTCATTTGCTTTCCACCTAAGCCAGAATGTGTTATTGTAAAATGTAAGTTATCTGCAGTACAGATAAATAAGGTTCCAGCAGCAAGCAATGTGCCAGGGCAGTATCTCAAATGACTTTAAACCTAACATGGGTTTTAACAAAATGGCCATATATAATAAGTGTTCCTAAAGAAAATCCATGGGCAAAAACATAAGGTGACCATAAACTCCTCCTGCCTCTAAGACGTGAGCCAAGATAAATATCCTAGTCATGAAGTGGAAGAAACAATCAAGTTAGATCTCGTGGAACAGGGCAAAGAACCTTTCCTGCTGTTTGAGCATCCAGCAGAATGCAGGAATGCAGTACTGGGCAGATGCCACAACTGTGTCTGCATTTCCAAGTAGAACTTTAGAAGGATGGCTAGAAGCCAGAAGAGGTACCTTGAAGTGAGCACCAGAGCTGTATAAAACAGCCACTGCAATAAAATCAATGGCCAAAAGTAACAAAACAGGAAAATACCTTACTCCAGTGTCTGATAGGGCTAGTAATCTAATAATAAACTAATCTAAATTAGGTCAGTGGACAGGCCTGATAGAATTAGCCATCACATTCCCATTTCAGCATTTTAAGGGCAACCTCTAAAACTAAATTAAAAATTGTAATGTGGGCTTGAGGGAAGTCAAGATACCAAGGAGGAGGCATGGGGTTGTGCAGAATCCAGGGAGAGGAGCTGGAGGGAGTACAGAAGCTCAGGAGGCAGAAATACAATGTTTGTTATACTATGATCAGTACCGGTTACCGATTTCCCTGATATACCATCACCCTCTGATCACTCATGTAGATTATAAGACCACTGTAATATACAGCTACAAACTCATACTGCCAATCCAATGTGTATGGCCTCTGCAATCCATACCCCCACTTCCAATCACACATCAGACTCACTGAGCTGAAACCTCACCACTGATCCATCTTTCTCACTCTCTTACATGGCCTTCCAACCCACTTACATTCACTGCGTCAGTCTTAGCAATACATATCCGTACACTATAAAAATTACTTTTTGTATTAATAATGCCCGACATATCTGCGTGTTTATTTTACTGCAAAAATCTCTCATCCATAATAGGGCTGTTAAAAGAGACTTATTTTTTTTTATTATTATTATTATAATGGATTGTTCCTCTTTCCTTTAGTAAAACAAAAGATTGTTAACACTTCATCCCTTCGTAATTTATTTTTGTGCATGGTTGAATTACAAAACGTGCCAATGGACATGCCAATAATTCCAAGGATAACAGGGGGTAAAACCTGTCATTCCTGGCTCAGAATAACTAATTGATACCTATTGCAGCAGATGCTAATTTATTAATACTGTTGGAGGTAAAAAATAGGGAGATGAAGATGAGTACTGGTAGCATGCAGAGGCCAGAGCTACACTATTTTTTATGTGTTCATAGGCCTTACTCAGTTAAAGGTTGAAAGAGGTAGCTGGAGTAGAGGGAATTACTACATTGTTATTAATAGACTTCCAGTTATGTTTTTATTTTTTAATAATTTCTATTTTGTTTCTAAGTTTGTTTCGGTTATATATCTGCATCACAAAAATGTTATTTCATTTCCACTTGGAGTCCACAACACACAATGGGTAAAAAAAAAACAATGTATAGTTAATATCATTTAGTTGGCGATGCATTTCAGACTGTTCCTGATGCAGCCGACTTTTGCACTGTCCGCAGGATAGGTGTCCATGCAAATTAGCCTGGAAGAATGAGAAAATAAATTGCAAACTGGTTTCATCTGTGGTACTTCATTTGCTGGATGGCCATGTTCAGTTGTCATCCTAGTATTTTAAATCCAAGGATTAATTTACACGTTATCCATATGAACACTGGGCATAGGCAAACATATCCAGTGCAATGCACAAAATGGGCATCCGTTTGCCTTCTGGGATTCCCAAATTAGCATTAAATAGTTAATGTACCTAAACACAAGACAGGCTGTTTAAAGGATAAGCAGATCTGGCTCTTGGTGAATAACAGACCACATCATTCAATTGGCAGAAATAGCGTCCTGCAGCAACTCGCCAAGGGCTTAGAACCCACCATGGCTACCTCCTGACTGGGAGACTTTTCTTGTTCTTCTTGGTGGCTGGTGGTAAGGGTAGTGGGTTCATTCATTCCATTTCAGTCTGATTTCTTTGGTAGACGGCCCATCTTTGTCTGGATGTTTCGCAAGAGGAAGAACAGCACAGTGACTGCTGCACAAGTGATCTCGGCTGACCAAAATGCAGTATCCCAACTGTAATATTTGGCAATTGTGCTAAATGGGAGTCCAGCGAGGAAACCTCCAACTGCAAGATACAACACAGCTTCTTTAACACAATCCATACACCTGCACCCAATACATTTAATATGCAAGAGAAATAGCAACATTAGACATAGGACAGAAAAGAAGAGCTTAGTGTATGCCTTTTTGTACAGCAAGGACTCTATTAAGTAAATCCTCAGCAACTCTACATTATCACACTGACCTCATCTGCCATGCATTAGAATTACAACTACATAATCTAAACATATTTTCAGTCTCAGGGAGGTGCTATCTTTCCTATGGGTCCAATGAATAAATGAAGACTTACATTGTCTACATATTAGTACAAGAACGTAAGCACAACACACAAAGGAATTTCTACGTTCTATCGAGTGACATCATGTCATCTCTATGATGACACGTAAACTAAGAACGTTGCCTAAGTAAAACTACCTTCAGCTTACAGTGTTTTTTGTCAGTGATGTTGTTATGAAGCTAGTTAACATGTAAGTGACCAATTCTCCATATGATGGCTGTGATTTCATGTTGAGAAAACTAACACATGAATTTTCTATCTTGATGTTATCGTCACTCATGCTCCCCCTACCCATACAAAGGGTTTCTCAATCAGCTACCAACAAATGGGCTAACGGAAAGGGAGAAATAACATAATTGTAAGGAAATCATCATCGTTTAACGCATGCAAACAGGAAGATCGCCATCACCAGTGGTATTGCACTTTCAATCTGTAAACACCATCATATATTTATTGTCCTAAACTACAAAATGTAATGTTTGGCAAAGATGATAAAACCCAGGACTTAAAGTACTATACATATACACAGGAATTTTCACAGCCAGATGATTTTTACTATGTGCAGGGGAATATTGGGGACCGTGGAAATTAGAAGGGAATCATATATAGCTGTTAAGAGTAGCGTAAATAGGGTAACGTTGGAGTGGATATTAAGAAATTAAATATCCACGGCACTTAAGTGTACATAAACTGGGAAGGATTACCTTTGACATCTACAATTTAATCTTTAGAAGAACAATGAAACATGCTCTTTATGGACACTATCTGATGTTAAGTGTACATTCCAATGTAGGCGTTTTTCATAGAATCACCCAGGACGAAGTCCAATGCTTAGCAGACAAAAACACTTTATAACAAACAAGTTAGAACATTTCAAAATTATGCAGTGGCAGCGGGCTCTTGCTCCTGTCTCCTTGAACCAGTTCAAAATAGTTTAATATCAGTCCAGGTCGCAGGTAGAGAGGAACGTATCAGGGGTCATGTTATGTCACATGACCCCGCTGTGAAACAGGAAGCTTCTGGAGGGTTAAGCGGCCGCGGGAGGGGATACGTCTGTCTATCTGTATATTAGTATGTATGTATAAGCATGTCTGTGGGCATGGATGTGTAATTGCATGTGTGTGTGTGTCTGTGGGCATGGATGTGTAATTGTGTGTGTGTCTGTGGGCATGGATGTGTAATTGCATGTGTGTGTGTATGTGGGCATGGATGTGTAATTGCGTGCGTGTGTGTCTGTGGGCATGGATGTGTAATTGTGTGTGGGCATGGATGTGTAATTGCATGTGTGTGTCTGTCTGTGGGCATGGATGTGTAATTGTGTGCGTGTGTCTGTGGGCATGGATGTGTAATTGCGTGCGTGTGTGTCTGTGGGCATGGATGTGTAATTGTGTGTGGGCATTGATGTGTAATTGTGTGTGTGTGCATGGATGTGTAAGTGTGTGTGTGTGCCTGTGGGCATGGATGTGTACTTGTGTGTGTATTTTGGCACCAGGGCCTTATGGTTTCTAGTGACGCCCTTGTACCAATGGAATCTCTCCATCACTGGTGTCACACGTGTTTAGACATTTTATGTTCAAATGTTTGTGTTCCACTTTGTACTAACTTGTTAATGATTACATTGTCGGATTCAAACTTTCTACTGGCAAACTGTTATCTTCCCTCAGGCTTCTCTTTAAATCTAAACCACTTTCTTCAGCTACAGTAAACAATTCCTAGATCAGCTACAACAAATAAACTAGTATTGTTTACTGCTACGGCTCAGAACTACAGAGATAACGATCAAAAACTTGTTAAGGGGCCGATTAAAAGCCTTTTATGTCCCCAGCAACCCAAGATTTCCATGGAAAAAATCTATTGTCTGTGCACATTAACAATGTTAATTTATTTACACGATACCCATCTAAATCCCATGTTATAATGTTAGAAGTTACGCAGTAGTCAATAAATCAGCTTAGAAACTCTGATAACCAAAAGGTCTATAGAGAAGTTCCCGCTACTCAAATACAGTTTCTTATCCCTTTTGCAGGAAAAGGTAGAATAAGATATGAATGGTACGGGGGAATAACGCAATTGAAATACCAACATGTAAAGAAATCATATATTCCAAAGGAGTCTTCAAAGCTCTGACTACTTACCGTTGGCAGAAAGAGCCACAATGGCATGAGATGTTCCACAGAAGTTTGAGGGGGCACTCTCATTGGCAATAACCCCAAACAGAGCAATTGGTCCATATGATGAAAATCCAAAGATTGCTCCTAGGATTAGGATCCAAATCTAGGGTGATAGAGCAGTCATAAGTAAAATGTCAACATTCTAGTTTGTTATTGGTCTACAGCAGGTGCTTTAGCACCATCAAGCAGTAAAAAAAAAATACTACATGCAAAATAAATGTGTTTTGAAAAAGGAAAAGCAAAGTCAGACAGAAACCTCTTGTTCAGTGAAACCAGACATCTCAGAGAGAGGCTGAATTGCGAGAGACCAGATACCATCCACCTGAGAGGAGACAAGCAGAAAAGCAAAGAGTGGAAACTTTGCAGAGAGCAGAGAATATAAAATAGTGAGTAGGAATATAGTATTATAAAAGATACAGTATATATATTATATATATATACATACATACATATACATACACACACACATATTAACACATACACAAAAACCTTTCAGACTTCACAATATTATTTTTTAGTACTGGACCACAGTACAATCTGCCTTCTTCATACACAGCATGCCTATCTAGCAGCAAATTGAGTTTCTTCCTTAGTCAACTATAGGGTGGTGTTGCTTGTGTGTGCAGAATCTGTGTTAAGGATAGGCTTTAGGGTTTTTCAGGGTGTGTGTGTGTGTTGGGGGACTGCCACCACCTTCGACCTGCTGCGCTGGGCCAGAATACACTGCAGCCTGTGTGCAAAGTAGGACACTAAATAGTTTGTCAATATGCTATAGGTACATAAAAGCTATTTGATTGTTTTATGACATATTTTTACTTCTTTAAAAATGTATGTTGTCAACAAAATATTGTGACAAACCATGTACAAACCACCAATTCTTAAATAACAAAGAAGCATTTTTATCAGAATCTAGATAAAACAGTTTTGGTTTTCCCCACCTTTGACTCATCTCTTTTTAACCTCGTAATAGATTGTAAGCTTCCATGAGAAGGGCCCTCTTCTCCTTCTCCATCAATGTGTCTTAACATGTGTTTAATGTTTAAATTAGTGTTACCTTGGGTGATCCTGGTGTAACTGTAACTCGGAACAGAAACAAGGACACAACCATTCCAGCCATCATGGAGAGGAGGAGTCCGTGGCGAGGGTTACCATAGTTCTTCAAACCTACCTGAGAGGAAAACAAAATGTGACATGGGTATTAAAAGAGCAGGAGTGAGCAGGAAAGCAGAAAGATTGCGGAAAAAGAATACGTGTGATACGCAAAAGGGGATATTTATGCAACAGGGGAAGAAAAAAATATAGCAAAGTAAGTTTCTTATTAATAGATATACAAAAAATTGTGAATATTTACAGAGAGAAGAAACCACAAATAAAAAAACAAACAAGGGATCATGGGTGTCCATGGAATTTTTCTGGAAGGAGGTAAAATATTAGTCTTGTCCAAGGGGTTATAGGAAGAATGAGACAGAGAATGGTTGTGGATGTCAAACAGATAAAGCTAAAATGCCCCACTCATACCAATGGTTAGGTATCAGTAGAAGTTGGTGGAGCACTGACAAGGCTAACATTTTGTCATGTTTATAATAGACAACCCTTAAAGCATCTGCCTTGTGCAGTTTATAGGAAACAAAGCGCTTATTTCTGTTTGTCAATCAATGAAAGCCAATGCACAGGAGGACCTAGCAAAGGCCATGAGCCCCCCACCTTGTGAACAGACATGCAAGAGATGCCTTCTTACCTTTGCGACAGCGCGATCAGAGAGCAGACCTGCAGCAATACTGCCTACCAGACCACCAACCTCTAGCGCACTCATGTAGGAGCTGCCTGTAAGAGAAGCGAGGAGAAGCACATACATTTTAAACACTCGACAAATTTTGCATAAGCAAGGTCCCAAATGATGTACTTTACAATCGAGAACTAAAAGTCCAATGCCTAAGGCACATCAGGCGTTTGATTATTTTGTAGGCTTAATACAGCCACGAGCATGTATATGTTGTAAAGGGCTTAAAACCATTTCTGGCCTGAATTGCCCTGAATTGCGTGGAAAAAATTCTGTCTAACACAAAAGTGTACGTTTGTACATTCCTGAGTAGGAAAACAAAGCATTTTGTGTTGCCAGTCGCACATCATGAAACGTAAAGGCAAAGAACTACTCTGGGGAGTACGGGACCATATGCAGTACACTTACTGCGGATGGTATAAGTATGTGTGGTGCACTCAGGATGGGTTGTACTGTTATGCACGTGTGAGTACACGTAGAACGATATAAGGGAAAATGTTATATACTGCTATTACACAACCTGATCACCCCGCCAATGCAATCATATCTTAAATGTCCAAAATTATCTTTGTTTTCTTTTAAGACTTAATAGTAAGTCCTAAGATTGAAGGGTTTAATTAGAGTGACAAACCATAGTTTACACTGCCGTTCAAATGTTCGTGATCACTTAGCTGGTTTCATGGAAAACAAGGACATTTCTTGCTGTGTAACATAATTGCAAAAGGGTTTTCTAATGATCAAATAGCCTTTCAAACCTGAACTTGGATTAGCTAACACAACATGCAATTGGAAAACAGGAGAGATGGTTGCTGATAAGGTGCCTCTGTACGTCTATGAAGATTGTCAGATATTTCAGGCTGGAAAGCATGTGTATTATGTTTTAGCATATTACACTCACACAAAATGGAGTCCGAGCCATCTTGGGTTTTTTAACTCATATAAAATGTTTTTGTTTTTTTTTTTCCCTCTCCATATTGAGAACAAATGTGAATGTCACAGGTTGGTACATTGCAAGACCACTGAAACTGGCTTATTACTGAGAAGGTATTGTCTCATAGAGATACACTATGTGGTCAAGGATGCACCTTTCCTTAAAAATTGTTCCTTAGACCAGAGCATCTGTTAACAGTAAAAAATGGAACTACATTTGTGGAAATATGCTATGAAGTTCCTAATTATATAAGTAAAATCCACAATTCTGATTGAAAGATTTCAATAAATAGATGAAGATTATTGTGATAGACAAACGTTTAGACAAAAGGAGGGCTTCACATATAAAAAAACATATTTTGTCATAATTTTTGATTACCTAATACTCATCGTATCTTCTCCTAGCCAATTTGGAATTTTATGGCAATTGCCCAATATTTTTCTTTCCACTTAATTTATCAACAAGGACCAGTTGGACAACATTGGTAAATATTATGTTGTTTTAATATTCTAAATAGAATAAAGCTTTTTGTTTGTGGTTGCGGAGTGGATTGGAAGTTAACTGGCTTGACATTAACACATCCTGCTTTTCTAAGAGGGTATTATTTCGATAAATACAAGATGTTCATGCAATGTGCTGCTGCACCTGCTGCATTATTGTATTTAGATCATTAAGCCAATAACAATGTCTGTTCTGTATTTCTGATCTATTTGATGTTATTTTAATGGACAGAATATGCTTTTTTTCCTTCTTCTTCTAAATAAAAGGACATTTCTAACTGACCCTAAACATTTGAATTGTAGTGTCCATGATTGCATACAATGATCATGATTTCTCAGTTTCTCAGTTGCCACATGCAAAACGTGCCCAGAGGAGGTTATAGTGTGTGGGTGACCCCCTATCCTCACCAATCAACGCAGACTGTCCCTTGTCCTGGATCAAGAAGAGTTGTCCCCAATCTGTGCAGCACGTCTTCACTCCAAACACCACGAGGTATCCAAGACACAGCAACCAAAGGTATGGCGAAAAGAGGAACTCTTTCAGGGTTGTCTCATCTAAAGACTGGGTACCTGGGAGGTAATATAATCAAGTTAATTAGAGTTAAATCTATTACACAACTGGTATTTTAATAATATTGTCATAATCAAAGGTGTTCTACATCTGTGAGCTGTTGACTGTTAAGTACGTTAGGACACCTCACTGGTGAACGGTGGAGCCTACAATTGCTTTTGTGATCAATATATGGTGCAGAAATTACTATGCTTACTTACCTAACGTTTGTCCTACAAAATAGACAAATCAATGCACGTATTTAATTAAATAATACATTCCTGTTGAGAATGAGACCTATAATAATCCAGAAAACCACAATACTCTTATTAACAGAAACATATTCCTTTCTGAATATAAAGATGTCAGACATGTTAATTAAATAGGTTTTTGCAACGGCAACACTCACCTTTTTTCCCTTTCTTGGGTGCCTGCTCGATGTTCCTCAAACCCACATCTGCTGGCTCATTCTTGATCAATATAAGGCATAGAAAAGAGATTCCCACACAGATGTACCCGGACAGGGATAAGGTGCTTCGCCAGCTGTAACTGGCAGCTATCAGTGTGGCAATAATTGGACCAAGACTACCTGCCAAGTTCATGCTGGTAGAAAGCACGGCCCACCATGTCCCAAACTGGGAGGGTTCAAACCACTGTAAGACACAAAGGAACAGGATAATTACCATAGAGGATCCTTTGATATTTTTGACCTAGAACATCCTACAGAAATTATCACTCCACAGACAAGTAACATTTTTCTGTTATATCTCAATCTCACCCTTTAATAATGATTTAGATATGAATATATATGTGCATAGCACTGCCCCTCTTACCTTACGAAGAACTTTGCCACATGGAGGCCAACCCAGTCCCTGTGCTAGGCCATTAAAGAACCAAAGAATGGCAAACACCGATACACTGGAGCTCCAAGAGAAGGCCACATTCACAAGACCCACCAGGCACAAGCCGATAGAGAAAAGCCAACGAGCACTTAGCTGATCAGACAAGACCCCACTTATAAATTTACTGATGGCGTAAGCTGCAGACTGGCTGCTCGTGATCAGACCTGTGGATACAAGTTTACAGAGTTAGCTTTTAGACATGCACGGTACTGTACATCACCCCATGGTGTGTGCAGCCCCGGTGTCCTTCTGGGGCCCGGAGGCACTTTAAGGTTTTGCCTCAAACTAAAAATGATTATATGAAACCAAGCCTTTTCCTTCTCATATTTAGTAGTTTCTTAAACACCGTGCAAAAAAGCAGGCAGGACTGCCAATGTTCAAATTAAATGGGCAATCCCAGTCATATAGCCCACTAGTATAACAATACCCCAACCTGCACTATATAGTAGTGAATAGAGTTACATGAGCCAAGGGCCACTGCATATAAAGCCAATGAAATGAACACATAAAACAGTCAATCAGGACAATATGACAACAAGGCTGTACATTACTCTAGATTGCTCTGTGGCTATACGCAAACTGCTACTAAACACAAATGAGGTAAACAAAAAAGTTTGGAAGCCCCTGAAAAGGTCATAAAGAGGGCTCTTGGCCCTCCTGTTAATTGTCATTAAATGTCAATTGTTACTGTTTCAGAGATCAAAATTGGTCCCAAATCCATTATTTGAAGAAATGAGTGAACAGATTACAAACGCCAAGACATCTCTTGATCATTTTTTTCCCTTCACAAAATACAAGTCAACCAATCCTGTTTCTTTTTTCCCTTTACTTTAGCGTCTAATACTTTACTCCCAACTCATTAGAAGTCAGTAATTAGTTTTGCTTAACACAAAAACCATCTACATAAACACTGGACATTGCTTTAAAAAATAACATTTAAAAAAAAAGTCACTTACCCAGGTCATCCTTGTCAAGTTGTATCTCCTGCATCACAGATGGCATGACAAAGGAGAAGGTCTTACGGTTAAAGTAATACAGGGTATAACCCACAAACATGGCCGAGAAGATGACTGTCCGGTAGTATCCATAGTTCTGGCCTTGTGCTGCCATACTTCAAAATCCGTTCAGAGGACACTAGAATTCTACTGAATGGAGCTGGGGGAGTACTGAAATATTCCAAATCGAGAACAGCTTAAACAGTAAGCCTCCTCTATATATAGATCTGAACCCCTCACATATCCTAAAAGAATTCCGAGTGAGAGTTCAAGGAGAAGTGTCTCTGGTGGCTTGAAGGGAGAGACTGACGGGAGGGGACAGCACAGGAACCAAAGCAGGATTCTGCTGAGTTGAGTGTTTCTCCTGTTTACTTGCTGTAAGGCGAAGTAGTTATATGAGTAGAATCATTAACCAGGAGATGTTACACGTGATAGTCACCCTGCAGGGACAGAATCAAACAAATAGGAGAGAAGGATTACTGTTACATTAAAGCTAAAAAAAAACAATTGATCAGAGCCAGTTAGGCCTCATTGAATAATAGTAAGGGACATTGGAAATCATACAAGAAAACAGTAATAACATTAAAAATTAGGTAAGAGGTCTCTGGCATGGAAACATTGCAGCTTGGAAAAAAATAGTGCTGCCATATTACAAAAATATGAAATCAATATGTTTATGACCACACGTGCATTCATATATACACAAAGAGGAAAAAATATAGGGACCTCTCCATCTGGGGATAAAATCGAAGTCTTATCAATTTATTGGCCTTCATCCTCAAGATTGTAAGCTTGCGAGCAGGGATCTCTCCACCTAATGTATCGGTTTGTCTTAGTCTGTCAATTCTCGTCTTGTCAGACCCCTTGAATATATGTTTTGTATTAAGCGCTGCATAGATTGTTGGCGCTATATAAATAAAAGATAATAATAATAATAATAATAAAATATTTCGCTATCCTATCTGAATGCACGAAAAATCCAAGGAGTGTTAGAACCACTCCATCAGCTTGAGATGGAAGAGATCTGCATTAGTATATGATGAGACATATACACATTTGCAGAACAGAAAACAAGAAGAAAAGCTTGTGCATTCTAAAATCTGACCTCTTATACCATAGTATTAGTTTGACAGGTCAAACCAGATAAGCAGCTCCAGCTTCTAACCCCTTACAGTTGCTGTTGGTGCCACAAACGTTTGACCTCTTAACAACAAACGCAAATTTCAGGTGAATTATTTGAGAGTGGAACATCACGTTTCAGTATTACAATGCTGGGCACAAAGATATAACATATGCAGTGATGTGTTATAGGAGGCATTTTACCAGTGAGAATTTACATTCACTGAACACAAGAGACAGCCCTTGGATAAATGTAAAAACAATATGTTTAATACAAAGACAAAAAAATATACAATACATTAAATAAAAGAAATACAGAGACAAAAGAAATATATATATAAAAGACCTCAATAATTGGGTACAAATATATAAATAAAACAAGAGCAGTGGAGTGATGTTCAGCCTGCCCCACTAGGGGTTAAAACAATGAATATACAGGGAGAACCTCCTCACTATTTTTATAGTGTCCCCCTTTGCAAACGCATTTTCTGTGCAGGTGTTTGGCCGAAGAAATCTCTTGCATATTATATACGGTCAGTCACAGCATTGGCTCAGCGTCCGCTCTGGGCTTACATCTAATGATAGCCCTGTGCCCATGCATGGAAAGTGCCTTTAGGCCATTGACTGGTTGCTGTGGCTGCCTGCCTGTAACCATGTCAGTGTGAGGGGCTATCGGGTACAAACTCACTGGGTATTTGCCCAGCGCCTCCAATGGCCAGTCCAGGCCTCCATTGATTCAGCTCTCTTACCTGATAGGAAGGATCACATGGATTCAGTCAGCTGTGCATGTAACAACCTCCGACTATATATAATACGCTCTGAGCTTTGTGGCTCCTGGGGGATGGCAGACTGCCCTGCTCAAATCGCAAAGGGCAAGTGTGAGCGGTAATTAACACACACAGCCATATGGTACGGTAACTGTGACAGGGTCAGTGGTCACAGGGCCAGGCTAACAGGCTGATAGTTTTGTGAAACTTTTAGCCGGGTCATGAAGCACTTTTGTGTCCAGTTTCTGATACCATGACCTGGCAAGATTTTATAAGATGATGGGATTTGGGGTTGGGTTCTGTGTAGATTGAGAACAAGAATGTTAATAGAATTAAAGCTCTATATGTGTCCTATGTGGTTTTAATAAAAGTTGTTCTTGTTTTACTGCACAAATTGTGGTCTGGCTGTTCCTTGGATAGCAGGAGCTATCCGTATGAGCTTACTGACTGGTGATTCCTCAGCCTTCAAACAGGGGTACCCAGCCTTGGGTACAGTGACCCCGTAACAGTAACGCAATCTCAAGTGTGTAGCACTTTTGCTATGTCTTTTTTTACATTTATGTTACTTACACAACACATATATATTGTTTTCAGGAGAAGGGCTATCCTTTGAAGCCATATAAATATTTAGAAATCATAAAAATTACTGTAGATTGCATACAGCTTATACAAAATAAAACAAAATGCAGTAGTAGTAGATAAAAAAAAAAACTTCTACACTATCTTTTATTTTCAGCTATTATCTCTACTGCTCGTTATCAACTATTAGTCCACTACCGGGGTTATAAGAACCTTAGTAGTCTTAGTAGATCCCATGGATCTCTTATGGAATTAGATAGAATCCCATAATGTCTTGCTGTTGTAATGACATTATAGCGGTTCCTTTAAGATGTCCAGTCCAGGCCTGAGGCGAGGAGACTATGGGACACACACCCAATATATCATTGTGTACCAGTGATCAAAATGTAGAGATGTGGTTTTATTAAACTTTCTGAGTTTTATTTTTTATGTTTTTGTCTGACAAAAAAGGTGTGTGGGGGGGGGTAGCTCACAATCTCTTCCCGCACCTGTAATACATGCGGTGGAAACCCGACAGGAGCCTGGAAAGCACATTTTGTTCAACCTGTTTACAGCAGCAGCGTGTATGTTTAATCTGTGTAAAGGTCCCAGGAACTGTTGACATTTGGCAGAGAAATAACACATTCAATGCTGTGTCAAAGAGCATGTAAACACGCGTTGTAGAGTATGTACTTTTAAGTTTCAAGGCATTAAACCTGTCTGAAATTTAAAGACAAAGAAATGTCGTTGTTTACTGTTGCTGGGAAGCACATAATGCTGATAGCTATCATTTCAACACTAATAGTAAGTAGTAATTAAATGAGCAGTCCCGATCTCTTTTCTTTAACTGATCAGTGAAGCATATGTAAGGTCATTTATATTTAAAAAAAGTTGCATTCGAGGTCATATTTAGTACTAAAATAAATGAGTGTTTAATTAATTAACATAGATCCCCCTCTCTTGCCTTACTTATGCTTTTAACTAATCTTATCGCAGTCTCATAAATCAACACAGCAAGGCTTTCCCTCCAGTTGGCTTATCATTTCAATAGAGGAATATCTGGAAAACTAAGCAAGCACTGATCAAGGACACAGAAGAAGAAGAAGAAGAAGAAGAGGCAAGAGGAAGAGCGAAAAAGGGGAGGAGGAGGAAGTAGCTGTAGTGACAGAGGAAAGGTAGGAAAACATTCAGTAAGAGTGAGAATGGATTAGTAAATGTGTGAGAGTGATGGGTGTTATGTAAGGTTGTGGGGTGGATAGCATGGCTTAAGGAGGCTGTAATCACACTCCTATCATGCCCAGTGTCCAGCATGTACTGTCTGCCTGGGCATGATAGGAGTGTGATTAGCAATCATATATATATTAATATTGTTATTGGATTTTTTTCCAATCTTGGTGTGTTAACCACACTTTTATTAAAGGTACCGTATTTGCTCGATTATAAGACAAGGCTTTTTCAGAGCAAATGCTCTGAAAAATACCTCTCGTCTTATAATCGGGGTTGTCTTATAATCAGACCTTAAATAGGTCTGACTATGAGACGACTAAGATCCAGATCCCCCGCAGCTGCAGGGGACCTGATCCTCCTGTCTCCCCCGCCCCACTTACCGGTACTTCTGAGTCCCCGGGGTGTAGCTGGGGCAGCGTGTAGATGTCTACGCGATTCACGTAGACAACTTCCGCTGCAGCAGGAAGGAGGTGTGGCTAGCAGCGGGAGTTGTCTGCGTCCATCATGCGATCTCTGACAGTCGGGGAAGGTCTGCGTGATGGACGCAGACAACCCCCGCTGCTAGCCACGCCTCCTTTCGGCTGCAGCGCAAGTGCGTGGGATCTACACGCTGCCCCGGCTACATGACAGGGAAGTCAGAAGCACCGGTAAGTTTTGGGGGGGGGGTGTTAAATGGGGGGCATAAGGCATTTCTGGAGGCAGAGTGCTCTGTGAAATGCCTTTTAACCCCCTTAATGCCACTCTGCCTCCAGAAATGCCTTTTTAACCCTCTATACGCCACTCTGCCTCCTGAATGCCTTAAACCTCCCTATATGCCACTCTTCCCCATAATATGCCTTTTAACCCTCTAAGTGCCAGAGTGGCATATAGGGTTAAAAGGCATATCATGGGGCACGGTGGCATATAGGGGGTATAAGGCATTTCTGGGGCAGATGTGCATAACTGGGGGGCAGGTTGGAAATTAGAAGGAAATAAAACCAAAATATTTTTCTCAATCATAGCTTTTATTAAAAAAATAGCTTAAATGAATTTACTGGTAAAACTTTTTTCCTATAGGGTCGTCTTATATTCAGGCTTTTTCTTTTTTCCTAAATTAATATTAAGATTTGGGGGGTCGTCTTATAATCAGGGTCGTCTTAAAAAAAAATTCAATAACAATATTAATATATATACCGTATTGGCTCGAATATAGGCCGCACTTTTTTCCCCCACTTTAAGTTTTTAAAGTGGGGGTGCGGCCTATATTCGGGCTCTAGCGCCCGACGCCCGGGACATGCAGTCAGGGGGACCTGCGGTGCAGGGGACCTGCATCCTTCTCCCCGATACGCTCAGACAGCCTCCCCTGCCAGCACTTCCCACGGGGGGGTGCCGGCACGGGAGGTTATCTAAGCGTTTTACCTCTGCCCACCCCCGACTTACCGGAGCAGACTCCCGGGTGTCTTGCGGGGCCGGCGGGAGACATTTACGCAATACGCGCATGCAACTACCGGTACCGGAAGTTGCATACGCGTATTGCGTAGATGTCCCTCGCCGGCCCCGCAAGACACCCGGGAGTCTGCTCCGGTAAGTCGAGGAGGGGGGGGGCAGAGGAGGACAGCGGCAGCGTATCGCGGGGAGGGAGGACAGCGGCAGCGTATCGCGGGGAGGGAGGACAGCGGCAGCGTATCGCGGGGAGGGAGGACAGCGGCAGCGTATCGCGGGGAGGGAGGACAGCGGCAGCGGATCTCGGGGAGGGAGGACAGCGGCAGCGGATCTCGGGGAGGGAGGACAGCGGCAGCGTATCGCGGGGAGGGAGGACAGCGGCAGCGTATCGCGGGGAGGGAGGACAGCGGCAGCGTATCGCGGGGAGGGAGGACAGCGGCAGCGTATCTCGGGGAGGGAGGACAGTGGTAGCATATCTCGGGGAGGGAGGACAGTGGCAGCATATCTCGGGGGGGGGGCAGAGTGGCAGCATGTTTTTTTTGGTGCTTTTTTAAAGAAAAAAAACTTTTTCTTTAAAAAAGCACCAAACTTTTAGGGTGCGGCCTATATACGGGGGCGGCCTATATCCGAGCCAATACGGTATATCATGCCCAGGTATGCTGGTATCTGGGTATGCCTGGGCATGATAGGAGTGTGATTGCTGTTAACAATGTGTATATGTGTATATATATATTTATTGTTATTGAATTTTGGTGTGTTACTTCCTTTTAATAAAAAATAATTTTTTTGTTTTTGTTTTTAAACATTGGGGGGTCAATTTCGGTTTTGGCCAAGTGAATGCTGAATTTTGGGTTTCGGTCCAGAATTTTCATTTCGCTGCATCCCTATATACTAAGCCAGACACTGAAGTGGTAGGTCTACACCACATCAATGTTTGGCTTAGTATATAGTGATAGGGGTTATGCTGCATTATTGCCAATGTCTGACTCAATGTATAGTGATAGGGATTACACTGTACCACCGTCAATGTTTGCCTCAGTATATAGTGATAACACTAATGCTGTACCCCCGTCAATGTGTGTGCCAGTATATAACAATAGAAGCTACGCAGTTTTAGTCTGTGTGGGGGGGGGGTTGCCACATACAGGATCTTCCCCAGGTGCCAAATACTCTAGGTATGCCCCTGGGTCATCTTTAATCGATTATTGGTGGGTTAGGTGCAACACACTCGGTATAGCGACCACTGCTGAACGGTTTATGCTACTGCATGACTCAAGGATGGCAACCTTCAGACACAAGTTCTGCTCAGCCCACTCCATATGAAGTTGCCCAGCCCTTAAAATGCCATTATACCCCTAGCGCACGGTTACACGTTATTACATGCTCCCAGGTGCACGGTTATGAGTTTGCTTAAAACATTAAACGTGGTACTGGTATGTATAACATACAGACCCCCCCCCCACGATCAATAATACATTGTGATAGGAGCCAGAGGTACTAAATGAATTTATATATATATATATATTATGTATATATATCCATATGGTACATCCGGCTCTTACCACTCCTCGAAGAAACTACTCATAGGACCCGTAACTGCAGCTTCAGGCGATTTCCTTACCTGTCTTCCCCGCTGTCTCCAAGGTAACCCCGCCTCTCTCTCCGATTGGATGAATATGGCTTTAATCGATTGACCGCGTCCCATCCCCTGTGCCGGGGCAGAGAATGGGCATTGGGCGGTTATATATGGCGTTTCTACAGAGCAGACTGGAGCGGGCCCCTGTCAGCAGGCCGTGCTGGTTTCCTGGCAGATGGACCCAGTGAGAGGGCGAATGAGGCAGAAATATAAATAGAGCCGTTCAGCGCGCGGAGCTGTGAAGTGGGAATAGAGCTCCTCCCTTCGGTAACCATAACCCGACTGCATTACGTTCTGTGACAGCTGCGACTCGGTGCGTTTATGCTAATCGCAAAGCGGAATGTCGCTGACACGACACTGCTTCACGGTAGGCGTATAACGGCGCTGTACCGTAAAACGCTGTACGGGAGGCATAAGACGAGCTAATATCAGCGCTGTAGCGTAAATGCTGCCCAGGAGGCATGTAACAGCGCTGTGCTGTAAAATGCCCTGAGTGGGGCTGTCGGAGGGGGTTGCAGATATGTGTGATCACCTCGTAGGGTTATTAAAGTTAGGAGTAAGGGATCTGGATATGTTCAGGTGAGAGGCGGGCTGTCATAAAAGGACGAGGAATATAAAAACAAGGTCAGCGGCTTCAATGTCATTTAAGGAGGTTTTATGTTACTGAGGGTAGTAGATGGCGGACAGGACCCTCGGCGTGGGGGGTATTAATGTAATCAACAGGGGCGGCTGAATGCGTTGTGATAAATTATATTTTATGTGTTTGTGCATAAAAGCCGTCAGTGAAATAGCCCGGTTATCTGCACTTTGTGGGTTATTTATTGTTCATTTGTTTGTGATTATGTTACAAACAAATATACTAAAAATAATAGAAAACAATACTTTGAAACAGCAATTTATGCCAATAACATTTGCCCAATAATTGTCACAAAGTATTTACAAACCCGTAGCACTTTCTTCGTTTGTTTTCTTCATATATTATTCATACTAAATGTTGCACTATACATATAAAAGTCGCATCTAAAGAAAGCCCTGTCTGTTCTTGAAAATTAATTTGTGTGGGTTCAGTAAAAATGAAACCCACAAACATATCTTAAAAACACGTAAAGAAGGGGTTAATCCACACGTTTTCATGGCAGCATGGAACATCATAAAGGTTTTAAAGGGGTTAAAGTAGGTATGATGCCTAGCATGACCCTTTAACCCCTTCGTGACAAAGGCTGATTTTACTTTTTGTACCCTTTGTGACAATGGCCTTTTTAACATTTCTCCGCTGCTCGTGTTTAGCTGTAACTTTCTTCTTTCCCGTTTACTGAACCCACACACATTAGATATTGTTTTTTTCAGGACAAGAAGGGCTTTCTTTAGATGACATTGTTTTGATTGTATCATATTATTTACTATTAAAAAAAGTATAAAATATGGTGAAAAATTTAGAAAAAAATGACTGTTTCTAACTTTTAGTTGAAAAATCTTTTACTCATCTATAAAAGGTAATAAAAAACCCTGCTAAATAGATTCTACTATTTGTCCTGAGTTTAGAAATACCCAATGTTTTTATGTTTTTTTGCTTTTTTTTTTACACATTATGGGGCAATAAGTACAGGTAGCGTTTTGCTATTTCAAAGCCATTTTTTCCGAATCTGGTAATTCTCCCCCCCCATGTGCCATTTCGGGTATCTTTGAACCCGGCCAATGCAATTTACCCCATCAAGTCATATATTTTTGAAAACTAGACAGCCCAGGGTATTCCAAATGCTAGTATTTTAACCCTTTCCAAGCACTTATTCTACCATCAGCCTTTGTCAAACTTTATGGTAGTCATTTTTTTGCATTTGTTTTGTCACACACATTTTACTTCAGGTATGAATTAAAACGTTCTCGTATATGTCACTATCACAAAACACCCCAATATATGTTCAGCAACATCTCCTGAGCGCAGTGATACCCCACATGAATGATTTTGCCTGGCTGTTTGGGGGCAAAAGGGCCACATATGGGGCATGCGCATTTTTCAATGGTGAACTTTGGCATTTGGGGATCCCACTGCCCATGCCCTATTTGGTACATCTTTGAGCCGGTCCATTTCAGTGTGCCCAACAAAACCGTATATTTTTGAAAACTACACACCACAGGGTATTTTAAATGCTGGTATTTTAACTCTTTGCATGCACACATTTTACCACCAGCGTTGTTTCAAAGTTTGCAGTAGTATTTTTGTGTGTGTATTTTTCCCACACACACCTACTTTATGTATGAATTTACAGCTCCTGGTATATGCCGCTGTCACACGACACCCCAATATGTGTTCAGCAACATCTCCTGAGTACAGTGATACCCCACATGCATGGGTTTGTCATTTTTGGGGGGAACTAAAAGGCCACATTTGGTACGTGTGCATTTTTCTAATTGGAAATTAGATGTGTGGCCATCCTTCCCCCCGTGTTAATTGGGACCTTGTTGAACCCGGCCAATTCAATTTACCCCATCAAATCATACATTTTTTAAAAGACACCCCATGGGCATTTAAAATGCCAGTATTTTAACTCTTTCCATGTGAGAATTGTTTTAAGCTAATATGCTAATTTTAGGACTTGCTCACAAAAATATATTTTTTATATATATATATTTTATTTTTTTTGCCTTTTTAATTTTTTTTTTTACATTTTTTTTTCAACTTGAAGGTTCCCCTGATAGTGACATCAGTGGGAAATTTTTACATTTTACTGGTTTTTTTACCATTTTTTTCTAATTATTATTAATTTTATTTTTAATTTATTTTTACTAATCACACTGTGATTAGAAAGCTGAGCTCCATTGACTTGCATGGTTGAATGCAGTACCTGTATTCAACCTGCAAGTGGAGCCAGAGTTCTCTAGAGGGTCTGGAGACAGTCTAGCGAACTTTTTCATCTTTATTGTTTTTTTTTCCCGGGTCGCCGCCATGGCGAAGATCACCGGCAGCTGCGATGTTGAAGCCCCGGGGAGAGGCCAGAGATGGCCCCTTTGTGCCGATCATGGCGTTGCTGAATGCCTCCTCGAGGCATTACAGCAACGCTGTTTCAATGCAGAAAGCGAAAATAGTTTGCTTTCTGCACCCGTTTAAAGACGTGCCGGTCCTGGCACGTCAATTGTCGTTATCGACTTGATTTTCGGTGATGTGCCCGGACCGGCAATTGTCATCAAGGGGTTAAACACAGGAACATCTTTAGAACGGCTTAAACGCATCATATCACATAAAGGAACAGTCTAGTTCCCCAAATTGTATTTTTATTTGGCTGATGCTACTCCCATGTATGCATACTACCTACTAACATACATGTTCACATAGCATACATGTTATTGGCTGATGCTACCCCCATGTATGTATACTACCTACTAACATACATGTTCACATAGCATACGTGTTATTGGCTGATGCTGGGAACCTTTAGTGGAAAGGTAGGAAAGCAAGGGAAACATTGAATTACCCTGCCGCCCAGCACATCAGCTCAGTGTAACACTATGCACCCCTCGCGACATACGATATCCAATAGGATTTTTTTCCTTCTTTTGAAGGGTTGAACTTCAACCTAAATTACTATGTTTTCATATAAACCAATATAAAAATAAGTTCAATGCATGTTATGAAAGCTACGTAAAGTTTTTTATAAATTGGTATGGTATGCATGTTACTGTGTTTTTGTGACAGGGTCGGGGGGAAACAATATTGCACATGGGTGCCGCTTACCCTAGGCCCACCCTTGGAGTTACGTTCCAAATGGCAAGGAACACAAACGACTCCCAAATGGGAAGCGGTGCTATCAGGTTAACTATTATAGCATGTATAGGTTGTTTATAAAGAATAATTAAGCTCACCCGCCACTTCAAGGCACACTCTCAATAGGGTGAGAATCTACTCTCACCTCCAACACAGGGGTTAACTGGGAGGAGGTTTAATTGCCCCTCCCAACACATTAATAAGGTTTTGGTAGCCGTATAAACTGCTGAGTGTGCCTTGACGTGGCGGGTGAGCTTAATTAGGCTTCGGCCAATTCATATAACCAAAACCTCTCATTTATATTATGTTTATATATTTGTTGCCAACTTTATTAGGGTGAGAAAAAGGCCACCAAAATCCTCAGCACCAGGCCCATGATGCTCTTAATTCGGCCCTCAATATAAAAATAATATAATTATCTGGGTTTCAGCTAAAGCGTTGCCTGTGTGTTACTTAAATACGTCTTCTTTTGGAGAGTGTTTGGGTAAAGAAGTGTTGGCAGGTTGCACGGCTCCCCCTGGTGCAGCGTGACGTGACACAGCAGATGGAAGTCTGTTCCTGGCCAGAAGACTATGAAGAAGCACTACCATAAGATTCCACAACGCAATGTAAGAAAATCACTTACATATCAAATGATCCCCGGAAAAAGTCCACTATAACCTACTTCTCGATTGCCTGTTTCCTACACAAGACCGGGAATCATTAAGGAATATAATGCATGAGGCTTTCAACACTTATGAAACGCTACAACGTTGATATGACAGCTGAACAAAGTGTTTTTAAAGCATCTGATAGAAATGCCCTCCCTCCCTGTTTGTATTTCACACTAATAAAGCTGCCTTGATTTACCAAAATCCACACTTCTCTTATTGCATTCTCGACTGTGTGCAACAGTATTATGAATCTTATATAAAAAGGGTATACAATATCCTCCCATACATAGCGGAGACCCCCTTCCCAGAAGACTGGTACTAGTAACAGAAAATTTTAATTCCATTTTAGCCCTATTTTAACTGTTGGATGGAAGAAGCTACCCATTTACACTTTGGTCGCGAATGACTTGGACACAACAAGTAACATAAGTTTTCATGTTTTCTTTGCACTAGACACAGCTAGAAAGAAGGGGGTCCTGTATGGAGCACGAGTGCCTTAAACTTTGTACAATAGAAATTGTCCGACCTGTAAAAAAAATTCCAAGATTTATCTTTTCAGGTGACTCAAGTAAACTACAAACTGATGTAATTGGAAAAATTACATATAAGGCAATATGCTCGCTCTACTGATTGCTATGGAAACGTTTCCCCTCTGGCACACATGTATGAATTGTAGTATATAGATTTAAATAAATAAAAAATAAGGCAAGCACCTATGTTCAGAAATATAAAGACTTTTATTTACTTCTTCTCGGATCGAATGGTATAACTGCACAGAGAAGGAATGTCCAAATAACTACACAGCTCAGAAGCAGAACCCTGAACCTCCCAATGAGGTCAGAGGGCGAAACGGGGTACAAAATTCACATTCCATTGTTTGGAATCCCTTTAAAAAGATCACTTAGTACAGTTTATCTAATCCCTTGACTGTCAACAGGGCTAGCCACATGTGGCTATCAGACATTTACAGTGAGTTGTAGAGCAAAGGCATTGGCAGGCACCTTTCTTTATAAAGCCTGTTCGTTCCCAAACAGACCGACTTTCTTACTAACAAAATCACATCTTTATATATTATCATTGCAGCTCTCCATTTATAACGCACCCCATATCCAAGATTGATTATCCAGGCACAGTGAAGACGCTGGCATAAACATTCTTGCTACTTTGTTTAGTGGACCATAGATTAATTCACATTACACCATTAACACAAGACAAACTGTTAAGCGGCAGTATGCAAAGGCTTCAACATATATTCCATAATTAAAAGAAATTCACAAAGATACTAATTTTAACAGTGGTCAGTTGTGTGTGTGTGTGTGTGTGTATGTATATATATATATATATATATATATAAATATAATTTAGCAATCTATATCTGTTAAGTAGGGGCTTGGGGTTGAGACTGATAAGACAAAGTATAATAGAAGCTATGCCTTGCACTGAGATAGAGGGGCTTGGATTTCAGCCAAAAACTAATTTGGTCAACAAAGTATGAGAAAGCAGGCATAAAATTACACTCTTAACCCATTCAGGATGCTTCCAACATTACTGGACTTTTATCGATTTCTGGTTGCATGTAACGTAGACGTTTTAATTAGAAGACATTCAGAAGGTTTCTCTATAACAATCATTAGGATGTTCTTCGTTATGAAAGGCACGGACTTCAGACGCAAATGATATCATCAGTTAGTATAAGGTGGGGGACAGAAAACACAGGTTTTTATTTTTTTTATTTATATTTTCTAGACACACAAACTGCCTGGGATCATTATTGGTGACATTCCTTTCCTTCTTGCACATACCAGGTGCCTTTTTTTTTGCATAAACTCGGCCCACAGAAAGTTCCGTAAATTTACATACATACACAGGATCAATGCAACTAAACGTCTTCTGCTAGGACTGCTGCAAGTGAAGATTTATTTAACAAAACTATTTTAAAAGCCCATTTAACTATCGTAATACCAACTTAGCCTCCAGTGTTATTGATGAGCCAATAACTTAAGTGCATTGAACTTTTCCTTATGAAAAAAGTTGTTTTTAAAGTCAACATTTTTAAGTGTGAATCAAAACACATTAGAATGCGTTTTTAATCAAACCAGATTTAGACTGTTACTTCAACCTTTATATCCACACCAACATGCGTAGCAGTTTGATCAGCTTTTAATGTGCCTGTAGAATTAAAAAATGATGGCTGCAAGGGTCCCTCTTGCAAGTGGGGAATTAGGTCAAAAAAGCCTATACCGCTTCATCATTTTATTGCAAAACATTCTGGAAAGCTGGCAAGTCACTCAATTGCAAATTAAACCTTGTGCCCATCCATCACGGTTAATGCTGTGACCTCTGGTCATACCAAACATGTGCCAGAACCTTTTCTGGAAGGAGGTAAGAAGCCATCTATCCTGTCATCTTAAAACCAATTTTTCAGTCACAATAATAAAGGATGCACTGGCCAAATAATCGAATACATTGTGCTAGCTAAACACACATTTTATGTGTAAAGCATTCAATTTAAAATGTACATCTCTCATCATTGCATTGGGTCTGCAAACGCATTCACTAGTAACAAGGTAAAGTGAAGAAAGAATCAGGCTCAGTGTATATTCAGTTCAGTGTATATTTGCTAGCACAATGTATTCACAATTTTGTTGATCTTTACAAGACCGTTCAGACAACAGATCAGCTTTGCAAAAGGTCTTAGAAGACACCATGGTGTGTTGTGGACAAACAATTATTGAACTTGTAGGAATGAACAGTACGATGACTAGAAAACACAAAAGGCCCAGCTATTTCCAGTTAATGGAAACCCAATATGACGCTGCTGCTGAAAACCAAGTGTCAGTACGGTGGCTGAGTTTCCAGTTAGATGACCAACATCATGTAGATTTAAGTTACCTAAAACTTTGCAAGAGTACATGGAAAATTATAACGGTGTTCTCTGAGAGGACAGCAATTTATATCCCATTTACAGTTTTTTTTTTGGGGGGGGGGCGGTTGATGGTGGGAGTACAGGTGAAGTAGGCCAGGGCTATGTTGGCATAAAAATAAACATGGTCCATTACAAAAAAAGTAATGTTAATAAATATTAGGGCCAACAGGGTTCAAGGATGGTTATAACTCAGTTTTGGGGTTTTCTTCTGGCAGCTCTGGTGTCTTCTGCGATGTCGAATCTACAAAAAGAAAAACAATGTAATGTTTTTTTTCCTGATAGATCATCCGATTGCTGCGCACAGAACGAACCTACTTTGTGCAGGCCTATACGTTTGTTTCTAGAGTAACACACATTAAAGGCATACTCCGGCGTTCATGCATATGATACCCGAGTTGTTTGAAAATAGTTTGTCCTCCCTTACAGATTGTGTGAATAATGCGTTTGACACTTTCCGCACTACCCCCCAGCTATTAGGCTTGCAGGGCATAGTCTGCTCCAGCGCTGGCTTGGAAAGGGTTCTTGCAGGAAAAATATACAGAAAGTGATGCCACCAAGTTCAATTGGAGTGCTTTCCGGTCATTGATCCACAGAAGCACCGCAGCACCACAGTTTCTCCTTAACTGAGATTTTTTGTAGGTTTAATGAACGTACAATAAAAGTATATACAAAATACTTTAAATAAACTATAGCAAAAAAGCAATTCCTCTCTGACAACGTCAGGCGACAAACAGGGCAAGCTGCATCTGAGACCAGCTAAGGCTTTAAGTGACCTGTGTGTTTGTCCGCCTGGGCATGTTCGAGTGTCAAGGTATGTTAGTAAATGTGAGTGGGTATGTTTAGCATGTGAACATGTGTATCTGAGGTATGTTAATGAAAGTGTATGTTAGTATGTTAACGTGCATTTGGGTATGATAGTGTCTAAGTTAGTTTGTGTGTGAGTATTTTAGCATGTGCACATGTGTCTTTTGGTATGTTAGCATGTTTGTCTGGCTAGTTTAGTGTGTGTTAGTTTCAGTATTTGGGTATGACTGTATGGGTATCTGGGTGTGTTTATTAGTACCGAGCGTTGGTGCCCCTCCTGAGGTTAGGCTCTGGATCCACATCGGGATAAAAATGGGCAGACTACCCCTGAGGCATATATACCCAATGCTGGCTAGAAGCGCTAAAAAGATTTTAAGATCTCTACCGGAATGTTAGAAGCTAAAATGCAACATAAACAAAGTAATCAAAGGGTCTACTGGGTGGATATATCATGAGCTAAGCCTTAAGATGTAAGAAAAAGTTGCAGAAGAGCTGTGTCAGGTAGCAGGTGTGTAAACACGGGACATGTTAGTGAAGGGGGGGTTTCCCACATTCTGCACTCATCCATGTTACATACTCACATCCAGACACTAGACCACATCGTTAAAACTCCTGGGCGTGCCCTGGATTACCTGCTTCTGAACCTAGCTCTGGAGTCTCGCTCTTTTCTTCTACAGGAGGTTCAGTTATTGGCTCTGGATCAATAGGCTTTTCTGGAGGAAGACAATTACATAGAAATTATACAAAAGTTAAAAATATAAAAGTAGTTCTAAACATTAGTAGAAAGCAATTTTGCAAACAAGTATAAAGAAAAATATATTGATATTATATACAATATACATTCAAAAAGTGATTCAATTATTAAAAAAAAGGTACACAAAAGACTGAAACACTAAATTTTGTCATCGGTCTCAAATTGACCCACCTTCTTTACTCGTAGGAGGAATGACTTTTTCTTCATTCTCTGTTGTGTTCTTGTCGGACTTTGTTGCATTGCTTTTCTTCTTCGGTTTAGGTTTGGAGAACTTGGCCTTATTGAGTAGGTATTGCACTTCTCTGTCCAGGGCTCCTAACTTTTGCTCAATGTCCTTGGACAGTAACACAGGCTTCTCTGTAGCGACCAGCTTGGCTTGCTCAGCAAGAGTTTCATTCTTCCAAGTCTGTACATCAATTAAGGAAATGTAATGTAGTTTAATGTGTATTGCATTACACATTCACTCATGAATGCCAAGCAAATGCTATCTACTTACCCATGTATCAGAGATCAACTTTTCTAATGTGTTAAGCTCCACATCTGTGAAAATCTGATCATCATCAGGGATCATCCTAGCACTCCTATGAAATGGGTAGATAAATAAGGCAGGTGATTACTATGAGAACAAAGAAACTTGTATTTCTAATTTTGGAGTAAAAATGCCATTTTTTTGCTTGCAGACCTATTAGGTTTGTTCCAAATGTTCCTTATTTGCATATCTATTCTCTGCAAATAGCAATAAAGACCCAATAAACCATCGGCCACCCACACATTCCTCTTACTTTAGGAAGATGCTGGAGTGATTAAGCAAACTATCCAGGGCCGCTAATCTATCGGGCCACTTCCTTCTTTCTTCCACCTTGAAAAACAGAGACTTGCACAGTTTCTTGAGCTCTGCCAGTTTGTCTTTCAGTTCCTGTAAGTACATACATCACACATTAGCACAAAATTACTATTTTTTGTGTTTGGTGCAATGAAAAATTTAATTTAAGCAAAAAAAAAAAAACACATCTTTTATAGGAAGAGGGATACTGCAATGAGATTACAGCAATCCTATAAATTACCACACCCAGGTCACAAATTGGGTATATAATTCACACTTCAGCAACACAAGTAACTTGTACTGGATTCATAGAAAACACGTTTCCTTTAAAAAGTTTTCACTTCAAGTCATTGACACAAGAAATGGATAACTAATATAAATATAAATCTAAGCACCATTAACAAAGCCTCATTTAGGAATCGTAGTTTTAGGTGGACACGTTACGTGTGATTTGGTTGTTTTTTGATAGGAACGCGTACCTTGGTGGTGGCGCCATATCCCTCATCCTCCAACCAGTTGGATACCTGGCTGAGCTTGCTGGAGATCTCTTCCCTCTGCTCCTCAGTGGAAACTTTGAGAAATTCCTTCTGACGGAGTTTATCCTGTGAAAACAGAGGAAATTAACCCGCGTACCTTAATCCACCCGACATCAAATCACGTAAATGGGGTCCCAGAACAGTCAGTTAACTGCACAGGACTCGATATTGGCTTGCATAGGAAATCAGGCTCTGCATAAGAGCTCTGTCAGCAGAAGGTAGCATTGCTGAGAACAATTACAGCAGTCATACCCTTTTAAACCGGAAAGAATGTAAAACGCCCAATTAAATGAATGATTAGGCATTCCCTTCTTGTAGTAGAACCACTGAAAGACCAATGTGTGGGAGAGACCATCATAAATAGTGATTGTTAAGGGCCCTGCTGTCCGATCAGCAGGCAGAACACTAAAAACCAAAATATTAAAACATTAAAAAGGACCACCACATTTCACATATTTGTTAAATATTAGGATGTGGTTTTAACAAGAGTGTGAAAACAATGTGTGTGAATCAAAAGTGAAAAACAAGGACATCTGAATTAAAACGTATAGGAAAAGTGCTAAAAATGCCTACAATGTATGTGATAAATCACCACCTTTTTGATGGTGCGTCAGGTAAACTCACATACACTGAACTATAAAGTGAAACCTATGATACGCCATGAATTCTGTACCTGTGTCTCAAAGATAAACGCTTCAAGACTGTTGGCAGCCTTCTCTCTCTCATGTTTCTGTAGATCTCTATCTGTCAGATCTTGAAGCCTAGACATAAATAAAAAGAGTTACGAGACGTCAGGGTTCAGACAGACCTGTAACAAGCTCTCTCAAAGTCAAACCAAAGTTTCAGCTGTCCCAATTTTGTCAACATAACCGGGTTTATACATTCACAATCCCTATTCACTCTCCCATCACTTACCTTTTGGAGGCCTTTTTCATCTCTTCCTCCAGAAAATCTGGAACATCATTAACAGTCTGCGATGCTTCTATTTCATCAACCACCTTCTGTTTTTTAGGAATTACAGGTTTCTTAGATTCTCCTTCGGGGGCTTTTACAGTCTCACTTTCCTTTTTTGCCTCTTCCTCTGCAGCTTTCTGAGGAGAATAGTAAAAAAAATATCAGTTATATGTGCAACACGGTCTAAAGCCTGTTTATGACAATAACTATATTACTGCAATGCTGTGGATTGAAGCTGTCTCAAATGTATGCCCCATACAGCGTATGTGAAATATATCATACACACATTTGCACACAGCAGCACCCTAAAGAACAAAAAATAAACAGATTTTGCGCTTATTCGACACATGGTTATGTGGAAACCATAGAGATTACCTGGTCCCCGCCTGCTGTCTCTCCCTCTTTCTGTTCTTCTTGTTTTTCACCCTCTGTTGGGGTTTCCTTTTTGCTATCTTGCTCACTTGGTGGTTCTGTGGATTCCTGATCCTCTTCCTTTGTGGCTTCGTTAGGTGGGTCCTCATCTTCCTGCCAAAAACATACACAGGCAGGCAATATTAACACAATGAAATGCACGGACACTTTCATATCAATACAACTTTATACACCACTGTTTCCCTACCTAACAATAAAGGAGCCAGGCTCTGGCACCCCTTGCTCTGACAATGTCTTACCTGAACACTGTCAGTGGTATTCTCCTTATTTTCTTGTGTGGTGCCACCACCTCCAAAAAGGCTAGATATAGTATTCCCGAGCTCTGCCAGGAGGAAAAAAAATAGTCGGTATAGTCGGCATTATCGTGTTTATTACATGATCATCCACTTCATATATGTAGGAACTAAGAGTCTGGAAGAGGATAAAACTGCAGTCTACTGAAACAATTATATTTCCTTTTAGTCATGCACAGATCCCCCCCCCCCAATGGATGAGTAAAGTAATGAATATATTTCTTAAGGAGTTCAGTAGCACTGCTCACTGGACGTTTCTTGATTTCAATAAGGCCGGACAATGTGGCCTACAACATCCACACAGGCAAACTAGAGAGTTTTACCCACAATAGTCTATAAAACGCACGGGTCGAGCCTGCTTGGGATTATTGTTGCAATAGTTCAAATAACCAGAGAGCTTTTAATTGGCTCATTTTCCTACAATTTCTGACAACCAATAAAGGGTCAATGCTTTCAGGAGTAGGATGTTAAAGCAGTTGAAGCTGCCATCACAGATTAGAAGTGGACATTTTCCATTTACTACATGGTCACCTTCGCACAGACCAATTTTTGCAGTTATGCGAGTATGGTAACTTTCAGCACTTCACACTTTATAGTCAAACTTGCTAACTTATTAGGCCAATATAGAAAAAGTCAAAAATAACAGTTTACCGCTGATATATTTATTCCTCAAAATGTTCATTATTAATGCAATAAGCTTGGTTCTTAAGGAGGTGAGCGGAAGAAGCTGAACATGCCTTGGATGACAGCATCACTTACTTGTCAATGTGGATTCCTGCTCTGGCTTTTCCTCCACCATTGTCTCAAAGACAGCCTCAACCTTAATATAAAAAAAAAAAAAAAATTTGCCCTTTCTTGACACAGGGTTATACTCGCAACACAAGATTTTTTTTGTCATTTTTAGCATGTCTTTATTGACCCATTGTTCCCTGTGACAGAATGTTATGTGACAGAATGACCTGTAATACAAGGCCCCAAGGTAGTCAGAGATGACTCCAGCCTGGCTGCCAAACAGGCAGGAACTCCATTGTTTAATTAATCCCATCAATACGATTGCTGAATGGGGATTAAAGGTTGGGTTGAATACATGTATCCGTTAATTTATGTTAATGAAGTTCTGTGGCTATATGAGTCTATGTTTTACTACAATAAACTGTTCAGTCCTGCTGTAGTCAGTTCAAGGTAGTTGTGTCTACTTATTGGGTACACATAGCAGGGTTCCAAGGTGCGCATGCTGGCTGGTGCTGGAAGTGATTCCGGGGACAACAGGAGGATACATGTGGGTGATCTCTGGGAGTTACTACAGCTCTCTTGGTGAACCCGTTACATTCCCTTTTCCGTTTCTAGTACACCCACACAAACAATATATTGTTTTATTTGAAACACAGATAGGGTTCTCCTTTATAAAACTTTAGTTTAATCTGATTTATGATTTCTTCAACAAGTTAGTTTTTACCCCAGTGGGATGTGATTTATGTTCAACACAATTCCCCTGAGCAGAATACTACCCCATATGGATAGTTCTGGGGGTTTTCCCATTTATAAAAAGGGAGAAAAATGCTCTTACATACTACACTTTTTATTATTTTTAAACGTTGGACTGGGGGCAAGATTTTTTTCTCAATGTATATTTGAAGTAGGAGGTACATGAGTTGTTCGGGCACCTATTTTTCCATTTCTATTATTTTTACCATTTTTTATTATAATTATTTACTGTATATCCCTTTGAGGTCTTTAAAGACTTCAGGAATCTCCCTTGGAATCACATCACTGGAGCCTATTTTTCATTTTGATTCCCACTGCTGACAATCACAGTGATCTGCAAGCAGGGCACCACTGCCCAGCATTGCTGATCGCAGCACCTGTGATGAGCATGCAAGGAGAGCTCATAAGTGTTCAAGAGGGTCTGGATAGACCCCCTGGGAACCTTTTTACATTTAATATTGTTTCAGTCGGTCTCAGGGCAGGAAGAGCTGAGCTGGCCCTGTATAATGTAATGTAAATGTAGTTAAATCAACAAGCCTTCTTGAAAATCTCCCTGTACAATAAATACATTATACAGGGCCACTTCAGCCTTTCTTGTTGGAGAAATAAGCTAAAGTTGGCTCTTCATAATGGATGGTGAAGAGAAGCCATATGCCCATCCTGAACACAAGTTTTTACAGCAGAAAAACAATTATTAGACTGGCACTATGATTCTTATGTACTGTCAATCTATATTTCTATGCTAGTTACACAACTTGTGTTCAAACCTTCAGTGACAGGGACACATCGAGGCAAACAATGAATAGAAGCTTCCACTACATCTCAACTTACCCGGTCAAGGCTTAGCAGGCCACTTTCATCCATGTTGAAGTGGGCTTTGATGCCTTTAGATTCATAGTCAGATCTTTTCTCAAAGCTTTCTCCAACCCCATTCAACTTTACTGTAGTCAGGTTCAGTGATCCAAAAATCCTGACAAAAAATCGTTATGAAAAAAAATTACACACATATACACACACACACACACACACACACTTAACTAAATGACTCCCAGTACCCATACACTGATATACACACACACACGCATTCTGTGCAGTATGAAGGTTATGTCTTATTACACTGTTAGCGAAGGCTGCAAATCATTGCAGGATACTCACTGCAGATCCTCAGGCCCCAGAAAGGTGAGATCTCCATAGTTGATATTGAATTCAAAGTCATCATTGTAGCGATTGAAGGTGATGACTTTGCGCTGGGGGTAGGGGGCCATTCTCTGAAACAGAATTCTCTTGTTGTGCTTCAGACTTTTCTTTTCATTCTCTTCTTCTACTTCTCTGGTAAACTCCACCTGGAAGACATAAGCAAAGTGTCACAACCCAGTAGAATATGTACCCCTGGTAGCAACATTCTGCTGTGCTTTAAAAAAATAACCAACTAGTTTTTATATACATACACACACAGAAGACCTCACCTGAATGGGGAATGCGGCAGCATCTCTCACCACAAAAGGTTTTACTTTGAATGCTTTGCTGAGAGCAGCTGCCTGATACACGGCTCCCATGGCTGCTGCCTCATCTGCATTGATATTCTTTCCCAGTTCCTCCCTGTGAACCAGACAGATACATTTATTAGTAATGAACGGAATAAAAAAAGGATGGCGGCACATCTCAGCCAAGCACTATACATTAGGCTAGACATACTTTCCAACAGCCTTAAGCAACAGCTCCTGAACTTTGGGGACACGAGTGGCTCCCCCCACCAGGATAACCTGATCAATTTCATCCTGTCAGAAAAGAAGAATTTTAATTATTACCAGGAAACTAAAAGAAAAAAAAGACTCATCAGATCAGTGGAAACACCTAGGTCTTGAAAGCTTGGTAAGCCGTATAGATCGCTATTCCAATGCATTCAGAGACTCAGCTGTCCTTACCATGTTCATTTCGGCACTGCTTAGAGCCTGCTGCACCGGGACAGACACTCTTGTAAATATATCAGTGCATAGTTCTTCAAGCTCTTGGCGTGTCACCTTTGCTTTGAAATCAATGTCATCCATGAGGCCTTCAATCTAAACACAGTAACACACTTCAGAGCAATTCAAGACAATGTAGCAGAAAACAAGACATCATGAAATTAAATTAGTACATTATATTATAAGTGTGTGTATGTATGTATGTATGTATGTATGTATGAGTGAAGAGGGAACATAATAGACCAAGGGAGTAAGGAGCAAGTAATGCTTTGCAATAAAAAGCTGAGGAAATTATTATTAAATGTAAATAAAGTCCATAGAATTTGCCAGATTGAGGGCACATTCTGAGTGCTTCAGCAGAGGTAAAAGGTAAAGACGTTTGTTTACTAAATATGTGGTTGGCAGGAAAGTTTTGGGTTTAAATCCCTTAATTGACAAGGACTGTAAAATAGACATCCCTGGCAAACTTCTAGGCAAGGCAAACCAATCTAGCCCTGCACAATGCATAGTTGGATTAGTGAGGAGACTCAAGAAGTCTTATTGATTTACATATGCTTTATACATGGCCATTCAAGCTATACGTGGTACAGAAGGTCACTGGGGTTTGTCCTTGATAAAGTTCAGTCAGGGATTTGAAACTTCCTCTTTGGTGAATAGTCAGGACCCCAAAAGCCGGTTAGAGTAAAATATATTTATATATTAAATACCTGAGCCATGTGGTCATTGTTTGCACTTAGAATTGTCTTAACACGGTTTGCCTCCTTAAGAAGTTTAGCCATAGCTCGTGGGTTTTCCCGCACATCCTTCTTGGACTTCTTTTGCTCATTAAAGAGCTTGGCCAAATGATCCCGAAGGCGTAAATCCAGCTCCAGTCCTCCAAGTGTGCGATCAAACCTGGGTGGGCAGAAAAAAAAAAGGCAATTATTCTTCCTGCTGAATGGGTGAGTTAACTATTAAATGGAAATTACAGTCATCATTTGGGCATTAATATATAGGATAGCTATGTATTACCTTTAAATAAAACTTGTTTGTTCAAGCAAATGCATATAGGAGTGCATGAGAATCCAACTCTATGACCGAGGTCTCTTTGCCTACCCCAGCTATTTACATTAGCAATGTCAGACTGCTCCGGACTTATTCTGCAAGACTTTATTTACTTTACAGGTAAAAATGCACGTTACCTACTAGCTCATTAATTTACATATGTGAGGAGCAGCAGAAGGCAATATCTTTCACTGCCAGAAAGACTGGACAAAGATCTAATTCTACAATGGCCGTCAAAACAGCTAGTCTCTGCATAGCCAACTTTATTTTTAATTTCATTACTTGAATACAGAAGTAATTGCTTTTTCTCGTTAGAAATCAATTCTTACCCGACTCCACGTATTTGAAGCTGGGGTTGAGTGCCAGAGTCTTTAGTCTTCACAGTTTGGTAAGTGACAATAGTGCATTTTGTACTCCTAGATCCCATGTCATAAAACATGATACTCTGAAAAGAGGTAACATTTCTGTAAGACAAACACAACCACCCCACCAGGAAAAAACAAAAACAGTACTGTCTCTGAAAGAATAGTGATAATACATCCGACCCGCATAGAAGAAAAAAGTACAGACTGCTAACCAAATAAACAAAGGCAGACAATGCATATGTACCATAAAATACATTAAAAAAAGGGAAACGAGATGGTATAGTAGGAAATCAGACCTGTGCGGTAGCGTTGATGTCTTTCCTACGGAACACACCGTAATTCAGAGCCACAGCCGTGTTGTCATTAATAAGTTGTAAAACCTTGAGGCCTGCGAGCTGAGCAGCATGTAAAACTGCTCTACGCTCTGCCTGGTTAAAGAAGACGGGAACAGTAATTACGATATCCTTCACAGGCTGTTCTGTAGGTGAAAAGAGAGAGGGAGGGAAACACGATGGGTTACATTCACATTTGCTCATGTGATACCCTATTTTGTTCTTCTGGAAATTAAGAATTCAAAATGCAAGCCACATAAAAACTTACAGATCAAGGGAAGACATGTTTTTACCCATACCAGAAACAGGGCTTATGAATGCTGGCCCTTCAATTATGCCTCTGTTATTAGTATCATCTTGGTCTATGAAGATAGGCCAATTAAATGGTGGGACTCAATAATGTTTATTAGGAATCTTATTATTAAATGTATGTGCTGGCTTCTGAAGAATAAACTAAACACCCCCCTTACTAATGCTTAGAAAACAATAGCAGTGAGATATGAATGAATGTATGAGGTGTTTGTGATAGCTTCTAGTGCTCATATAGCAAGTGGTTGCAAATTACTCTGAAATTTGGCACTTTGTGTGTTGAAAAATAAAGGTGAGAAGAGGAACATAAATGTCATCTATTTTGGATTTCACAGCAGATGTGCAGAATTTTCATAATGACCATGAGAAAGGGTGACATTTTGGGCTAAAAGCAGCTAACAAAAGGCACCTATCTGAATTTACAATTGCCGATAAACAATCACAAACTGGTCTGAGGAAAGAAAAAAAAACGCTTAATGCCACAGAAGGCTTTTAAGTAGGATGCTGATATTATACTCATTGCTGGATAGTATAGCTGTTAGAACTGTCCCAAAATTTAGTAGTGAAGGGAAATACTCTCTGTTGGTCTTCAACTCACCTGCAAATTCTTCAGCCAGAGACCTGGAATAATTCAGCAACATCCCCAAGACCTCCTCAGGCGAATACATTAACTCACTGTCAAAAACATACAGTAACACCAATTAATACCACTCCAATGAGACAGAGTACTAAGCCATACAATATGACCTACCAAAAGTGGTTAATTAAAATAATTAGCAAAATGTATCTTATCTGCCAGTATACATTTCCCCCCAGTGTTAAGTAACCAGCATTTGCTCCCATTTAATAGTGGTTTAGCAGAGTATAGCAGTTTAGGTAACCAGACTTAACCGGGGGAACCCATTGGAGGAGGTTTCGTTTTTGTCTCAATTATGTATATTAATCAATATCCTAAATTCCCCAGAAAAATCAGGAAGCAATGCAAGCAGTTTTACAACCAATTAGTGGGACATTACTGCTTGTAAAAGGACAGTCCTTAAGCAATAAGTGATCCTCTGTAACTGATTCAGTGTCACTAGGACGTATAGTGCATGAACTTAAGCTCACTTACTCGGATAGTTTGAAGGCAACGGTGCCACGGCGTTCATCCTTCTCAATCTGGTATTCAGGAAACTTGGCCTTAAAAGCCTCAACCTGTGGATTTTCTGCCCTTTTACCAAGCAGGTCTTGAAAGAAACGGAATGTAATCTTGGGGTTTTTGACCGCCTGTAGAATGCCAAAAAAGTACAAAGTAGAACACAGTTCAGAAGAGAATGTGAGAAGAACGTTTACTTCTTTGTAGTTTCAGTTATGTATCCATGCCATATAGCACCCATATGTTGTAAAACATTGATTCTTTCATCGCTGTCTATTTTGTATAAAAAAATAAATGCTATATATATATATATATTACACAATATAGTGTGGATCAATTTAAAATAACTTCAAGGGAAAATGCTAAACCATCTTTCACATAGCCTCCCTACGAACTTACGTAGATGCACCGCCAACGTTACTTTTACAGTGTACGGATTGGACAATATAATAAAAAAATTTAAAAATTAACTCACCATTCCCAAAGCGTTATCACCGAACAGACGTTCATCCTCTTTCAAAGCTACTGCCACAGGTGTTTTCCTTCGAGACTCCCTTCATTAAAAACAGGTTAAGAGAAGACAGAAAGAATTAGAGTCTGCCAAATATGGTTTGAATATAGCTTTTAAATAATAATAAAAAAAATAGTATTCTTTACAAATGGGGGGGGCGTTAACATTCAAACCCCCAAATATATTCTTCCAACCATTACTTCTAATGTATACAAAAGCAATCTGGGCTGTTCATGACAAAACCATGAAAAATAAAACTGTTTTGTTTGTAAATTGCTTTGTAAAGAGCTCACTGCTTTACATTAATAAAAAAGAAAGCAAAAATACACATGCTTTCAAAACTTTAGTTGAATTGTAAACAAGTATTAGAAATACACACAAAAGATGTATGGTAGCAAAAATTACAAAAATAATTATTTGAAGACCTAAAGCCTTCTAGTTCTCCTTGGTGTAAAAAAGATGTATTAGTACAATAAAGAAAACTTCTATTTTGGAAAAATAATAGACCTCTTACTTGTTTAAGACAATTTCCATTGGAACTCCTGGTTTGACAATGGCCACTTTCATCCATTCACTGCCCATATCAACCGACATGACAGCAACAGAGCCTTAAAAACAGAAGAAAATCTTAATTACCAAAGTTAGGCAGGGGGGAAAAACAAACAAAACAATTGTACAAAAATAACTATATATTACTTCCCAGGTAGCATAATGGATTTATATAGTAATCTAGTATAGTAGGTTGAAAAGACTTCAGTCCATCAAGTTCAACCTTTCACACATACCTAATTCTAAAGTTTAACCAACATTCTCCAAGAAGCCATAAGAAAAATGAGATGTTTTGGTGCTTGCTTGATTTGGGTTAATAAACAGGGTTGGTTGTGTGTTGTGGGCTGATATTCCTGCAGCAGGGCCTAACGATGCCAGGTTGCCATAGCAACTACAAACCACTTCCTGGTGCCAAGGAGCTAAAAACTTTCCAGGGCTACCGTTTCAAATGCGATACCCTATGCTTTCTTGCGGGCTGCGGAGAAGCGAGTGCTATAAGCCCCCAGTGGGGTGGCATAATGTTACATGACCCTGCTGGCCACCTCACCGTGCGCTGCAAGAAAGCACAGGGGGCTTCATTCACAATGGCAGAAGATAAGCAGCAGGTCTCCATGAAGTGAAAGGGCAAGTTTAGAAAACTAAAGGATTAATAATAAGACAGGAGGCAGAGATCATTTAAAGGAACCTAAAAATGCTGATCCTCACACCTCATTCACCGGCACACCCACTACCTTAAAAACTGTACTTCCTCAACGCATGGCAAAACATGTCATCACTCGCCTGTGGACACACTGGCACATTCGCCATATTATGATTTAACACTAGCTGGAAGTCTATCGTGATATACTTAAATATATTGACTAGGTTCTTCTATAAAGCTTCTCTAAAACAAATTAATACCGTGCAGGACTTATGAGCCAGTGCAGGAATCCTATCCCAATACGAAAAGATAAAACAGTAAACTGAAACAACTAGAAGGAGTTGAATTGGCAGGGCTACCCCGAGTTCTATATACGCTCCAGCATACTGCTTTGACTGTAGCGCTATGGAATATGATGGCGCTATATAAAATCAACAATGATATATTTAATTTGCATACTAACTTCAAATAAACACATTCCCCTAATAGATAATAAACACATTCCCCTAATAGACGAGCACTGGAACTTTCACCAGTGAATGAAAAACAGCCAAATTCATACCTGTTTGTGATGGTAGAAAAGTGACGAGGAAAAATAGTCCCAAAGCCCAGACAGGTAAACCCATCTTCAAGGGATCCCTCCGCAGCTCAGTCATGTGCATCTCGGCTGGGGGAAGAAGACGAAAAACACAGTAAGAGGCCAGACATTTCTGTATTTAATTAACTGAAAGTGTCCTGGTCTTTTTTTGGCATCCCAATCTATTTACCAAACGCACATATCACATTATACAAAGAAGCTGAATATATCGGGCCACAGAGTGCTGTGGCCCAGTCACCCATATTTTCCATCACCGTGCGATATACATGTTTGTGTTTCCTGGCCTGGCAGGATATGTTATAATATCATACCACAACCCACTTTCTATCTACTAGAAGCCCACAGTGCTCTCCAGTCACCCCGTCACACCTGCCACCATGCCCATCACACCTGCCACTCCTCCTGACATGTGCACCTCCGCAGCACCTTTCGCCACTCCCTCTCGGGGGCTCACCCCACAACACCCTAAAAACACACACACACACAACTACCATAACGCTCTCCAAGAAAACTCCACCATATTAACATCCATCACCCTGTCTCAGTCCTTTTTCACCAGACTGCCACCTGCCTCTCTTAGGCTTCCGGTGACAGATACCTGCCTCTACGCCCATTGACAATAAAGACATGAGACAACCGCAACCCACTTTCTGACCGGCATTCCCCAGCTCGTCTCTTACTCATTGTCTAGAATATTCCATTAAGATACACGTTCTAGTCCCTGTGCCAATACCGGTATATCGCCCCGCTGTGTACCGGCCGCAAACAATGCCACATCTAATTTCTCACCTGCCTGTATCCGGTACCTGACCGGGTCTCTGTGATATATCCTTCTCCTTCTGTCTCCGGTATCTCGCGCACAGGCCGGAACGCGGCGAACTATGATTGGTAGAATTGCCGGCAGCTATCGACGTCACCCGAGCGCGGATTTCCATCCAATCAATAAGTATCCGGGATCCCGGCAGCCTACACCTATTGGTCCACGTCCAGGCAGCTCGGACTGCTATTAGATTGGGCCACGATGCTTTCACGTCACGGGGGTTACCAGAAATTGTAATTTTTCTTTCATGTCAGTTACATGTGGGTAGAATGTGCTGTTTCCCCTCCCTGAGGTGTGCAGTGTATCGCACAGCTGCCATGACTACTTCTTGTAAGTTTGTGCGCAATTGATATAGAATATATAAATGCATTTCTGCGAAACAAAAATCCCCTGTAGGACCTATATATTGATACTGCATATAACTTTTACCCAATGGGCTTATATTTGGGGCTCTATATCTTAAACCCCTTCACATCCAGTGACGTACCAGGGCTCGTTGGTTTTATGATGTACCTGGTACGTGATGCAAAGAAAATGCCCCCAATTGTTGATCACAAAGCTGCAGCTGCTATTTGCCCAAGTGTCTGCGCAGACTGGCACAGCCACCATGAGCCCCCCAAGCCTTTGATCACTCATACAGGAGCAAATCTACAGGCTCAACACGCGATCTCTGGTTTACAGGCAGCTTCAGGAAAGGGGGCAGTTTATTGCTTGGGTCCCCAGTGTTAATCCCTTTTTAGTGGTTCCTACCCGTTTTGTATGGGGCAAATGCTGCTGCTGGTCTGCCTGGGCTTCCAACAACAACAGCAAAAAAGAGCCTCCAAGAGCCCTTTGACAGAGGCCTCGCGGAGGAGGAGAGTGAGAGGTGCCGTGTGGTTGCTGAAAACGTATTCCTGAGTGACAGCTCGGCGCCTCTCTCTCCTACGGCGTGCGGGGGGGGGGAGACGGCGTTTCAATTGGGGGGCCCAGCATGATGTAGAGGGGCCATGGCCCCCTGCCGATGCCAGTTGTTGCTGAGCAGGGTGGATGCTATAAGGAAAGGGGCGGGCCAATCTTCAGTGTGACTGCAGGGAGGGACCTTGAGGCAGAAAAGGGTGGGGCCAATAGTCAGTGTGACTGCAGGGAGGGACTGGGAAGTAGTAACTGCTGCAAGTGACATTGTGTGATCCAAACTTCATTGCACAGACACCCCCCGCTGGCTGTTAGGAGGATCCGGGTCCCCTGCAGCGCTGCGGTATTATTTGCGGTCAGATTATAAAACGAGGGGTATATTCGTATTAGATCGGATGATGAACGTTACCTTAGATGGGGGTCTGTTGGTGACAGGACTCCTCCAACCCCTATTGTGAAACAGATCTGCACCGTACTAAAGAGCAACAGTTCTCTGTACAGTTGCTCAGTTTGCTACAAACATACTTATTTCTTCACATTCTTCTACATCAAACACAGATGAATTATCTTATAATTAATTAGTTAATTATAATTAATATGATTAGTTGGGGTTTGTAGACATTCCCATTTGTGGGGAACAATGGCTAAAATCAATTAGAGATTCCCGGGGTGCCACGCCTCGTTCTACTCGCATGGAAACCCAAATTAAAGTCCTCATGAGGTGGTACCTTGTTCCTACCAAACCAGCCGAGATATATCCAAAGACTAGTAATTTATGCCGGAGACAATGCCGGAGACAATGCGCCAACGTGGGTCCTCTACGGCTGGAGGAAAGAAGGTTTCTACACCAGCACAGACGGGGGTTCTTTACAGTAAGAGCGGTGAGACTATGGAACTCTCTGCCAGAGGAAGTGGTAATGGTAAACTCAATAAAAGAGTTTAAAAGGAGCCTGGACGTGTTTCTTGAAAGCAATAATATTACAAGTTATGGATAGTAGATTAATAGGGACAGAACGTTGATCCAGGGATTTATTCTGATTCCCATATTTGGAGTCGGGAAGGAATTTTCCCCCTGGTATGGGGCAATTGGCATCTGCTTCATAAGGGTTTTTTGCCTTCCTCTGGATCAACACGGTAGGGACACAATATGTATATAGGTTGAACTTGATGGACTTTGGTCTTTTTTCAACCTTATGAACTATGTTACTATGTTACTATGTTACCATGCTACATGTATGGTGGTCCGGCTCCTGCATTTACAAACTCTGGATGGCAATATTTCTGGAAAAAACTATTTGGCGGAGACATGTCAGCTTCTCCACTTTTGGATCTCCTTAACCCCTTCAGTCCCCTATGGACGTACCGTACTTTACCTAATTTGTGAGGATTCAGATGGAAAATGTATAAAGAATTAGGTGTTTTTTTTCTAATTTTCATTAGTTTTTACTAAATTCCTCATCCTAAATTTTCAGCTAATCACCTAACTATGGTATCAAAAGAAAGCTCTATCTCTCGTTGAAAACACAAAATATAGTTTACAAAATTGCTGCGGGACTTGAGGTACCAAAAATAATATCCTGCCCCAAAATCTACACGTCTGTGAGAAAAAAAACAATAGTTTGTATTGCCCCTAAAACTATCATTACCCGTCATTGGAAACATACGCCAGCCCCGTCACGAATATGTTGTTTTTTTTTAAATCTCAAAAGACAGAATATATGTGAAAAGATACTTGGATCCAAATTCAGCCAAATAAAGATCGGGTCGCATTCGCATTCTAAGTATATTCTATTTTATTCTATCTCAATTTGTGGTGCGATGGGGAACCGATCAGCCTTCTAGGGGAGGGTGGTGGAGTTTACACCCACTTTGTGAATTTGGAATGTGATGATCATTATATTATGTGGGAAGCAATGGGACCGAGTAATGTTATTCTGCATTAGCATCGAAATTGGAGATTTGTATTACGATTCTGTATCAGCGTTTGGTGTCAAAGCTTTCTGTTTGAACCATTTATTGTATTAATATTCTTTTATAATTCATGACAACCAAAGATGTCATCTATATGCCCGCAATGTATATGCCCTTCTCTCCTATTCTCTGTCTATGCTTTCTTTATCTTCATCAAGCCTTACAGCGGACGACATGTACTCCTGACTAATTTTAATTTTGTCATTATAAAAACGAAAAACACAATAAAGATCTATTGTACCAGCAATAAAAATTGCAGATCTTGGAAAAAAGATGGAGTAGCGGTGGGCCGATTCAAGCTGCTTTTATAAGGGCTTTTGTTCAACCCAATTGACCCCCTAAAGAGCGAGGGATCCACAGATTCTCTTATGATGCAAGACGGGGTTTTGGCCAAAACCAAAAGGCATCCTTGACAGCAGATCGGGCCAGCTGTCCATACAACACGTTGCTAGGTCTGTGGTTAAGAACAAACAATCACAGCCCCATACACAGTGTTCTTTAACTTAGAAGCGATCCTGGTTAAGATTCGGCATCTACTGATTTTCCAGTCACTCCCGACATAAAGTCCCAATACTCTCAGCCAGCCATACAACAACATTGTGGGGTGGCTTCCAGACAATTTTGGCTCCTCAAAGTCAACAAACTCTCAAATGAGTTATATAGATCAGGGGTCCCCAACCACCGGGCCGCGGACCAGTACCAGTCCGTGGGCTATAAGCAACCAGGTGCCGGTCTTTTTTTTTTAAATAGTCCTGCTGCGGGTAAGCAGCAGGGTGAGGATCCAGATAGCCCGCAGCTATAGGCGGTTAAAGAAAAGCAGACCCATATTCAAGGGAGGAGGGATTGCCTTGGGACCATATTGTAAGATAGTATAGAGGGAGATGTGTGTGATTTATATGCAATGTTGATATATTGACCCAATGGGGGACTTTTTTTGCAATGCCTCTGCCTAATCAATGGGCTGATATTTGGGGCTATATCTTTAAATTCCCACAGTAAAATCATACCAAATTGTGAGATATTATGTAGGGGAGGGTGTGAGGCTTATGCAGTGTAAATATATTTGCCCAATGTGGATTTTTTTTTCCCCATATAGACTATATATCTGATCCCCTGCTGATTTTGTACGTTTGCCTGCTGACAAAGCCATGATTATCATGACTGTCTATCATTTTAATGGTAGGTTTATTTGAACAGTGAGAGACAGAATAACAACAAAAAATCCAGAATAACACATTTCAAATAAATTATAAATTGATTTCCATTTTACTCAGTGAAATAAGTATTTGACCTCTCTACAAAACATGACTTGGTGGCAAAACCTTTGTTGGCAATTACAGAGGTCAGGCGTTTCTTTTATTTGGCCACCAGGTTTGCACACATCTCAGGTGGGATTTTCTCCTCCACTCCTCTTTGTAATGCAGCGGGTCATTGCATTGTTTTGAAACAGAAAAGCTCAGTAACACTAAATAACAAAACACCTACTTATAGTCAAAGTTAAATAAACGGCGTGACCTTCCGGTGCTCCATCATAGAAGCCCCGCTGCTGCTGGCACTTCCGCCAGGGCTTCTATGACTGAGCACCGGAAGGTCACGTCACATCGATGCTCCGTCATAGAAGCCCCAGCGGCATACCTGGGAACTTATGGGCTCCGGCTACTCGGAGCCTTCCCTTGCGGGACGTGGCCAAGACTGCCCGTTGACGTCAGCAGGCAGATGTCGGTGGGAGTTCCCCTTATGTCGGTGGGCGTTCCTGCCAATGTCAGCGGGAAACACCCCAATTTAAATGGAAAATGGGCGACCCTGCGACCTGGAGAATTCGAGTCTTGACCTGGAGAAGCGGTGCTTCACCTGGTATGCCCGGCGAAACTAACGGGCAGCAGAGGTTGTCTACGAACCGGAAAAAGTCTGAGGAAGCATTGGTAAGCTGGGGCAGAGTGGAGGCATATAGGGCATTCCTGTAGGCAGAGTGGCATATAGGGGTTTAAAAGGCATTTCTGGGGGGGGGCAGAGTGGCATAATGGGGGTTAAAAAGCATATCATGGCGGCAGAGTGGCATATAGGCAGACATATCTGGGGGGCAGAGTAGCAAGCTGTGGGGCAGATGTTTATAACTAGGGGCAGGTTGGCAAATAGAAAGAACTAAAAACAAAAAAAAAAACATTTTTCTCAATTAAAGTTTTTATTAAATATGAAAAATAGTTTACATGTGAATTAATATTTACCAGTAAAACATTTTTCCTATAGGGAAGCTTTTTCTTTTTTTCTAAATTAATATTCAAATTGTGGGGGGTCGTCTTATAATTGAGCAAATACGGTAATTCATGGTTTGCCTATTCTAGCTTGTAAAGCGCTACCGATGGAATCAGATATTGTGCGCCACTATATGGACAAAAGTATTGGAGCACCTCATAATTATTGCGATAAGGGTTTACGCTAGGCTCGGTGAAGGAAAATCTTAATGCTTCAGCATAGCAAGACATTTTGGACAATGCTATGCTTCCAACTTTTTGGGAACAGTTTGGGGAAGGCCCTTTTCTTGGATGAGTTTGGTGTGGAAGAACTTGACCGGCCGCACAGAGCCCTGACCTCAACTCCACCGAACACCTTTGGGATGAGTTGGAAAGGAGATTGCGAGCCAAGCCTTCTCGCCCACCATCAGCGCCTGACCTCACAAATTCTCTACTGGATGAATGGGCAAAAATTCCCAAAGAAACAATCTTGTGGAAAGCCTTCACAGTCTATGACATTGCATCCTAAATACATAAAGGTCTCTGTTGGTGTAATGGTCAGGTGTCCCAATATTTTTGTCCATATTCTACTGTGAAAAGTGAGTTTGTTTTCCGGACAGCGTTGGTTCACACAATCATTTTATTCCAGGCTACACGTAAACATGTTTCACTGTAAAGCGTTTACTCGATGAGCACTACAGAAGCGTTAGAAAATGAAATATGATATAGAATTATAAAATGATTTGCATATTGCGGTAACCAAACCGCGCCATCACTCGTACTTATTAGCTAAACGGCCGGTACCGTGTCTCGATATCGGTAATACATATATCTGATTCCATCGGTAGCGCTTTACAAGCTAAGTCTAGCCACCATACATGCACACACACTGTCATGTGACCAGTTGCGAACAGCACATTGGTCAGCTCCCGTTTTGACATAACTGCGCATCACGTGTCAACATTCACAAGTCATGTGACTCGATCCATACGGGGCAAAGAGAAGATGGCGGCTTACCTGCAGTGGCGGCGCTTCGTTTTCTTTGACAAGGAGCCGGTCCGGTTCCCCGGGGACGCTGCGGCTCCTCTCACATTGCCGACCGGCTTGACAGTGTGTGACTCCGGTCGCGGCAGCCTGCTGTTCGGAGATATCCTGGGGATGTTGATTGGATCTATAAATGTCATATATACACATACATGAATATGCAAGGGCTGTGCTTATAGGGAAGACTGTTCGTGGAGAGTTATAAATAAAGTTATTGCAGGTTTCTAAGTGAGGACCCATTAGGATGTAACTCATCAGATCGGTTCATGTCGTCTAACTAGATTGCAGTCTAAGAAGATCTTTTATCAGGGAAAGGGAGTTGAAGATGCAGAACAGTTGCCATGTTTTTACATACATTCGCATTTTTTTGTCTTTGGAATTTGCCTCGTGTGTAATCAGAACCATTCTGGTAAATATAACAGTAATTCAGGGTTACTGATTGATTGTGATGGATGAGATCTTCTTAAAGTTGGATGTATTTCCCGATAACGCTTGCGATTCCCCCGATGCGATTGGTGTTTGTGATAAGCTGCTGGATCTAACTTTATGACGGGCATCTCTTACACTCAGGTTCAAAGTTAGATATTTTTCTTTGTGTGGAAATTTGCTTTGTAACAATTAGTTTCAAGTCTTCCAAATGTGTAGTTTTGTTGTGAATTTGTGAGTTTTGTGGTTACGTTGCAGTTAGGATGTTTATACACGATGTATCCGTCTACTCAAGAGACGTGGAAAACTTCTGGTAAATCCGTTCATTTAAAAAAAAAAATAATAATTCTTATGCCAAAAAATGTCATTGAGCAGCTAGGCTGGTGTGAACCAAAAACCTTTGGTCGGTTATCAAAAGTTAACGTTAAATGGCTGGCGTGAGTTAGTTTTTGGTGTGGTTGTGTGTCTTTATTGTGTGTGTGATACGTCTTTTTCCGTAAAGGAGATATTGGCTTCCTTTTAAATTTTATTCTATTGCATGAATGAAAAATATGAGGTAGATACAGCGTAATTCTACAGCAAAATTCCTGAATGGGTTCCTTAACAGAATGTCACATATGACGGGACAGATCTGGTTCCTGCCTCGATCTTTGCAGCTCACCTCTTTCCAGGCCTACAAGCTACGTGTTACTCACCTTCATCAGCTCAAGCAACACAGCATCCTGGTGTCTGTGGGCGAGGATGAGGAGGGAATCAACCCGCTTGTAAGTGCACACCAGCTGGCTTGTTTTCTTGTTTTAGATCCCTGTCCCAAATATGTATATGTCGGGGGTGTCCAACCTGCGGCCCTCCAGCTGCTGCAGGACTACATCTCCCATAATGCTCTTTCAGCTAAGGACCTGGCAGAGGAGTATGGGAGATGTAGTCCTGCAGCAGCTGGAGGGCCACAGGTTGGACAGCCCTGGTAGCTCTGTTGCCCTTAGTATATACGTATTTTAGGCCAAAAATATCCTCCTGGATTAATTACATTATTTTATCTTTTCTTTTTTAATCATATTTCTTGTGTTTTTACATGGCTTTGTTACTTTGCACTGAAAGTTTCATTCATCAACTTAAATAATCAACACTATGAACGAAAGACAATATGGACCAAGACGCGCATACGTTTTTAAAGCCTTTCCCGTTTTCACCCAGGTAAAGGTTTGGAACCTGGATAAGCGAGATGGAGGAAACCCACTTTGTACGAGGATCTTCCCAGCTATTCCTGGCAATAAACCCACTGTGGTATCTTGCATTACTGTTCACGAGAACCTAAATTTCATGGCCATAGGTAGGTCTGTGTGTATAGGTGATAATACCATACCTAGGAGCCCTCCAGGTCAGTTTCTTCTGTCTGTGGGCAGGAGAGTGGCCGTGGCTCTGTCCACTGATACCCAGCACAGCGCTCACCCAGTGCCCAGTTCCATCCCGCTAAAGGCTCTCTGGGGATAGACAATGTCCAACTACATGTTTTAAACTGAGAAGTACAGTGTTGCCAGTGATGTTTTGATCGAGCTGAATCGTGTGTGGACAGTGTAAAAAATGTGTTGAATCTGTGATACTCAGCAGCCTGTGAGAAAGGTGGCAGGAAAGTTGTAGTTTCAACACCTTTCACTTTTCATTATAAATCATCATTAGCAAGTTTCCCCAGAAAGAAGGCCAGCTCAATTGAGTTCATCCTAAAGGTGTTCGTTGGGCTTGAGGTCAGGGCTCAGTCATGTCTTTATGGACCTTGCTTTTTGCGCCACTATATGGACAAAAGTATTGGGGCACCTCATAATTATTGAGATAAGGGTTTACGCCTGGGTTGGTGAAGGAAAATCTTAAAGCTTCAGCGTAGCATGACATTTTGGACAATGCTATGCTTCCAACTTTTTGGTAACAGTTTGGGGAAGGCCCTTTTCTTGGGTGAGTTTGGTGTGGAAGAACTTGACCGGCCGCACAGAGCCCTGACCTCAACCCCATCAAACACCTTTGGGATAAACTGAATGGAGATTGCGAGCCGGGCCTTCTCATCCACCATCAGCGCCTGACCTCACAAATGCTCTAGTGGATGAATGGGCAAAAATTCCCAAAGAAACAATCTTGTGGAAAGCCTTCACTGTCTATGTATTGGTGTAATGGTCAGGTGTCCCAATATTTTTGTCCATATTCTGTGTATGTGTGTGCATTTCTTGGCTTCTGTAAGCATTAGCAATAAAATAGTAATGTTTTTTTAATCCCCTTCTTTAAATCACTCCTTCTAGGCTTTACTGATGGAAGTGTGGTTTTAACCAAAGGGGATATAACACGGGACCGGCACAGTAAGACACACATTCTGCAGGAGGGCAATTATCCCATCACAGGAATGGCTTTCAGGCAGTCGGGCAAAACTACCCATCTCTTTGTAGTAACAACAGAGAGCGTGCGGGTAAGGGCTGCTACCCCTTGTTTGTTCTCCTCATTGCACGCGTGTGTATATATATATTAGGGCTGCAACTAACGATTATTTTCATAATCGATTAGTTGACCGATTATTTTTTCGATTAATCGGATAAAAAAAATAAAAATTTTCATTTATTTTAAATTATTTAATAAAGTAACATAGGATGTTAAAAACAAACGGCAGAATAAAAAAAAATTCTTGTTTTTATTTCCCCAACCTGCCCCCCAGTTATGCATATTTGAGCCCAGGCTTGCCACGCTGCCCTCCCTGACATGCCACGCTGCCCTCCCCGACATGCCACGCTGCCCTCCCCACAAATGCCTTATATACCCTATATGCCTTATACCCCCAGATATGTCACTCCGTCCTCCTCAGGTATGCCGTATACCCCCCTGATATGCCATAGTGCCCTCATAGATTTACAGACCCGTTCACAGACACAATACTTTTATAAATAAATACAGGATTAATCTTCACTGCCCCCAGGATTTAGATTCCCCTCAGTTTGCCCCGCTTTACCTCTAACTGCACCTTAAATTAACCTTATTAAATTAATCCTCAGTCCTCAGCATTAAATTAATCCTGAAGAGAAGACCCCATTAACCACAACTGCCCCTAAATTAACCCTGAAGACCCCATCAACCACAACTGCCCCTAAATTAACCCATTAACTATTACTGCCCCTTAATTAACCCTAAACGCCCCATCAACCACAACTGCCCCTAAATTAACCCTAAACACCCCATCAATCACCACTGCCCCTAAATTAACCCTAAACACCCCATCAATCACCACTGCCCCTAAGTTAACCCTAAACACCCCATTAACTATAACTGCCCCTAAGTTAACCTTAAACACCCCATTAACTATAACTGCCCCTAAGTTAACCCTAAACACCCCATTAACTATACCTGCCCCTAAGTTAACCCTAAACACCCCATTAACTATACCTGCCCCTAAGTTAACCCTAAACACCCCATTAACTATAACTGCCCCTAAGTTAACCCTAAACACCCCATTAACTATAACTGCCCCTAAATTAACCCCCACCTCCCCTAACTTTCAGCAGCCCACATATTAATTTTATACTCACAGTTAGATGAGTGTCACAGCCATGGTGATGCTAAGGAAATGGGCGGAGCCAATCGGCTGTTTGGCTCCGCCCCTTTCTTCCTCCCTGTCCCTCCCTGCAGTCACTGCCAATTGGCCCCGCCCCTTTCTTTCTCCAGCAGCGATTGCAGGGAGCAACTTAACGGATTATAACCCTCATTTTATAATCGATAAAAATCGATTCAACTAATCTATAATGAAATTCGTTGCCAACGAATTTCATTATCGATTATCATCGATTTTATCGATTAGTTGTTGCAGCCCTAATATATATATATATATATATATATATATATATATATATATATATATATTTGGGGTACTGATAGCCACACCTGTAAGTATCCCCAGAAAACCATAGCAAGCAGTTATATGTTGCTGTTGATTGCTTTGTTTGTTTTTATGACTATAAGGCCACTTAAAAACTTTGCACCAGAATCCATTGTATACAGAACTCCGTAAAGTAATTTACATTTCACAGCGCTTAGGCGTTTGCCATAGGTCACGTATTTCATTTTTAACTTTTGTAGCTTTCTATAAGGATGTTACCCAGCGGTTGTTGAAGTCCACATTAGTTTGGACATATCACCCCTTCCACTTTACCTGTGTCCCTGTACTGACCAGTATTTCTTTCCACCAGTGCTATGAGCTGACCCAGAAGGATTACCCTTACACAGAATTGGATTCTCGCGGTTGTGGTCTACGTTGTTCTTCTCTGTCCGACCCATCTCAAGACCTACAGTTTGTGGTGGCTGGAAACGACTGTGTCTACTTATACCAACCGGATGAGAGGGGACCTTGCTTTGCCTTTGAAGGACAGAAACTGATTGTGCACTGGTACCGGGGTTATCTAGTCATCGTTTCTAGAGACAGGTGTGAAATTAAGTCAGGGAAAACGGGCAGACCAGATGGACCAAATAATTCTTATGGCATCAAATCCAATCTTCCTTTGCTTCTCTTTACGTTAACTCTCTGCCATTGACCCCCATGTGCCTTTTATTTTGCCTAATGCTATATTATTTTACCTTTCCCCAGGTCAGACTTTGCTGGACGGGTTGCTGATGCCCATGGGGCCGATAGACAGACTCTTACTATATATGACCTAGGGAACAAGCTGATTGCATACAGCTGTCCCCTAACAGAAGTTGTGGATGTGCTGGCGGAGTGGGGATCTCTGTATGTGCTCACTCGGGATGGACTCTTGCATGCCTTACATGAGAGGGACACACAGACCAAACTGGAGGTTTTTACTTTTTTGTATCTTTTAGTGTTGTGTGAATATTTACCAATTTTGCCCAAATCAGTTGTTTCTGTTTGACCTGTATAATGCTGCTTGTTAATTTATGGCATTTGTGAGCAACTCCAATGGGTAGGACTGGGGACGGCTAGACAGCCCTGGGATTTTAATGTCATGTACCGCCAAATGATGTCATTGAGGCTGCGGTTTTTTTTATGCTACCACAGCATGCAGTAGTGGTAGATCTGGTGAATAGGCGGTGCGGTTGGTGAGCGGCCCAATGGGCATTTGCCAGGTGGCCAGTCCAGGCCTTCTATTGTGCTGCCTGTATGCGGATAAATTAGACAAAATAGAGGTCCTGTGGATGAAGATACTTGGCAGTCCTACTGAGTGTTTCACTGCATGCCATGGGGATACCAAGAAGTTGACATGACTTTCCTTCTCACTATCTTTGGTATGCTTAATGTCAAGCTTTAATTTTTTACATATTTTGGCTAGAAGTGCTAATAGATGTGGTACATAGACCTCTCAGATTCTGTGATCTGAAGACATACCTCATAACAGATCACATTTTAACTTTGGAGTTCGAGTCTATAGCTAGTAGTTTTAATAACCCCACAGTTCCCAGCTATGCTTATTGTATTGTAAAAAGAAACCCAAATGTGACTGTTGAACCCATGCCCTGTTGCAAATATTCGCATGCTGTCCATGAATGTACCCCAGAGTATGCAGTGAGGGCGCCCGTGCTTCGTGTGATCATGAGATGAATGAACTTTTCTATCCCTAAAGATGCTGTTTAAGAAGAATCTGTACGTCATGGCAATTTCTTTGGCAAAGAGTCAGCATCTGGACAGCGATGGCCTTTCAGAAATTTTCCGCCAATATGGAGACCATTTGTACAGCAAGGGTGACCATGATGGGGCTATCCAACAATATATCCGGTATGATAATCTTGCACCTCTTCAGGCATTAGATAAACTGGGAAGATTCTGGAGAGAAAAGTATGTGCGTTCAGAAAGAAAGTACTTTAAGTATATTCCCATATAGTGAACAGTGTATTTAATTGCCTTAATGACAGCTGGATGGAGAAATCTGAGCATGGACCATTCGTTTTAAAACAAATCTATCGAAATCTTAAGAGGCCAGAAAAGCAACATCATCTCTAGTAAAATATATTGCTGATTTTTGTAACTCCGGGATTGCATTATTGCGTAACAAAATAGCATAGATGCAAATCATTTATATAATATTTTAAATGAACAGCTAGAGCTGTTCGTCGATCAGTCTTAATGCCATTCTCTCCACGCTCACCTGTGTCCATCTATAACGCTTGTTCTGTCTTCTCCCGCAGGACGATTGGAAAGTTAGAGCCTTCTTATGTGATCCGTAAGTTTCTAGATGCCCAGCGGATACACAATCTGACTGCTTATCTTCAGGCGTTGCATCTTCAGTCTCTGGCTAATGCTGATCACACCACACTGCTTCTGAACTGCTACACCAAGCTAAAGGATAGCGCCCGCCTGGAAGAATTCATCAAGGTGAGTAAAATGGCGCTGGAGGTTTGGGTAGAAGTACAAATACTTCTAGCATTTGCACAACTTTCTTCCTACAAGGGGCGCAGTCCATTTATATACAACGTTGTTGGGAACATCTCCACCGTGATACACAAGCTGAGATGGCCAGCCTCCTGTACCAAGGAATCTTCAGATTTCAAAGATCTAACTTACGGCGAGAATATAAACTCTGGTGTTTGAGAATAACCAGGAACAGCGTCTTTTCATATGAGTTACGCACAACTTGTATTTAATTATTTTATTTGGCCGTTACTATTGGTACAAACACAAAATAAGACATTTTGCACACCAAAGCAGGGGCTAAATCTGCATTATCGATTCCGATATACATTAGAGAGTCTCCGCAGCACATTCAGAAAGGGGCTGAAAGTTTATTCTGAAATGCATTCAAATAATACTTATCCATGTTTTATGATTGACTAACTTCACCGCAGCAGAGTTGGTTTGTAGATGCTGCACCCAACTTTCAGTCATTTCAAATATATTAGGCCTATATTCTGGCACGTTTTTTTTCTCATGTTAACGAAGACCCTCGGGTGGTTTTATTTTTAAGCTGCTGCAGTAGTTTAGAGGTGTCGGTGATCCCTTAATGTACTTCTTGTATACTTTTGCAGCCACTGACTCCGTTTCTTTCCATTATTTGCCCAAATAGGCCAGTGAAGGAGAGGTTCACTTTGACGTGGAGATAGCAATTAAGGTTCTTCGGCAGGCTGGGTACCATTCGCACGCCCTGTATTTGGCAGAGAAGCATGCCCACCATGAGTGGTACCTGAAGATCCAGCTGGAGGACATTAAGGTGACTGTTCCTGTATTATCTTCTTGTGAGAGTGAAATGTCCTCAGTCTGCTCCCTTCTGCTTTTGGTTATCTTTTGCATGTTAGACTTTAAACCTTATCTGTTGCTTTTCCCAGCTGTTACAATTCCCAGTTGATCACACAGAATAAGCCTTTGTTATGGTTTTAACAGATTAAAATAAGGAATAAATGTGTTAGAAACCTAGCATACATGTATACCGTGGGATCAGCCATCTGTCACGGACTGCGCTATCGGCCGAGCTATGATGTGGGGGTGAAAGGGTTAAACGCCAACCAGACTGCCACCACCAAGAACTTCTGCGATATACACACAATCCTCTTACTGACAAATATGTATGTAATTAACCTCTTAGTAACGTGATGATATAAAAACAGGCTATCTCTGGGCTGAATTTGATTAGAGAACAAAAGATAGAACTGATTAAAAATATTTCAGTTTTACGCAAAATGCATATAAAGTACATAAACCGTTTGTTTTACTCTTTTTACTTTGTATTATACTATACTTTCTTGGACCCCTAATGTTCTCTCTCTGATGGTAAAACAGGCTCTCTGTAATTACCAATTGCCCACCTTTTTACCCCCCCCCCCAAAGACTGGCCTTTTTCCTGTCACTCTGTGCCAAGCCCAAGTTAACGCATGCACTGGCGCGATGCCATCATATGCAGGTTAATGCATTCGCGCGGTGTCCTGTCTTTGAATGTCGAGGAGGACTGATCATTTTAGGACAACAGATTACTTGCTACGCTAATTCTGCCGCTTTCTGGCCCAGCTCTCTCCTTTCCCGCAGCAAATATTCTTTTTTAAAACTAAATATTTCCAGTCCAATCGGGATGATTAGTAAAGACGCAGGCTGTAGGTAGAGTTAGTGAATGATACTAAAACTTTGTAAAGGTGACCCTTTTAACTTGGTGAATAGAGAAATACATCAGGGCTAATGTTTACTAATTTACACGCTGCTCATGCAGCTTATCAGATAATATATATATATTTTTTTTTCTTCTTTCACCATTTCCCAGAACTTCCAAGAAGCTCTGCGTTACATCGGGCGTCTTCCACTCCCGCAAGCAGAGAGCAACATGAAATGTTACGGGAAAACTCTGATGCATCAGGTTCCAAACGAGACTACGCGGCTATTAAATGACCTATGTACCGACGTTCCCCAGCAAATGGAGGGCAGCAAGGTAAGTTTATTCTATCTGCTTTTCCTCTATAGATGAAATCAGTTTGAGAGGCAAACACAAACTTGCCACTTAGACGTAAAGCACCTTTTAACCTTTCCAAGATCCCGTTTCCCTCTCTGAAGTTCTACCTGTTAGTCTCCGGTCTCTATTCTTGACTTCTTGATGTGCCCGGCAGCCCAATCCCGAAGAGTTCATCCCGATATTTGCCAATAATCCGTGTGAGTTGAAGAAGTTTCTGGAGCACATGACGCGTGTTCAGAGCGACTCGCCCCAAGGGGTCTATGACACGCTGCTGGAGTTGCGGCTGCAGAACTGGGCACACGAGAAGGACCCGCAGGTATGTTGTGTGTGTGTGTGAAGTTTGCGTGGCCAGCCGTGTAGTTTTCTGCATACACCCGTTTTATTTTGCTTTATATGTTGAACTCTGATAAAGACCGCTTCGCTACGCGTGGTGTAGAATCTCATTACGTTTATGTCAGGAGTGAGGAACATTAGTAATCTATTAGTCATTTAACCCATCCCTGTACGAGCCGTTTTCATTCACCTCCAACAGCTATTGAGTACGAGTAGCTCGGTCTCCGTTTAAACACAGCAGTCTCCATGCGCACAGAGCCACATTGGGGTGTAGATTGCTTTGTTTTTACCTCTTAATATTTTTGTATTGTAACAGAACAACAGAGCATATCTCTGTGAAACAGTCACGTAGTCTTTTTGGTGTATCCTCCTTTTTAATTCAATTACCTGTACAATTCCATTTAGATGGTAAGCTCATAAACCCACCATTCTGGCGAGCTCACAGTATGTATCTGTGTAAGGAGCTGCGTTAAATAAATGTTAGTGCTTAATATATAAAGGATGATGATACTAATCCTGTGCCCACAAAAGTTTATTGGGGGTGTGTGTATCCCCCCCAGTTTGTATATTGGAGTATGAACATATTATGTAAATTATAACACTAACTTGTAGCAACAACGATATCTGCTGAGTTATGTATGCCTGAATATGTTCTACTCTGAATTTGTATGAAGCCAGTAACATATCCCTAAAACACTTTCAATACTATTTTATTATGAGAAAAATTTGTGTGCGAGATCAACTCTACTGTGCTTTGCGTCATATATGTGTATGTATGTGTGTATGTATAATATATATACAATTAACTGACTAGTATACTTCAAACTAGAACATTAATTCAAAGATGGAAAATCACCCTGTAATTATAATGCCCATTTTTAGCTATAGTCTATTTAGGCTACCATGATTTTTATTTTTCGGTTTTATTCATGACAGGTGTACTCTTAGGCTCATTGGTCATACATTTTATACATTTGGGTACTTTTTTGCCTCTATAGGTGAAGAAGCAGCTTCATGATGACGCAATCTCCCTGCTGAAAAGTGGCCGCTTCAAGAACGTGTTCGATAAAGCTCTTGTCTTGTGTCAGATGCACAACTTTCAGAATGGAGTGCTGTATCTGTACGAGCAGGGCAAGCTGTGAGTACGCCTGCGATCTCCCAACAAGCAGCAACGCCTGTACACGGAAGATTAAATAGCCCAGAACCTGAGAAATGTTTCTAGAGCTTAAGCATCCTTAGTTCTTGGTTCAGTGAGGTTATAAGTGGCTTTTTGGCCAGGAGAGTTGTGTTTTCATCTTGCTACTTATTTATTACATCTCCCGTGAGAAGGGCTAATGATGTCCCTGCATAATGCATACTTCAATCAGGGAGCACTAGATGATAGGCGCATCACTGATTTACCTGCATTATACAGGACCAGTTAAAGCTCTTCTATCAGAACCCCAATGGGGTTGACTCTTCTGCAAACTCCCACTTTATTGAATAGCCCATTACCAGAACGCCTTTCTGTGAAAAGCTGATCTTTTGTATTCGCGTCTCCTCAGTTTCCAGCAGATAATGCATTATCACATGCAGAACGACCAGTACGAGGAGGTGATAAAGGCCTGTGAGCGTTACGGCGAACAAGAGAGCTGCCTGTGGGAACAAGCCCTTAGTTACTTTGCACGCAAAGAGGAAGATTGCAAGGAACACATTGCCACAGTACTGGGGCACATTGAAAGTAGAAATCTCATGCCACCCCTGCTGGGTAATTATTGGGTATTATGTTTGACTCACAAATGCATGTATTAACCCCTTTGGGGAATATTCTTAACGTTTTTATCGTTTTTACCATATCTTTGTTAAACCACGATTCCCTTTATCCATACGCTCAGAAATGTATTGCAACCTAAGCTCTGTCTCCAGAATACCTTGGATTTGACACCTCTGCATCAATCTTCTGTGTGACTTTTCTTCTTCTTCTTCAGTTGTTCAAACTCTTGCCCACAATTCTACTGCCACTCTGTCTGTGATCCGGGAGTATTTGATAAGCAAGATGCAGAAACTGAGTCAGAGGACCGAGGAGGATGAAAGAACCGTGCGCAAGTACAGAGAAGACACCGCTCGCATCCGCCGCGAGATCCAGGAACTGCGCACCAGGTGAGCCTGTCTAAAGTCAACCACATAGTCCTGTGTGAGGGAAAGCAGGGCTGTCTTTAACGAATTTGGGGTTCTGGCCAAACTGCCTCAAGCAGTTAGTTACAGCAATAGTTACAGTAAAGGACTAAAAAAAAGAATCTTCACACCAGTGCTACCTTATGAGTGTGCATGGTGGTGATGCTGAGAGCTGGGTTATGATGTCATGTTAAGGAACACTGATGTAAAGGTTTGACTGCTTCTCTTGCCACGAGAGGATGGCTTAATGCTTAGCTTTTCATAGATTCTGATTTCACATGTTTAATGAAAAAAGTTGAACTTGCTATAGTTCTTGTTTGGGATCAGTTGCGGTAGGCAGATGACGACTTTATAGAATGCGTACTATTTTTAATGGTGGGTGCATGTGAGTAGAGATTGCTCTAGTATTGTAGCAAATTCTTGTTAATAAGAACATGGAATCGACTTCTGGAGAAATATGTTCTTTATATTCTTTCTGTTTGAAGCCCCAAGATTTTCCAGAAGACTAAGTGCAGTATCTGCAGCAGTGCACTCGAGTTGCCATCTGTGCACTTTTTGTGTGGCCATTCCTTCCATCAGCACTGCTTTGAGAGTTATGCCGAAAATGACTCCGAATGCCCAACCTGTCTGCCTGAAAACCGCAAAGTGCTAGATATGATCCGAGCCCAAGAGGAGAAAAAGGATGTATATGAGCAGTTCCAACATCAGGTACGGGTCCAGCAACAAGAAATGTGTTTAGAGGATATACCAATTTTTAGTAGTTAAAAAAAAAAAAAAAAAAAAAAAAAAGACCAGCAGTAATGTTTTTCATCATGGTCAGGAGCCCATGATGAAAAATGTCATATACCGTATTTATCTGCATATAACACACGCCCTCCCCAGGACCGGAAGAGAGGGAGACGTGGCTGCAAATTGTGCAGCTCTAGGATTCATCGGCGTATAACACGCAGGTAGGGTTTCTGCTTCGTATTTTAGTTATAAAAGTGCGTGTTATACGCCAGTAAATACGGTAATATAATCCGAGAGGATCGTAACGTGTCAAACCTTCGTGATCAGCCATGATGGGCACTTATGAATCATAGATGCTGTGTTTGTCTAGGACTCTTGCAGCATCTAGGGGTATCCAGTTTTAAATTGCCCCAATGCCAACACTTTCACACCGTTCTGGCACAGGGAACCTTCAAGCTTGGTTTGGTGACTGCAATATTTGTGAATGTTTTTCAGCATTTACTTTGCCCTTAACTCAAGTATCTAGCAAGTGAATGAATGTTGTCAGCAACTATACATAAAATTATTTTCTGGAATACATGAAGCCTCTGTCAATAGCAGGCATGTTCTCCCCTTATCTTATGACTTGGAGAATTGTAGACCAAGTCTGCTGTGGGGGGGGGGGGGGTACATAAATAATATGAAAAGTATGTGGACGGTTTTAGGGATATTTAGGAGATAACATATGCAAAGCATACCCATTGCTTACAGGTGTATAAAAGGTAAGCAACCATCTCCATAGGCAAACATTGGCAGTAGAGTGGGTCTCGATAAAGAGCTCAGTGACTTTAAATATGGCACTGTCATAGGTGACCACCTTTGCCACAAGTAAGTTTGTGAAATTATGTCTCAGTCCACGGGAACTGTGACGTTGAAGCATCTAAGAGCAGTCTTCAGGTCAGGATGAAATAAAGTTTCCCTGTGACCGGAGCTCCTGCAGAGGAAGGCACCAGGGTGGTTCCACTACCATTCACGAAACTGCAAACTAGCTTTGTCATACACTGCTATTTCAGAGCAATGGTACATTATTTGTACTTTCACAAGATCTTGTTGGGTACTCAAGCAGCAGTGGAATGGGAGGAAAGTCGGTACTTCCATTAACACATAAAACTGTCTTATAAGCAGAGTTTAAGGATTCTAGAACCTGGCTCCTTAGCAGGTAGCTTGCGGGTGAGATCTGCCTCTGGAATGTCTCATCTGAAAAGTGTTGATCTTTTGTCGGATTAGAAAGTCCACCTCCCAATTCTGTCTCCACCGGTAATGAAATTCCTAGAAAATGTTCTTCTGCCAACCTGGAATCTTGGATGCTTCTAGAAGTTCTCCTGCAGTTCTGGTGCTTCTTAAGTTATTGATCTATGCCACCTACCTGTAGCCCTGGCAGCCTGATTCTGCACCAGCAGATTTGCCAAGTGAGATAGCCAGAGCTATTGCTTGAAGTTCCAGAATGTTAATATGGAGAATCCTCTCCAAGAACAGATGCCTTACGCCCCAAGAGCTGCATAAGATCTTTTGCTGAAGCTACTATAAGGCATCACATCTGTGCTGCAAAGAACATGTGAATGGACATTGTGGGATGTTGTGAGTACTATAACTAGAAACTCAAACTGAAGTTGAATAACCAGCCAACAGGGTACATTGAAGAAAAGGCTAGCCTCTCATTGAGAAGTAGACTTGGATAAGCTGGTACTTTCTGGAGCACTAGATATTGTGCTATTGGACACTTTTTGCTAGAAATGACAGAAAAATGGTCTGACATCAAAAGAACAATCAAATCTTCCGACCTGGTGAGCAGCTAGAAGATAGTGGTCTGAGCTCATTAGAGAAAGAGCCTTGAACTTCCTCAGTTCCCTGTTTATTTGGATCAGGTCTAGATTTTTGTAGGAAAGGAAAGAAAAAAGTTCTAGGGGTGCCAGAGAACTGAAGACTTGGGAAGGGAGCCTCTGATTCAACCTTCTACTCTACTGTTGAATTTTATCAATAATGTGGGGTGAGGCGGTCTGGCAATTGCAGGTGCCACGGTTGGTTGCATTTTGCATCAATATACTGTATCTTTGGGTGTTTTGCATTTGTTTTAATGATGGAGATGAGGGTCTTGTAGACAGGAAAGGTGAGGATAGATCAAAGCCATTTTGATTTTATCTCGGTAGGATAAGACTAGGGCCTACTCGGGTATATCTAGAACAGAGAGAACCCTACAACACTGAACTGGACTCTGTGCTGGAGTGCTTGGACCTTAAGACTCAGATGGACATTCCTCTCCAATGATTCCCCTGATCCCAAGTCTCAACAGCCCGGCTGAGAGTCTGGCAGACTGAGATCTAAAGGCTAGCCAAAAACCTGGTCCATGTGAGAAGGGGTTTGCAGCCAATAGATGGGGACAAAAAGCTATGGTCTTTGCTGAAGTTTAGAGCTGTGCTAGATAGCACTCAGTTTCATCACAGCAAGTCATTTTTAAAATCAAAACCAAATGTATGTGTATATGATATCTGTTACTCCCAGCCAGTGTCTAAGGCCAGATCAATAGCTGGGCAATCTCTAGCTTCTTAATATAAAATAAAACTGGTGCACTCTGAAGATAAGGACATCTTAAACAAGATCCGTAAGAACTCTAGGACAGGACACTAAAACCGAGGCCCCTGTTACATTAGTGGCTATACCCATGAGGAGAAGACCAAAAAAATGTTTGGTCCTGCCTCCAGGTGAGAGGATACAGCCCTCGCACTTACTCGGACAGTGAAAGAAATGATAATTTAACATTTCCTACTACCCTTTCCATCCAAGACCATTTGGGTTTCGCATGAATATAATGAATAGTTTTCTTAACTTGCCGTTATTTTTTTCAGCTGAAATGCTCGAATGATGGATTCAGTGTTGTTGCGGACTACTTTGGACGGGGTGTCTTCAACAAACTGACCCTGATCACTGATGTCCCTGGAAAGATGAGTGTATCAAAGGATTCTGGACTACAAAGGGATCTTCTGATTAACACCAAGAGAAATGTTTAACTGAAACAAGTGATCACATAATGGATTATCCACTCAATCACTAGACATCGCTCCTAGTCGGATCGTTTCCTCGTAGCTTTATTTTTTTTCATATCAGGTGGATGTTGTTGAAACTCTACGAAGAGAAATGCATTTTTCATACTGCGTGTGCAGGGGCTTCCTGGATAAAGGTGGAGTGTTTGTTGTTGGTCACTTTTGAAGGAATAAATTGTACATAAATTGTAGTGCTTTCCCCAGCAACACCAGTTGAAGATTGCAAAATATAACTTTCAGTAGCTGTTAAGCACAAGCACTGTAAAATATTAAAAAATCCTGCAAAACTTGCGAATTAATATTTCCCCCTTTTTACAACCTTCATTTGGTTTGGCCTGTGTTTGTGTATATTAATTTATATAAATATATGGCTTCTCACACCAACCAAAGCTGCATAGTGTCTTTTGTCCAAACCATAATACAGGAAGATAAAGCCTTGGACTGCTGGCAAAGTATTGGTATAAGCTTGCTATTGGACACCACTTTGAGGTGTAATAAAATAGTTTTACATAAAATGTACATCCTTGCTAATATTGTGATATCATGCCCCCCGACTGTCCCAATTTGGGCAGGACAGTCTCTATTTTAGGACTGTCCCGGGGTGGTGGAAGGGTGAGGCGAGAGCGGTACTCGCCTTGGTTGCAGCTGCAGGACTAGTTGGGAAATCACAATCTCCCTTTAGTCAGCTCAGCATTAGAGAGGGCGAGGTCAGTCACTCCGGACCTCCGCTTTACTTCTCCCTAATCACTATGCGCCCCCACAAAAAAACTATATATTAGTATATAATATATTTATATAATATTTAGTATCAAGTGACTGCTTAGTTACAAAGCAGTAGACAGAAGAGCATTAACCTAAGCCAGGGGTCCTCAAACTGCGGCCCTCCAGCTGCTGCAGGACTACATCTCCCATAATGCTCCTTCAGCTAAGGGGCTGGCTGAGGAGTATGGGAGATGTAGTCCTGCAGCAGCTGGAGGGCCGCAGTTTGAGGACCCCTGACCTAAGCTTTTGAAAGTCTACCAATTCGCATACCTGGCTACCTGGAGCTTTCCCTTGTGGGACGTGGCCAGGACTGCCCCCTGATGGCAAGAAACACCCCCATTTTAAGGGAAAGTGGGTGGGGAGTGGGGCGTGTCAAGACCCCGCCCCCACAACCTGGAGTAGAGGTGCTTTACACGGCAATTCCCGGGTCAGACCCGGAGAGCTCCCAGGTATGCCAATTAGATACCAAACATAATGCATAAAGCACAATAAATATGCAGCATTCAGATGAAAAAAAGTCACAACCGCTCTAACTTGTGAATCTGAGATGTAGACTCCTGAGCGGATGCTAAATCCAGAGCAGCAAAAAGCTGCAGCCACTTAAGCCACTGCCAAGGCAGCTGCTGATCATCCAGTATTTCATACAAAGGGGTTCGTCTGTCTGAAATAAGCACATGGTTTGTGAAAATGCATAAGGTGGTAATGCAAGGTAAGAGCCACATATCTGCTTCAGTTAACCATGCCCCATAAACCCCAGAGTTCTGAGCCTTTCCATGGCAGAATTGTGACGCATACTGTAGGAGGTCTATGATTGGTTGTTCTGCTGCTATACATTATTACACGGAATAAAAATAAACGTTTCAACAGCTAAAACACTGACCTAGAATAACTCAGATTGATGTAATTCAGGTCAATGCAAATGTTTAGAAACAATAGTTTAAAGGGGAAAAAAAACCAAGAGACTTTTGTACATCAAGAAACTGGACATGTTTATTAAGTAAACTAACCACTTAAATTAAAAAAGTGCATAGAAAAAAAGCAAACATGTTTTAAAACGCCTCTCTGTGTAATTTTTACAACTATATACACTTTACATTCATACATCCTCAAGATCTGTTTCAATTTAAGCAGTTGAACATTTTCCTTCAGATCCGTTCAGACGGATACTTGTTTACAAAAAAAACAAATTAAATTAAATAACACTGATAAACTACGACAAGTTTTCTTTTCCCCACTTTTTAAAATATGAAAATGAGATTTCCTGGGGGAAAAAAGAAAAACATAAGGAAAGCTGGAAGAGCAGCAGGAGACAGCATGGCAGTTGTAGATTACGTGAGCAGATAAATATTGTTTCTTGCATTTACAGGAACATCAGTAATACTTGCATTATAGTCCTTGGAAAGAGTCTGATATCTAGTTAGAAGAAGAAGTAGTTCATAAATCACAACACCACCGGTTTTCCTTTACTTAAAACTGCAAGTTGCAGCAAAATGAAAAACGTAAAGATGAAACATTATACAGATCACGACTGCATACAGGCACAGAAATAATCCGCAACCCCCCTTCTAATTCATCTAAAACAAATGGATTAACACCGTAGAAAAAAAACACAGCCCAGCAGCCAGTAACACATTAAACGTACTAACTCCTAACGTATAGAAAAGGTTTGGGACCCTTTCATTTAGTGCCACGACCTCTGGAAACCTCAAGTTGCAACGTTTCAGGCGCTCTAGTTTCCCTGGCATATTTCTACCCGTTAAAAGGCTGGTACAGACCGTATAACGACCAACAGGTCCCTATTTAAAACGATCTAGTATATTTACTAAAATTAAGGGGGGGTAGTCTTCGTGAACAGCCTCCGACAGATCCCCAATGAAGCCTAGTTGTCTAAACGTGGGGTCAGTCACATAGCAGAATGTAAAGAAATACCCCTTAAAGAATAATTTCCCATGTGTGAAAGATCCGGAGAACATGGCGCTACGTGCCGTTACCGAGGGATATACCCACCAGGACTAGTTGGGAAATCACAATCTCCCTTTAGTCAGCTCAGCATTAGAGAGGGCGAGGTCAGTAACCTAGAGGTTAGGTTGTATTATCCCTAAAATATAACTGTGTCTACTGTAACGTGAACCGTATGCCCCCTTCTAGATTAAAAAAAAACTACCATAGATACTACAGGTTTTGAGGATGATCTATGCAACATTTCCTTGTGATACTAAAATATTGTGGGATTATGATTCTAAGAAATTCTAGGACAGCCATCAAAGGTCTCATCGACACGACTGCTACAAAGCTGTAGGCAAACATCTCATTTCCTCCCGGTACTAGACAGGCTGCAGATGATCCGTTAATTTGGGGGAATAGGCTGGTAACTCACACTTTATAAAATCATTATATGAACAGAATGGGCCAACGTGCTAGGAATACCTTGCAGCGCTCGCCGAGTCATATTTGTTTCAATAAACGAGACTAGTCAAGATGTGTATTATCCTAATTAATTGGCGGTGCCACAGTTCCGTTCAGCGGTCGCCGCGAGAAACGAGGCGTCAGATACCAATAACAGAGTCCATGAGTCAGTAAGACGGTAGGGTCATCTAAACATGTGTTACCAAAAGCACACAGGAACAAGACATGCAATGCATACAACCCTCTCTCATTTACTTTGAAATGCAAAACCTTCATTTGTAGATAATGACCACTTGCCCCAATCCACCTGCACATGGCCATCTGGAGTTAGGAGCCACGTCCCGACCCAAGACGATGCGCGTTCGGCAGAAGATGGAGCAGGGAGATTGTCTTCCTGCTGCTGGCAGCCAGTTAAACGAAGCACAATAACTTAACAATAAATAATTCCTAAATTACACAGATTTGGAACACAATGCCTGTAGCCTCATCGTAAATACAAAATTCCTCCCCGATTATATTGGAGAACAAATGAAGACTTCAGTCTAAACCAAAATACATCTGCAGCCGTGATAAAATCATATTTTACAGATTAAAGAAGAAACACAATCTCCCCTCCCTAAACAGTCCTTTTCAAAAAAATAAACCTTAGAAGCCCCTTATAGCCCCAAATCCTATAAGGAACACCCACCCGAGATTTAAGTGCTTCCTTATTTATTAAGTGCTTCCGATAGAAAAATATAGAGCCTATTTACATTTTGTAAAAAAACATTTAAATACTACAAAAAATAAAACAGAAGATGTAAACGGAACGGAGGAGGAGAAATAACTCACGAGGTGGGGAAATGCTTATAGTTTAACTGCTTGTCTTGTGTTACAAGAGACGGGAAATGTGTTGAAACAAACCACTAGTCTACTCTCTGATCCCGTTCATTTCACACGGATATCGGTCATTTCGTTAAAATAAAACCAATAATTCTCAGAAAGATGCATCCTGAACTGCGTGAGAAAACAGTAACAGACTTTGGGAATCCTGATGATGGAGGGGCTTTGAAGTGTGTGTGTGTGGGGGGGGCAGCGTTTAGCCCCTCTAAGCGTCAGGCTTTCTACGGTCGTAAACATCAGACGCAGGAGTAAATGCCTCTGTTGCGTGATTCACAATGGATCGTATATTAAACATTGTTCCTGCATTTACAGAAAACCCACACTGCTAGCTTGTAGCATCATTTTTGCGTTCTTGCATAAACGACACCATTGTAGAAGAAAAAACAAACCGATAAAACGCTGCGAACTCAGTTACGACGCCACCTTCCTGCTCGAGGATCAGGGTAGGAGCGCTGTCATTGCCCGAGGGTTTATCCTTTGGCGGATGACAGGCAGATAAATGGGTTTCTCCTGTACACAAAGATGATTTGCTTCACTTTGGGAATACAAACATTTAACGTGATCCAATGCTCCATGATAACATCATTCGAATGTCGATGCTAAAAGCACACTCAGTCTCCAGCTATGGTTTACTTGTTAAACCGTAACTAAAGTCTATGTCCTATGTGGGGGTTATTTATACCCCTTCCTGTAAAGGAAGCGCGTGCCGGTGGAAAGTGAAAGGTAACCTAGAGGTTAGGTTGGAGGGGTAACAAAACCCAGCATGGCTAAATGGTGTTTACTGGGGTAGGGGGGATTCCCATTTCCTTGTGACATTGCCCTATCCCATCTCCATTTGTCTGCAGTGGTAACAACAAATGTAAAAAATGATATTGCTAACCATGAGATGCGATCCACTGGCAGGAATCAAATACATGGTCAGCAGCATTCCATTTTCAGAACATTAAAGAAATAATGTTCTATGCCTCTGTTTTCTGGGGTGGGATGACTATTTTGAGAAGAAGCTCTGCACACTTCCACCGTTCTCCATTATTGGAGAGTCCTAGCAAACTTCCGCTCCCGAGAGCAGTCATAAAAATACATCCCCTCTAAGCACATTGCAAATTTACCATTTCGGTTCACTGCCATGCAGCGTTTGGTATGTAGAAAAAATAAGTTAAAAATATCATCTAAATGAGTAATCAGGCGTTCCTTGACTTCTGCAAAGCAGTGTTGCAGCGATGAATTCTCTACACGAGTTTTCACTTGTGTATCCTTATGAAACGGCACAATGTAATCCTGATCAGTGAATACATACTATGCAGCATAACAACATGTAGCCTGCTCGTTTACAGCGAACATTTCCAACCGCACTCTGGCAGTGAGGGTGCTACACAGAACAGCGGTAACATCTTCCTTCAATCGGAGGGATCGGCTGTCTGCGCGTCTCTTGCCGGAGGCGACCTCAGCTCCCTCGCGTTCCCTGCTTACTTGGGATTTCTCGCACAGTCCCGGTCAGTTGAGAAATTTTCGGCATCGCTTGGTCCCACAGTTGCAGGCCAACTTGTTGCTGGCATCCTCGATAGGGAACTTGTAGTCATAAGTGAGCTCCTCGCCGCGGTAGATTTTACGCATGGCAAATATAACGATATGTTTCTGGCCATCTATTGGGATGACCCTCGAGTAGCAGTTGGGCTCACAAGAGTGGTTGATAAAGCGAGCAGCATTCCCATGCATTGTGGCATCGACCACCTCAGAGTCATCAATCCGGAACATATAGCAGCCAATGCCCTGAAAGAAGGAAAACAAAACACTTAGAGCCCTGTATGGCACGAAAGCACTTGTCGTGGCAAAGTATAGAATAACATTCACTGTGTGGCCAAGCTACACGTCTCTCACCTTTCCCTCGTAATACTTCTCCCTCTTGTCAGTCATTGTAGAGCGGATGACGTTTCCAGAGTACTCAATCACCATTTCTCCAGCATCAATATTTCTCTTGCAGAACAGCCCTCGACCATGTATCGGAGACCTTAACATAGAAAGTAAACCAATATATATCTCTATTTAATATTATTATTGCAACGTCAATGTAGTTTTTCACATTATGGCTGCAGTTTGATGAATAATTGCCGCTTTACCCAGCCGTAGTACAAGTAACGCGGTTAGTCTTACCTATAAACTCCTACAGCTTCTTTGGAAGTCTTCTTAAGGTGCCGGAAGCGCATAGGCATTGGCAAATCCATGCTTGTGGCCCTTCTGAGAAGGAGACAACTGTCATAATTACACAGAACTACACCATTACTTTTTCATCCTCAACTCCCAAATGTAATAGGCATTGTTTGCAGTTTACACTTGGCCCCCGAGTCCTTTCCACATCTTGCGCCGTTGTGAGGAATATCCTGCCAGAGGCTGATAGACCCCTACCGTACATCTATTCATTTACTATGCCAGCCTTCACCCCCCACACATCCATCAATGAGACTTGGAAGGCCATGACCCTGTCGCTGGTTCGCCACTATTTTTCTCTGTAGTTTTGAAGATTCTCTGACCCAGTCATCTAACCATCACAATCTGGCCCTTGTCAAAGTCCCTCAGACCTTACACTTGCCCATTTTTCCTGCTTCTAACACATCAACTTTGAGGATGAAATGGTCACTTTCTGCCTAATATATCCCACCCACTGACAGGCACCATGACAACAAGATTATCAGTGTTATTCCCTTCACCTGTCAGAATGTTATGGCTGATTGCGTACATGGCCCATCTTCTTGCTAATTAACACGTAATCAAACCCACGGGGGGATAAGCCTGTTGCACCAGAACTCAGTTGGATGAGAATTATTGAGGTTTGCTGGTGGTTGCAGGAGAGGGATCCTCCGCAACAGGTGTGCGCACAACGTTAAAGCACATCCTGAACAAACTGTCTGTGGCTCCGGCGGCTGAACTGTGAGGTTTACCGATCAAAATAAGCAACACTTCACGGTAAAATAGCCAATCAAATGTCAATATACAGAGACGCGGGTGTGGAAGGCGTGATCAATATACTCTTTACCAACATAAAAGTAACATTGAAACAAATGATCAAAAATAAACCAAGTGTAAACTGCATTGACATATATAAGAATGTATTCTAAACGTCACGGAGAGAACATACCGTGCGGATTTCAGCTGAACTTCCTCTTCTTCATCATCGTTTGGTTTGTATTCAGGAGGTTGTCGGTGTTTGGAGGCCAGGAAGTTAAACATGTCAAAAGTGGATTTTCTGAACAGAGGAGAAAAAAGCAAATATTTTGCTTTTCCAACAAAATGAAAATCTTAACACTGGACTAAGTGACTAAAATATTAAATCGCGTTTCAAGTTAGTAACTGTATTTGCTCGATTATAAGACAACCCCCCAAAATTTGATTTAGAAAAAGAAAAAAGAAAAAAGTCTGAATATAAGACTACCCTATAGGAAAAAAGTTTTACTAGTAAATATTAATTCACATGTAAACTATTTTTTTCATTTTAATAAAAACTATCATTGAGAAAAATGCATTTGTTATTTTTATTTCCATTTATTTGCCAACCTGCCCCCAGTTATGCACATCAGCTTCCCTGATATGCCTTCAAACCCCCGGAATAACGGAGGTTGTCTGCGCGCATCGTGCAAACGTCCACCGGCTGCCAGAGAGGAGGATCCGGGTCCTCTCCAGCACTGCAGGGGGATCTGGATCTTAGTGTTCTAGTCAGACCTCTATTTGAGGTTGGATTATAAAACAAACCCGAATATTCATCTTATATTCGAGCAAATACGGTAACCCAAAAGTTAAAGAACTGTGCTCAGCAACCAAAAGATATAAAATGCCTGCCTTCCTAGAATCCTGCAGACATTGTGACAATACACAGCCCCAGGTAGACATGTCCCTGTATCCGTGGGTCATGCACAAATCATATGCATGTCCCCCCTAGAAGGGAGCATTTGGAGTAGGGTGGGCCTATGTCACATTTCCAGTTTTTCAGACTGGACGTCTATGCTGGGCTTGCATGATCTAGTCCGGCAATTTCATGAAGACTGCAATACGTACATAGTGGAGACACCTAAACTCACTGAAGCCTAACACTTATGGAGACTGTTGAACAGACCTGTGTGTGTTCCCTAGGGGAGCTTAGTTATGTCTGGCAGGGAGTCAAAGTTGGTGGGCATTTAGGCTGATCAATTTGGCCAGTATAGTAAAACGTCAGAGCTAGGCATTATTGTTATGGGGTTTATCACATGTAAATAAAACACACAAAACAGTGTTACTGAGTCTTATTGTCCTAGAGGACTGTGCTTATGATGCCTCAAAGCAGTTAATGTTCCATGCTGAAATACGGCCTTGTCACGACAGCAATGTAATCAATGGTCCTTACATTTATAATAAAAAACATAAAGATACTTTGTTAATACATGGTATCCTCCTGCACACCTGAGGTACACTTCCGCCCGCGCTGCTCCATGAGGATTAAGAGGAGGTTCCTCTTCACCAGCCGGGCGATGGAAACGGAACTTGTAATTGCGGCATCTGTTGGCCCCATGTAACTGTTCCACTAGAAATACAATCGCGTCATGTATGATTCCCAGCATCCTCAAGCCATTCACACCTAGGGAAAAAGAACAAACGTTTGATGAGATCCCTGAGAATTAAGAACATAAGAGTCTAGAGCCCCGTGCATATGTGGAATGTGCGGCCATCGATTCCCATTAGAGGATTTTCCCGTCACTGATTCACTCCTTCAAGCAGCCGATCAGCAGCAAGAAATGTCAATCCACAGAGGAAACAGCAGCTGCTGCAGCAGAACTTAGTCTTCTAGGTTTGGTAAGTGGTATATTATATATATATATATATATATTTTATTTAATATTAAAGTACTCAGAGTACTCTTTTTCTCTGTAGCGGTGGTGTCATTGTCACTAAACTGTCTTTTCAATCAGAAAGAATGAAAGATATTCACTCTGCAAGCCGGAGGATGTGTAAAGCAATGTATTTGAAGGGTACATTTCAGGTCTTTTGTGGCGGCACTGTAGGAATCACTAAATCTGTGCTAATTCCATGGTTATTTGTTGTGTTTGTTACCTGAGAAAGAAAGCTGCTTTAGTCTGGCATTGGATCGGGCTTCTTGAACTTTGTCGGTGAGAGATTTCCAGGCTTCTGTGAAAAAGGTAGGATAAAGTATTATAGAGCAGAGTTATCAATAAAAGCTAGCGTGTACAATAGCAAATTATGGATCAGAAAAGAGGAAAGGTGTACCAACTAAAAACAAATGAGCAAATAAACTAAAACCCAACTAAAACATCAAATATAAGCGATAGAGACAAAAACATTGCGAGAGTTTGAAAAAAGATCTAGCCACAAGCACTTTATGGCTCGTATTAAGAGGTAAGGCTGCCAGACCATATTTATTTAATTTCCTTGTGTAATAACCCCCAGCGTAATAACTGAATGTCTGAATAAGCGAAGCTGAAATTTTGAGATTCACAGAACCTTCTCCATGTTACGAAGCAAACTCATTGAGCCGTATTTCCTGCACTGAACTTTGTAACCCCGTTCCATAGAATACTGGAAACACAAAGAACACAGACTCGAAGCTTGCCCCATAGTTACTTCGGCTTTCTTTAAAATCTCTATCATGTTAGAGACATGTTAAAGACATTTTAACAAAGTTTGCAGCACTTTGCCTGGGAGGGTTGGCAAGACAGATATCATGTTAATGCCCAAGAGAAACATTTGATAAAAGCAGAGACTTGGTGGTACTTGGAGATCTTTTTAAACTGCTTAATCCTTTGCTTACCCTCAATGCTACTAGCGGAAATCTGAAAACCATCATCGCTGGAGATCTCAAACAGAAGGCCTGTCCTGGATTTGGGCTCCTGGTGAGAATCCTGGCGGTTCTGCTCTTGTCGTAACAGTCGCATCAATGGAGAGCTGAACCCAACATCCTCTTCTCCTGACTGCTTAGACTCTGTAGACATAGAGAAGAGACATTAAACGTACTACGCCTATTGCTGAGCTCAAGCATTTTACCCTAATAAACCTTAGCAGATTCTTAATTTTATTCATTCCTTCATATAAAGGTCAAAAAACACACAAGAGCAAAACAGACAATTAGCATTTTCCAGTTTCAAAGGCAATCGATGGATGCCTGCTTTGTTTCAATAGACAGTTAGACCTCCTCTGACAATTTAGGAATGAAAAAAAATAAGACAAATAATTATTTCTGGGAAAGACTCAGGGCATCCATCATTATTAGGAATGGTGCACCATTCATCAGCAGGAAGAATCATTTGAACAAATTACTGGTTTCCATCCTTTTACCGCCATGCATTGCAAGTAATATCTATCCAGAGAACAATGGAAGTATTATTAGTTAAGCGACAGACAAAAAGCAATATATGACAATATGGACCAGTTCATAAAGAAGTTGTCCTTATTCCACGTTCTGCAACACGGTACCCGTATACCAAGAGTTTGACGTGGTTAAAGATTATGACCTCTATTCCGATTCACTTACCATCCTGCTTGGAATCTTGGAGGATCTTATTGCTTGGGGGGTGTGGGTCTCGCTGTTGTCTATGAGCGAGAAGACAACAAAATAAACAAACATATTTCTGGAACTACTGTTATTTCAAATGGATGAAGTGCAGGCTTTAATGGTGTGGTTTTACTTTTAAAAATATATATTGAAGATAACTGCCAATACTGTAAAATGTTTACAATGAATATAAACAAGCATTCTGTTCTTATACAAACACACTATGAAAAAAGGGTGTTTCAGAGATCAGGGCAAGCAAATACACACACACACACACATAAAACTATAAAACCAAGGTCACGGACAGCCATCTCCACAGACAGACATTACCAGTAAAATAGGCTGTATTTAAAAGCTCAGTGACTTTAAACGTGGCAATGTCACCACATCAGGGAGGTGTTCCCAATGTTTTCTACCCCATTAGACTGGACTAGCTGACATGCTAAACAGGTCAGCACACACCACACTCAGATGAGGCTGAAAATAGGGTTTTTGGTAATTAAAAAAGCAACGAACGTCCTTTAAGTGAAGAGCCATGCAAAAAAAAAACAAAACGCTGCACTCTGCATAAAACCTGGTGGCAGTAGTACTGTACGTTGTCACTGCTTTAGACCATACGTTTCAGGTTATGTACCACATTGAATATAAATGTGGACCATGAATCTTCAATTACAACCAAACCTAGCCGGAATACCCCTCTTGATTTTAATGAACTCACCGTGCTGCCACTTCATACCCAGTCTGATTTTCTGCGGACAGACTCTGTAGTTCACCAACATCAGTCTTTGGTTTGTGGCTCCTGTCAATGACACAATGTTCATTACTGGGAATACCAACATCGTCACATCACAAAGTGTATATTCTCTATCATGGTTTAAGCGTTCCCTCCATGCAGCTTTGCCTTACTCTAAAAGAGATCATCAGCTAAGCAGAAGGACAAGCCTTTCACAAAGCTTAACAACTATTCACTTTTCATCACAGAATACCATTGGGAATGTATCAGAAATGTATTGTTTGCCCGTCTGGGTGGTAAATGTGTGGCTAGTATGCTATGTGACACTTAAGAGTAATAAAGTGAAAATAAATAAAATATGTACCCAGTGGGAGCTGAAACTCTCGTGCTGTCATCTCTCTCCTGCCCTCGAGCCGAGGCATGTGGATGGTTTGTATGAGACGTCTTGTGTTTCTTCCTATTATTTTTCTCAGTGGAAGGCGTCTGCCTCTTAGCTTTGCTCTTTGCTTTATGCGATGCTTTGGCACTGTTCTTTTGAATCCCAAGAGCTGAAGACGTGGAGGAGGGTTTGTTCATTTTACTATTGTTTTCTGGTGGCAACTGGGAAGCTGTAGACCTGACATCTGATCCACCAGCAGGGTCTGGCAAGATTGGTGGCCGACTGCTCAATCTGTTCATGTGATGAGAGAGTGGATAAGCAGAGTCTGGGTCATTAACAGGTTGGGCAAGGGTCACTGCTACAGACTGAGTACTGGGTACCACACATATGCTGGATGTGGTGGCCATGGATGCTTTGGTTGGACTCTGAGAAAACAATCCAGGCCCTGTGGGGAGGGTCACATGGTTATCTTGGATGCCCAAACCCTGTGGACTGGTTTTTATAAGGAAGTTACTGATGGAGCCCAGATCAGGAGCACCGATAATCCCTTGGCTTGTTAAGGTTACATGTCCAGATCCAGGAGGAGCAGCAGGTGCTGTCTGCATAGACACAACGTTTAGTACAGGGGAGCTAGTAGCCAGACCTGGGACTTGACCCGCCAGGTGACCAGCATCCAGCCCCATAACGCTGGATGCTGCACCTACAGAGCTAACAGCTCCCACACCCTGAGGGAGAAGTGGAGTCTGGTCAAAGTACATGACCCCAGACTTTGATCTCTTGATGATATTGGGAATGCTACGATGGGGAGCAGGGTTCCCCAGTGGGTGTAGGTCAATTAAACCTGGGTGGTTTGGTAGTCCTCCTGCCAACTGGGAAGGAGTAAAGTTGATTAGTGTCATGTTTGAGACAACTTCAGGAGGATGCCTGGAGGCTGGTGTCACAGAAGGGGCTAGCTTTTTGTTCTTTCTTGTATGCAAGCGTGAAATCTGTCTCTTTTTGTTTAACCCTGAAGTAGAGGTGGTGGATGCGCTGCTCAACTCTGACCTTTGACCTACTTCTGATACACGAAGTTGAGGCTCAGAAGAAGGTTGAACACCAATAAGGAGTCCTGAAGACTGACTGGTTAGGCTAGGCAGAAAAGTGGCCTGGTGCCCAGCAGGAAAGGTTTGCAAATGTGGATGGTGAGACATTGGAAGAAGACCTTTACCAGTGGCAGGAAATGAAGTTAAGGTGGGATTAAGGGCGGTGGCCAAGGCAAGCCCTGGTCCCATGGAGCCCATGACAGACACATCTCCATCTATCCTACCACTGGCTGATGGTACAGGCGGGGTGAGCTGAATTTTTTGTGTTACTCCATTAGGTAAAGTCTGGAGGACATAGAGAGGCTGCATGTTCTGATTAACCACAACTAGTTTTTCAGTTGTTGATTTGAGGTGTGGAGGTGTGCCCTGTACAGCTGTGTTTGGCATCTGTGAGGGCCCTGGGCTCTCTGAAGAGCTGGGAATGTATTTTTGTGTTTGCAGTGGGACATTGGGTGACACAGACACCTGCAAGTTAGGGTTAATACTGCCCTGATCTTGGTTTCCTGTATGCTCTACTTGTCCACAGGGAGAACGAGAAACGTTTTCTGAGTCCAAGCGTCCCGGGATAAACCTATCTGGTGTCATGTGACCTTCAGACGCCCTATCAACACTCTGACTAAGCAGACCTGAATCCCCATCATCTGATGTTACAGGCTTTTCTGTAACCGTAACCCTCTTCTCCACTGCGTCCGAGGTTGAAATGGATAAAAGGGATCGTTCACTGGGGGATATTTGTGGTTCCGAGATCACTTCGAGTCTACTGTGGTTCTGGTTAGGGAGAGATGGACTACGAGTAGTGAGCACAGAGAGGTCGGAGGGAAGTTCCAATGGCAGCCCAAACTGTTCCTCAGCAGACATAGTAGAGGAAACTGCACCATCAACAGGTTCTGAAGTCGGAAGCTGTTGTGAAAATACCTCAAATAAACCTATATCCTTTCCGCGATTGCTATCTAAACCCAAGCCATCACCCAATGTCAACAGTTCTGAGGATGACGACTCTGGGCTTTCTCCTAGAGCTTGCATGGATGGCGTGTTCTTCAACACAAAGTCCATTATATCAATAGGAAGGATGTTCCCACAGTCATCACTGTTGTTGTTGTCAGAATCAGATTTGAGAAGCTCCGAATTAAATGTGTCCAAAAGATTCTTCTCTGATCCACTGTGACCTCTACGTGATGCATCTAAATTCAGCTGTGTCTCTAGGGAGACCTGTTTTACTGGATGACAGTTCTCAATTTTTGAGTCGGCTGCCTTGTGGGCCTTGCCCGAGAGAACTTTCTCCCCCCTGTCCTCAGAAGCTTCAAGCTTGTCTGCACCATTTTGTTTGCCATTCCTTTTGCCTCCTTGGCCAGGCTTCCCTGATGTGACGGAGACACTTGTGTCACTTTCTGTTCCATCATCTACTCCATCAAGCTGTGGAATTTTGTGAAGGTCATGGTGATCCTCCTCCTTAAACAGCGTATGCAAACCCAGACGCTCATCCCCTGAAGAGGATACTACAGTCCTTGAAAAGTTGTAATAATACATATCATCGTCGTCATCATCATCATCTGATGAACTCAGGTCATCAGCACCATCAACCTGTCCCTCTGCTGACCTTTTACCACGTTTCTTTCCTGGAGTGCTGCTACAAAATGGTAGATCTTCTTCACCGTAGGAACGAACTCCATATAGTGGGGTGAGGCCAAAAAACATGTTCGAACGTGCCCTGGCACTCCTCCTTGGGTAGCGCCTTTTATAGGAGCTTCCTTCCTGGGTTTTGCTTCCATCCTTGAGAAGCATGCCAGGGTCCTGGGAAGCATAGGAGTTTCCTGCTTGAGGATCAGGATCTGTATTTGGACTTGTGTGTACGGTTGTTAATTCTCCAGCTGCCTTTGAAATATCTTCTGTCTTTGTAACTTCTGATAAATGTGTAAAGTGCTGTGGAGACACAGCAATTGACTTTGTAAGCTCTCTATCATACGTTGCCTCTTTTCCCACCTTTGTAGCCTTTCCAGTGGTTATTGAGGAATTTTCCAGCAGAGAATTGCCTGCACTGGATACAATCTTATTTGTATATTTGTTGTGCCCATGTTTTCTAAAGTTGTCATTGTCTGTCATTGTACGATTGCCATTACTGTTTGACTGCCCCTGGACTTCACTTGATTGGTGCTCTAAATCACAGGTGGATTTACTGGAATGCTTCTCTTTTGAATTTTCCAGCAGCAGCTTCTTGGACTTTGCCCTTTTGTCTTTGGTCACAGAGTTTCCATGATTGCTTGTAGGTACCTGTGAGTCCTTTCCTACCTCAGATTTCTCACCTATCAAGGTGTTCCCTGGTTGGTCATCTTCTTGTCTTATTGTCCTTTGGTGTGAAGTGGGAGAACATTTTGAGTCAAGTAGTAGAGAAGCAGCATTGGTAGATACTGCCTGTAGCTGAGAGGGCATTTTGGGAGTGGAAGGATCTGAGATTCTGGATGCAGAAAGCCTTAAAAAATCAGTTTTGGGGGTTGTGATTTTTGTGAGGTTCTCAGAGATGCCCACTCTCCTTGTTTCAGGCAGTTTTTCCACCTTCCCTCCAGATATTTTATGCCCATTGTTAGAAGAGAAATTGCCCTTCAAATTTGCAGAGGCTTCCAAAAGTAAGTTTTCTACATTGGTGGTGCTTTGATCTGAAGAGGTCACAGCAGCAACCTGTGAGGACAATCTTGGAAGATCAGCCTCTGATGGTGAAGTCAATCTAGGTTTTTGCTGTTGTGGTGGGTTGGAAGAGGAGCTGTGCCTTCGCGAGCCAATACTCCGAAGACCAGAAGACAAGAGAGGGTCCCCAACAGTCACAATTTCATGTGTAACTGGAGACGGACATCCTAGAACATCACATAAAACAAGAAATTAAGAAAATTAAGAAAAATTATATAGTTTTAGTGGTGTATGTAATGAGACTTCAAAAGGACATTACATATTTTTCTATCCAGCAGTTTTTGTCAACACTTTCTACTGTGTTTATCATCTGTATAGCAAAGTATCATACTTTCTGTAAATATTTATGTAAACTACAGGACATTTACTGCCCTGACTGTATCACAACTACCTCATTCTGGAAGTGGGGATCTTGGAGAATACTTCAACACAGTAAACCTACAAACCTCCCTCTCTCAAGATTGCACCTACCTGACAACTTAATGTACTAGAGAAAGACTTCCGCTTCCCAGAACACTGCAGATAAATCCATCACACTTTAAATCCCATCCTAATCTGCATTACATCTACCTGCCTTAACGTAGAAATGTATTTTCAAGTAAACACGATAACACACAAATACTTCAGTCCACAACAAATTAATGAGATTATTTCAGGATTCAAATTATGTAGATTTCCACACAAACAAACAGCCTCTTACCTGCTGATGGAAGAGGTCTGGACCCAGGGGAACGCTGATTTGGAGAATATTTGGGTGTGCGTATCTTGTTGCCTCCTGGGGGGCGAGAGGGAGTCCGTGGGTTGGAAGCTGGAGTGCTTGAGGCAGTGTCTGGAGATGTGAGACTTTTACCATCTGAGTTCTGAGATTCTATGTTGAAAGAGAAAACGTTCAGGAATACAAAATCTTACACTGCAAGTGTATTTATTTACATGTCTATTAGTGACCTCTGTGACAGAGAAACGCTAAAGGTCAATTTATTTTTTCAACTTGCCAGCTGTACTCCTTTTAAGGGAACATTATTATTTATTCCAATACCAATACAAAATAGGACTGAGAAGGCAAGTATTTCCTTTTCCCATGAACATCAATTAAGCTTTGTTAACTATGCTTGTTACAATTATTCTTTCTAAAGTTGAACTGACCCTGCAAGCCAGTACAGGGTGGTTTAGGACTATGTGCAATAGTTCGGTTCTCCTCATGCTGCACAGTGCTGTTGATGTCCGGTTCAGTTGGAGGAGGACGACATTCCAAGATCTTACAAGTGTACACACAGCGCTTCCGGGCATCAGTCGTGCTCCAGTATACACGAGAACATCTGTGGAAAGAAGAGAGTGAGCTATTTTTAACAGGCAAATAAAATAAAAAGTTATTTGAATCCCTTAGCAGGGTACTTTAAAATGGACAGTTCTACAGCATACATGGGGGTTTATACATATTGGGAGCTGTCAGACAACACATCAACATATTGTGTATGCCGAGAAAAGCATGTAGGCAGGTTGTAGAGGACAGGATAGAGGATGACAAGTTAAAGTTAGCTATGAGAGCAGAAACAAGTCAGAGGCTGAAGTGAGCTGCAGTAGCAGAGGAGGTGGGAAAACTGTGGTACATTTCACCAGGGACTAGCTTCAGCTCACTTCCATTGCTCAACATAAACAATATTTGGACAGAGTCTGAGACGCAAGAAAAGAGATTTCAGACAAATCACCAAACATTAATAATTGCACAGATCGTAGCGTAAGATATAACACCTACTGGTAACCAATGGGGAACAGCTTCTCTTCACAGTCTGACAGATCAGTCAGAATTCCTAGACAGTCTACAGTCATTGAACCTGCCAAAAAGAGAAATAGTTAAAGTAGGAATATAATGTAGCATTAAAATATTGTTTACCTGTTAATGTTCATGCTATTCCCTGCTCAATTAAGATTGTTACTGAAATTTAGAAAATTCTCACTCTGGCTTTTGCAAATACAACAACATACTATGTGAAAGAGACAAATTGAACAATTCTAAAATGTTACGGGTGACTTGGAAGAAAAGAGCGGGCGTAAAGCTTTTATGTGAATGCACTCACCTATCATCATGTGAATATTTTCAGGCTCCAACCCACTGAGATATTTTCTGCGTAGGTTGATTCCTTCAAAGTCCACGAAAACCCTTCTCTGGACCTCAAAGCTGTTATCAGACACAACCTGCAGGGAAACAAACGGATTACCAACGTGGTCACGTGTAATCTTACCAAAACCACGTTTTTTGAGTACACAGAATTACCTGTACAGACCAAAGTCTAATTTGGTGTACTCAAATCACAAGTATGGTTTCTAGGTTATTAACAGTCCTCCCTTGGTTGTTAGGAACATACGCTTATAATCCGATGCTAACCTCTCCTTTGATCAGGTCCCTGTGTTTCTGGCAGTAAACCTTTTTATCCTCCAGAAACACGCAGTTCGTTATCCGTGAGCACATAAAATGATAGTTACTGGTGCAAGAATTAAGGCAGCATCCAACCGTGGCACCCAGCTTCATGCAAAGGTCACACCGCTGTGGGGAGAATAAGATATACACACACAGAAAGAAAAAGTCAATAATAGATACATTGTACATTTAAGTGATTCCGTTATAGTGTCTCTCATCCCGCTATGGGGGCTGGGGCTCCGATATATTTACATCCAGTATACTACAGCTACTGCACACGTACCAGTTGTTTGCCTCTGATAACTGCCATATGCACGTTTTTCAAAGAGCCATCATCATCCTCAAACACCTCTGCTGACCATAGGCCACAGTTAACATGGGTCCATTCATCCTGTCCGATGTACAGCAGCCGCCCAGCATCCTATAACAATGGTAGAAAACCATGATTTGCAAAACAGCCTCAGACAGACAAAAAATAAATAAAATAAAAAAATAAAAAAGCTGTGTTTCAACTATAAATGATGCTAATTTTTCACCAGTGGCAGCTTCCTTGGTTCAATGAGACCGCGCTTCTGGTTCTTCGGCACAATAGTGCAAGGTCAAATCGCTCTAATTGTGATTAATAGATATAGTGCTAATAATATCCTGGATATACGTCCCTCTGCTCTCTACGCATGATACTCTAAATTCCCACATCATTATTAGCTATGAACATAGGGCAATGACACTGGCACCTCACCTGCCACCCTTCTTCCAACTCTCCCAACATGAATGCCTTTTCCCCAAAAACGCATTGTTTTGCATCAGCTTTACATTATCTCCCAGAGACAGGTTGCCTAACTATATATAAAGCTGTGGTGGCTTCTCTCCAATCAATGTACGGTTCAGTTGGCACTTCGGGGTGTACTCACATTGGCATTGTCATCGCCATACTTCAGGCAAAGGGCACACTGACGGTTATCTTCGACTCCAGGTGGAAGCGGCAGGCTTGGGCTCTCCTCCTTGCTGTGCTCTATGGCTACTTAAAGATAACCCCAAAGCAGAGGAATGAATCTCACTTCAATACCATTAAACCAATAATAAACTAACCTACAATTGGGCACAAATTAAGGATTAAAAACCAAACAGCAGAATTAAAGTGCAGGAAACCATCTGCGGTATTTCCTAGTTAACCCCCTATACTAATGTATATGTCTTTTAAATTAGATTACATTAAAAAAAAACATTACAAGAGTGACAAGAACCGTGAAAACAAATATTGTAGAGGAAGCGCTTGCATAATGTGACCAGTCTAAAATATGACAGGAGCTCTAAACTGACCAGTGCAGTCAGGGGGGTCTACAAACGAGAATGAACTTCTCAGCGCTGAGAAGACAGAGCGACACAAGCTGATCTTGTCTAAAGTCAGAAATTATACCTTTTTCAAAAAAACCTTATGAATGTACAAGGATAACATGTTTTCCCAGCATAAACACACACGATCTCACGTCTTGGCAGTCAGTGTATGGCACTCACACATGGCTGGTGGGGTGGGAGGATGCTCTGGTCGAGGAGACTCTGGGTCTTCTGGAGATCTAGGTTTTGGAGCAGGGATGATTTTCTTCATTAAGAGTGGCTGTTCCGCCAGTCTGTTCTCATGCTCCTGCCACTGAGCATAATTATGGTCCAAGGATGGAGGCAGCACTGCATTGGGTAACATACTGCTACTGTACATAGAAAAGAGACAGACGAGGAAACACTCTTAAAATGGAACCACTTGAGCAAATTGTTCAAAGTAGAGGGTTTAAAACAGATCCACCGCTGAATTACAAGGTACAATTACACAATGTTGTCATACTGTTGCGTCCTATTCACCTAAGTAGAAGCACACGCCCGCATGGCAAAATAAATATTATGTGTCTCCCTCCTATGATGGGCTAGTTATAGCCATCAACAAAAGTCTGTAGTCAATATTTTCCATTATGATCTTCCATTCACATTGAAAAGGTAAGGAGTGCAAACTTACTTGTTGGTAACCTTGTTGGGCTCCCAGAACCTGGACTTTTTAACATTAAACCAAGGGAAGACTCGTTCCATTTGCTAAAAAAAAAAAAAAGGGGTAAAACATGAAAAAATTGCGCAAATTAGAGTGAAAAATATATTGCATGTTTATTAGAGTGAAAATTAGAGTTAAAATCTATGCAAACATCAAAGAAATAAATGAGTATGAACTCAATTATCACAGTTCTTTATACATCCCACTGAAGGTTTTAAGCGAGTGCCATCACAATGTAGCTTTTAATATGACTAAACCCATTGTGAATACACACCATTAATACATTATATGATCAAAAGTACGTGGACACCTCCCCTAATTATTGAGTTTCAGTCACACCTCTTGGTAACCACGTACAAATTCAAGCAGATAGGCAGCCATCTCCATAGACAAACATTGACTGTCGAACTGAAGAGCTCCGGGACTCTAAACGTGGCACCATTTATAGGATGCCCGGTTGTGAAATTTCAGGCCTGCTAGATACGCCATGGTCTACGGCGAGTGCCGTTATTGTAAAGTGTCTAGGACTAGCAAGAGCTCAGCACCAAACATGCAGACCATGCACACTCACAAAGCGGGGCTGCCAACGGCTGAAGTGCAAGCCCGTCCTCCACGTCAGTGTCTGTCCTCACGAAAGCATTTTGGCTGAATGGGCTAAACTTCCCACAGACACACTCCAATACTTTGTGAAAAGAGCGGAAGCCGATATAACCTCAAAAGGGAGGCGCAACTCTGTATTAATACTTGTGGTTTCCGAATGGGACGTCCAACAAGCTCCTATAGGTATGATGGTCAGGAATCTATATGTGTTCAGTCACATCATTTGTGTACACACACACGCACACTCTATATGATATTACTATCTGTGTGCTAGTTACTCACCCTTGTGAAATAAGATTTAACCATGCTGTTTGCCTTCTTCAATTCAGGTTGTCCTCCATCTGCATTCATTGAAGCTTGGATAATTCGCACAATGTCATCACTCATCTCCAACTACAGAACATGCAAAAAGAACACGTGACATGATTTACTACATGCTACTTGTTTTTGCAAACTGATCATGTGCTAACAGGATAGAAACCCTAGTGAATGAGAACGGCCAAAAACATTTAGTGAATATACTCCCATAAGCAGCTTTTGTGCGCACATGCCCTTTAAAGCTGCCAAGAATTACATCTTCCACTAACGACTGCGATTTGTTTTAATATATGCTAAAGTTTTTGCCAACATTATCACCGGCTCATAATACTGCTATACTGGTAAGACTGACACAAATCTCAAACATATAATAGACATGCAATTTATTTTGAGTCCTATCGTGACCAAAGCTGGGTGATAACCACAATCATCACTGAAGCTTAAACATGAAACCTGTAAGAGATCGTAAAATGTATAATTCTCAAACCGTTAAGTGTCAAGTACAGTGATAATCGAATTAGTCTGGGTGTAGTTTTGCCAAAAGCAAGGTTACTTTTATTAGAATAATTAACAAAATATTGTAATGCAGTAATAGGTGTTTCATCACCGTTACCAACGTGACTCACTCAGATGTGATCATTTGGTTGGGTTTCAGAAATCTGAGCACGTAACACAATTGTTAAACATTTAGACAGACGCTTTGGCCCTTCTATTCTGGCTTCTTCCAAGCGTTTCTCTTATTAGTTGTTTAGGATGGCTTTAAGCACACGCCACGCTTTCCTGAATTCCTTTATAAAAACGTGTGCATCGAAGAAAAATATCCGACAACTTACCACCGAGGTGTATCTGCCACCGTCCATCTTCCTCTTCACCCCGTCCAGGTCAAGCAGGGGTTGTTCATCCTGTTTGCTGACCTGGGTCAGAATGGGGGGGTCTGGTCCTTCAGGGGAACTCCGAGAAGGCATGTTCTCTTCCGACTCTGGATTTAAATCAGGGGGTTTTGCGGCCTGTTGAATAAAAGCACAAGATTATTATTATTATCTTTTATTTATATAGCGCCAACAATTTACGCAGCGCTTAATAAAATACAAGGGGGTCTGACAAGACGAGAATTGACAGACTAAGACAAACCGATACATTAGGTGGAGAGAGCCCGGCTCCCAAGCTTACAATCTTGAGGGAATGGGGTGACAAACATAAGGCACAGAGAAAGGGTGAGAGGTAGTGTGGTTGTTGTATCAATGACAGGAAAGTTCTAGCAGCTAAGATGGCGCGGCTTCTCTGAAGAAGTGAGTTTTGAGATGTTTCTTGAATGTTGGGAGGGAGGGTGAAAGCTGAAGGTTTGGTGGAAGTAGATTCCAGAGATAAGGGGCAGCCCGGGTGAAATCTTGTAGACGGGAAAAGGAAAAGGTGATAAGTGAGGAGGAGGAGAGCCTTAGCCCATGGGAAGAATGTAAGGATCAAGTAGGAGAGTATTTGCTTATGAGGGCAGAAATGTATGGAGGAGCAGTGTTATGGAGGAGCAGTGTTATGGAGGAGCAGTGTTATGGAGGGCCTTATACGTTACTACCAGGATTTTTAATTTAATTCTAAAGGTAATTGGGAGCCAGTGGAGGGTTTCACAGAGTGGGGAAGCTGAAGAGGAGCAACGTGCAAGGAAGATTAGCCTAGCAGCAGCATTTAGGACAGACTGCAGAGGAGAGTCGAGACAGTGGAGTGCCAACCAGAAGAGTGTTGCAGTAGTCAAGACAGGAAATGATAAGTGAATGAACCAGAGTTTTTGTGGATTCTTGGGTGAGGAATGGGAGGATGCGAGAGATGTTTTCTTTAGGTGCTAGCGGCAGGGTCTGGCGAGGGACTGAATGTGAGGGACGAAGGAGAGGTTTGAGTCAAGGATGACACACACACATAGTGTATACACACACACACACACTAGGGGTCTGTGCCATGTAACCACATCATGTAGAGATGTGTTCTATTCAGTAAGTACAACGTGATCGAAGGAAATCACTCAACACATCACAATTACAGAATCTCCTGTATCTGATCACCTTCTACCTCTGACAGCAGCCAGACTCCACTAGAAAACATCCAACACTGCACTATTTCTGTTCCCAGTAAACTTATTACATCAATAAACTTAATGAATAACCAAAAAGCAGTCTCTCTCGGGTGGACGTGATGCACCAAGGGTCATTTCAAGGAAAAACTATTTATCACTCAAGATGTCTAATTTCCACGTCAAAAGCAATTCATGTGCTTTAACAAACACACAAGAGAATTAAGGTGTGTGAAGTAAGAAATTAAGCGCTTTTCCATTTTCGGTGACACTTCGTGTCATTTCCCCTTAAAATATGCAGAAGGAAATTAGAGGAACGTTATGAAGTCACTGCATCCTCAACTAGCTTTGTCTATAAAAATGGCAACTTTATGCACCAATCTTGTTTGTCATACTTCACGATTGTAATATAGGGTCTTCATAAGAGCGATAGAAAAGGTGTTTGGTCTTTAAGGTACCTTTGCTGAACCTCAAATCTGCGCCACAAAGCACATTAAACCAATCCAACCCATCACAATCTATAACTGGAAGTGAGGAGGAAAAACGATCTCGCATTGTGCGACTAACATCAAGCCTTGGCGCTAGAGATGGAAAGGACTTCCTTTCACGGTGGTCTCTTGGGTCACCAACATTATTCCCCCGCCAATTTCTAGAACCAGACCAAATGTTTGCAAGCGAGACTATGCATAGTAAGTGAGTGGCTGAACGAAGCCACACATTATTATTCAGTATTTATTTCACGTTTCCCCACACTTCGATGTGCGACTGACCTGTTGGTAGCGAAGGAGGTGGCTGGACGTGCGCGAGTTGAGCAGGGCCGTCAGCACGTATTTCAGCGAGGCCTGCAGCTCGTTTGTCAGCGCCAGCCGCCACTCCGCAGGGTGCTGTTCTGTACAGTTAATGCAGGTGTAGGCCACACTCTCTGGCAGGTTGGAAAGGATCTCGTACATCTCATCTAAAAGGCAAACACGATTACACTTAAAACTCCGCTCTGATAACCCCTTTCCGGGCCTTAAACACCAGAGCTATTTGTAAACCACTGTATTTCCTCGATTACAAGATGGCTTTTTTCAGAGCAAATGTTCTGAAAAATACCCCTCGTCTTCTAATCAAGGTAGTCTTATAATCAGACCTCAAATAGAGGTCTGACTACGAGACTAAGATCCAGATCCCCCCACAGCGCTGCAGGGGACCTGGATCCTCCTGTCTGGTATACTCAGCTGCTGCCAGCACTTACACCGGGAGTCTATAACCAAGTGCTGGCGAAAGCGCCGGAAGCAGCGGAGGTTGTCTACACGCATCGCGCAGACCTTCCCCGCTCTCTGGCAGCCGGTGAACGTCCGCTCGATGAAAGCAGACAACCCCCGCTACCGCCGGGGCTTCACATAACCTTCCGGTCATAGAAGCGCCGGCGGAACTCCGCTGCCCCCACCAGACACCAGGGAGTCAGAAGCATTGGTAAGTTGGGGGGGGGGGCACTCTGCCTCCAGAAATGCCTTACAGCCCGAGGTGAATCAAGCAAGCGACTCGTCAGAGTCTTTATTTTTCTGTAGTAAAACTCTTTTTTGCAGGACAACAGAACATGAACTTCACACCCTGTACCCCAAAGGACCGCTGTGCTGGAAACTTACCGGTCAGGTTCTCACACTTGGAATGCACCCAACGGTCACACTTCCCACACTGCATCATCTTGCTCTCATAATCGTCATCATCATAGCATTTATTACATAAGGGACAGAAGTTGCCTGGAAGAAAAAAAAAAGAAAATTAAGAAGCCATTATATAACAGCACAAATTCAAGATCACATGTTACACCAGCTCCACAATGGTTAGAAGCGACAAGCTTGCCTACGCCTTCTTCTACTGCCTGTAACATGTCAGGGGTACACAGCTCTGTATACATTTTACATTGCTAAAAAGCATATGCTCATAGCAATAGAATAGTAGTCCAGAGATGACAAGTGGATCAAGTCACTTAAAAACCAGTCTTTTCACCAATTTATTTTGTAGACCTTATTTAAACCTAAGCATTTCAAAATAAAGCCTTGCTTTACATCCATTACAGGATCATACGGGCATGAGGAAGGGATTCTCAAGTCACAAAGTCTCACCTTTAGCAAATAATTTGGCACAGTCATGGCACAAAGAAAAGTCATGTGACCACTGTGCATCCCAGCCTTTCCCAGGTGTTGTTGAACCGCAACTCTTGCATCGAACACACTTGGTACAGATCTGTAATAAAAAGGACACAACGCGGTGCTCAGCATACTTGGGAACTTTCTGGCTCTGTCTACCCAGAAACATTTGTGGAAATATGCTATGAAGTTCCTAATTCAATAAGTAAAATTCGTAATTCAGATTGTAGGATTTCAATCAATAGGTGGAGATTATGGTGATAAGTATTGTCTTTAAACATTTATGTTTAAACAAAGGAAGGATATATAGATTAATATAGGGCAACTCTTTAGATTAAGATCATGGAAGTGGTTCTCTGAAAATAGCGTCAAAAATCGATATTTGAGAAAATATGCTAAAACCAATATACTCACAAACGTCCCTGCCAAAGCAGTGACTGCAGTGATACAAAGCAGAATGCTACTGAACCTTGTTTCAATGTCTGGAAGTCTGGGTTTGGCAGGCTACTGCAAGGAATAGTCTACTGTAAAGATGGGTGGAAGAGGGATGATGGCCAGGGACACTTATCTCCATTGAAGGGTAATGTTAAGGTTATAGCACACAAAGACATTCTTAGACGATTGTATGCTTTGCGGCACCAGTTTGGGGAGCGCTCTGTCCTGTTCCGGTATGACTGTGCCCTTCTAAACAAAGTAAGGCCCAAAAAGACATGGTTTGATGAGTTTGGTGTGAAGGAAGTGAAGTGACCTTCACAGAGCCCTGACCTCAACCCCACTAAACACCCTTGAGATGAATTGGAATACAAACTGCAAACCAGGCCTTCTCACCCAACATCACAAATGTTCTCACACACACAATGGGATGACCCAACTCTATAGCAATGTCCATGGTTCTGGATGGGATGTCCAACTATATGGTATAGGTTTTATGGTCAGATGTCCATTCAATTTTTTTTTTTAAATATATACACTATATGACCTAAAGTAAGGTCATTTAGGGGGCAAATGACGACGCCAAAGATCAGGTGGGGACTGGGAATTCTCAGACATCAACCGTGTCAGAGGGAATATGTGCACGGGTCCAAAAGCACATTACTCACCCACACTCTCTTTTTCTTTGTGGGTTTGGTTGGGTAGTTCGGTCCCAGGCACTCTGGGTGGTAGCTATTGCGGCACTTGTTACACTCTAGTAGCTGCTGTGAAAAGGAAACACCAATTTAGGGAAATGCAAGAAAGCAACGTTGACTAACATGTACATGTGTTGATACGTTTTAGAAAAGGATGTAGAACTTAATAAAGGGTGTAGATTAGCAGGGAAGTAAAGGTATTCCTAAAAAATCTTTGCAATGTGTAACTGAAGCGTTAACAGAGAGGCCTATCGTGAATGCCATGAACATTTCAGGAACCGTTTTCTATGGTCTAACAGACTAGAAAGGTACCTTGGTTGTCTGCTGCTGTCTCCCACACACATGACAGAACTTGCAGTGCCGGCAGCACCAGCTTTCCAGCTGATCTTCAGAAGGCCTCTCTCGCTCTTCCAGACAGAATCTATGAAAGGCCTCACAACAGACTTGGCAGTAGACAAACTGTGAATACAATGTTACTGGGGTTGGACAACTAAGAGGGGATATAGAATAAAAGTCCTGCAAGACACAGATATGCAGCACACCCACCATACAAAAGAAACATTGCCAAAAGCACTTAAATTAGTTAACAAGTGGTGAATAGACAAACATTTTTGTTAAGAACTACAAGTCACTTGATGTGACTGACTTTCCCTATATCTCAACTTCATCTCCAACCTAAAACCCATGTTTCTGTTTTTCTATGCAACATGTATATATTTTATATTCTGATATATTATATATAGTATATTATATACTATATAATATAGTATATTTTATGTATATTCTATCAATATTTGACACGCACACTCACCTCCACATGTCCGCTGCTGGCACAGAGGAAGCAGACCACCCGAGGAGTGATGGGAGCAGTAGTGAGGATGCCGAGTCCCCCCATCTCCCACACATTACCAACTTCGCCATCCTCCTGCAGAACAAACAATAGCATATTTTAGTTTACCGTATTATATTCTTTCTTCAGCGCAGTCTAAAGAGCAACTCCTGCAGTGGGAGTATTTATGTCGGAAAGAAAATGACTCCCGTCCCGTCACAAGAATTATAACATGGTTAGTCTTTTTTGGGCTTTTTATATTATATGGCTTGGATCAAAATTGATTCTTGTGAAGACATTTCAGCAAAGATTACCTGAATATTTTGAAGACATATATACAGAACGAAACAAACTTGTTTGGCTTGGTTATGCTTGTTGAATTATTTATTTATTGTGGACATCTTTTTACTTGGTCTTGGCAAATAAAACTGAGCCATCATACTGATTCTTGTTTTTCCCCATATTGAAAAGGACCCCTGCAACGTTGGGGTAAGAAGAACTTTTATATATAGCAATCCTTAGCGTTGTGGACCCTGTCATCCAAACATTTGTGGGCAACACAGAATTTAAAAGATATTGGGGTGAATTGGAACATACCTTGAAATCCACACGGATTCTGTGCACTCCATCAGTGAGCGGTTTTTGTCTGGCGTTTGCGCCGTTACTTATTGGGCTTATCAGGTTCAAGCTGCTGTCCGGCTTGTTGGTGGGCACGGGTTTGTCCTGTAGAAAGACAAAAGAGCATTATCTGCATCATCAACTTACATTACAATCATTATTTCGGTCAAAGACATTAAATTATTTTTCCATATCACCAATTATGTATTTCTATGATTTTAAAAGTTGTCCTGAATTAAACAATGCATACGTTTTGTGCGGGTGCATTAAATAAGGAAATGGGTGATCATAGTTCAAACAACTGTAAAAACAAAACACACAAAAATACGTTAGGGATCATTTGTCATGTCTTGGACAAAACCCATAGTTCTCAATGATTTATACAACTTGTAAGAATAATTAGATAAATACTTTATTTAGTTACAAAGAGGGAAGATGCATGCTTGTAAGCATTGCTGGCAACCAAAAACTTACCTTCTCTTTTGATTTGGTTTTGAAAAGAGCACCCAACCGAGAAGCCAGTTTCTTCTGTTTATTCTCAGAATCTAAAGATGACAAAATATAAAAAGTCAAGCTGCTAACAAGTACTTTGAAATTAAAAAAAATTGTGATTCTAATCCTTCTTGTGACACAAACTAGAAAGAATAAGCTTGATATTACAATCCATTCTGATACTTGAAATTTTGATAGAACAATTCTTACCCACAACAAGCAGCCGAAACACTTTACCACAGCAGCTATACAAGACCACCACTACTACTATGTAATAATAACTTCTCCATTGTATAAAGTCAGTACAACGCAGCCTACCAAGGGTGTCCCCGTGTTTCTCACATGACTGAAACAGGACCTGATATCATATATAATTAAACTGTTTTATCTGCTTTGAAATGTTTTAACACTTACTGATCTCTGGTGCTGCAGGCAATATCTTCTTTCTGGCCTCGCAGTGGGTTATTTTTGAGGACTCGTTCTTGGCAGGAGGTGGTGGAGAGCTAGCTCGGGGAGGGAGGGGTGTCAAAGATATCGGTGGCGGAGCCGACTTTGTGGTTTTCCGTGGAACCGGGGGTTGCTTGGGTTCGCAAGATAAATTGGGCTGATCTACTTCTTCAATGCGGTCCTCATCTGCTTTCCTTGGGGCGTCACTTTTCTTTGCAGGTGCCGGTGGGGGTTCATCTGGCACAGCAGGAGGGGCAGGGACAGTGATGGGGGTGGTGGGGTTAGCAGCAGTTGCTGGTGTCAAAGCGGTTTTTGGAGAGGATTCTGCAACAGATTTCACCATTGGCATTTCCTTCTTGTCAGTTACCTTGAACTTCTTTTCTTTCTTTTTTGCAGCTTTGTAAGAGACCAAAAACAGGTTTTTTTAATATGCCAGAGAGAAAGTAACAATGTAATATTTGGAAGCATGGATGGGAAATACTTAGTTAAGGCAATTAAGGGGACAAATCAATGGCGGATGGTACCTTTAGCTTGCTTTTGCAGGAATGCTTTAGATGGCATCCACTGTAAGTTCTGGCATTTTCGCATCCTGGAGAAAATAATCAAAACAAAATGTGTGGGATAGTAATTAACAGTATTAAGTTTACTGTACTTAAGGGAGAAGACCATACGAGCGCTTACTTGCAGCACTGTTTTTTGATGTTGCGCCCCCCAAACTTGGGCTTGTCCAGACAATTGGTGCAGATGCCGCAGTCCTCGGGCACCTGGCAACCCGGACACTGGCCGCAGCGCCGTGAACGCCGGCCCTTTTTCACATGGGGCTCCTGTAACGCCTTGCTACGCATGACTTGTTTGATGGGTTTAAGGGGTGGAGCAGGCGGGTCTGCATCCTCTGAACCAGCAATGGATGACTTGTCTGCACGGACAGAAATATCATTATTGAGTCGAGCTTCCATTAATACACAGAAAATGTTGGTGCAAAAGGTGTAATCTAAACAAAGATGACTGATTTCATTCATCAAATTAAAAAAGGCAGTATGAAGGTTCAGAGAAAGACTGTTTCCCTTGGATATCTGTGACATTTTTCACATTTATTAAACTATGCTTTATGAAAAGCCCAACCAATCCATCCCTGTAAAAGTGTTTTGCAAAGATTGGCTTTGTCTACTGCTATTTAGTTGTTATAACGTGAATAGGCATGATAAACATGTCACGCTGCGTGGTAACCGTGGCACGGCATCCCTGCCCAATGCTGCAATCAGACTCATTAAGCTCAGCAAATCTTCAAATAACTCACCGTCATTTCCCATGGAAGACAAGACCTTCTCTCTCTCCTCCCAGGGTAAGGCACTCAGGGTGGGCATGTCATCTGGAAAAACAGCCCTCTTGCGTCCCAGGGCCACAGCAGCTCGACGGCAGACATGTTTGATCCTAGGTCCGTGTACAGACGCCTCAGAAGAATCACTTTCCTGGCCCTAGGACAGTTATCAGACACAATTAGTACCTTTTGGCTATGCAAATACAGACTTATTGTTTAGCAATAAGGGTAAATAATACCATTTATATATGAACAGAGCACATAATCTAGTTTAGTATTTGTACCTGGAGGTTACATAAAGTGACAATTTTTAGAACTTGTTCCAGAGCGACCCCCTTCCCTCTTAATGGCTAATTGTAAATTAAATTAATTTTGCCTACAGATAAAGCCCCTTTCCCCATAAACCTGTAGTCACTAGTAACATCCTTTTTGCCGTGCTTTCAGAACACAGACTTATTAAAGAGATATGAATAATGAATTCTGCTATTTGTAGCTGGTAACACTATGTTTGTCTATCGGGATCTGCAGGCAGAGCGATGTTGCGGATTTATGAGTGGGGGGGAAAGGATAAGGAGAGAAGAAAGGAAGCCTCGCTGATCAGATAGAAAGCAACTTCTAGGAAAGACTATGCTCATGATCAATTCCATTCGTAATAAGCAATTTCAAGGGAAAACAAAAACTGCAAATATATACATACGAGGACTACTAAATAACAGTCAATGTGACAAACAAAATATAGTACTGCTGAGTTGACAAACTAGAGACGAGCATCGATCTCAGGTGAATAAGGTGGTCGTGCATGACAATTGAGGCAATTTAGTAAGCCGCAATGTGCTAAACAAGAGATCGTGATACGGTTCAATTCAATTGTGAATGAGCAGCCGCGCTGGAAAAAGGTGAAGTATCACCGCTCTTCATTGCCAGTAAAAGCAGGTGACATGAACGCCTACAAGCTGGAATGAAACCTGACAAAGTAATAATCTGGGGGGTTTAGCACCAGAGTCCTGGAGGACCTGAATAGGAAAGGAAATCTTACAAGAGGGGAGAAAATGTGAACTTCTTAGGTGAGGGCATGTGTCCTCACTGCCGTTAGATAATTACACCTTTAAAAAGGTTACACTTTCTAGATATTTGTAAAGGTGATTAAAGCACACAATTAGTGCTGCTCGGACTTTAACAAAAAAAAACCCAGAAAATTAAAAGTATGAGGCACGTAAATTCAGGCCTTGCCTCGATTCCTCCCCACCATACGTCTTCCCCCACCTGCCTTGGAGTTAAGCACCTGAGCCTTGGGCTGGACTGCTTGCTTCAGGAACTTGGTCTTCTCAATTCTGCACAACTGGGCTTTAGCTTTTCTCAATAAACTGGCCACATGTTTGTCAGAAACCGGAAATTTGTCAGCCTGGGCCAGCATAGTGCTGATGGATGTAGTGGTGGTCTTTACAGAACTTACAGGCTGGTCAGGTTGGTGTGTGTCTGTGGTTTGGGGTTTGGCATTGGTATCGAGGTCAGGTTTCTCAGAGACTGCCCGACCCTTTTTGGATGCCTTGCATTTGACAGGAGCAGATTCTACAGGTGAAGAAACTGGAGATATGTCTGAAGAAGGGTCTGCAGCAGCAGCAGGTTTCTTCTTCCCCAGGACTTTCACAGGTGTGGTAGAAGTGGTAATTCCCTCTCCATTGCCGTCTTTGCTAGTCTTGCACACAGCATCTGAACCTTTTTTCCTTTTGTCTTTCCTGGAGTCACGGGAATTCTCTTTTTCTAATTCTTTTTCCCTGCTTCTTTCTACGTCCTTCTCTTTAGGCACTTCCTCGGACACCCTGCCCTTGCTCTTGCCTCTTTCCGTTTGAGGGCTCGAAGGCAGCCACTGGAAAAGAGCAGTAGAACTATTGGAAGAGGAAGAGAACGGCTGCCCAGAACTGCCAGCTTGTTTTCTTGGTTTCTGAATTTTTTCTGCTTTATCCCCTGGAACAGATGTAACTGAAGTGGAAGAGAGAGAAAAGCTGGGACTTAAGGCACTGACGGTAACAGGGTTGACATTTATGCTGGAAACTGAGGACGACGGTGGAGGTGTGAAGGAGGTCAGGTTGTTGCTACTCACTCTCCTGCTCCGTGTCCTCATGGAGTGAGATGGGGACCTAGGCTCAGAGCTGCGGATAGGGCTGAAAACCCTTCTCTTTCTTCTCCGAGAGGACATACCCATTATGGAAGACGCTCCACCAGAACGACAAACAGAGGTTGGGAGTGTAACGGATTCAAAGATGCGGGAATGTGCTTCACTGGGAGTGAACCTGGGCGCTCGGAGAATGGGGCTCCGCTTATGGACATCAAACCGAGCCCCTGAGGCATGGAGAGGGGAGAAGAGTCTCCCAGGACCCACCGCAGAAGGTGACGGAAATCCAGAGGCTGAAGCTATTCCTACATCCTGTGGGGTTAGAGGAGGTGGTCTAAAATTGTCAAAGATGGGTTTTCGAATAAGACCTTCTTTGGCATATTTAGCAGAGGAGAAGTATTGAGACTCTAATCTGGAATGTTTCAATGACGTCCAACGAAAGGTTGGTTCTCTCAGGATGGATCTTCTCTTTTCATGAAGGCGAGAGCCAGAGAGGAAGGAAGTAGCCATAGGGATCGCTGGAGGCATTAACCAAGGTGTATGATCAGAGAGGGTAGGAGCGGGTTGCAAAGGTGCAGAGGGACTTAATAATGGAGGAGGCGGCGATGTAGAAGGCTGAGAGAGATTTTTTTTTCCTGGTCTTGAACCAAAAGCTCTATTGCATACAGGAAGCCTTCTACTCCTTGTGCCACAACCATTACTTGCAGGGGGAGATTGTGGAGTGGGGACAGGTGTTTCTGCGACTCTTCCTTGAGACTCACTTATGGCTGGGGTCTCTTCCGAGGCATGAGATTCTGTTGAGGTGTCCACACTTGGACTGCTGGATCGAGAGTCGTCAGAAGTGGCCTGCGATGAGCGTTGCGATGCCTCACTTGATTTTTCACTGGAACCACATGAGGCTGCCGCAAAACGTCCATTGTTGGGAGCAGTCTCCAACCGTGCAATCTTAATAGGAGGCTCGTAGTCTTCATCCTCTATGAATCTCCTTGGTGTCTTGATGATGCGAGACGAGACTGTGCTCACCACAGGCATTATAAATTGGCGAATGTTCTTTAGTTGAGTGCCCCCTTTCCGTCCTTGAAGCTTTGCTGCTTCCAGCTCCATTTTTTTCTGAGCTCCCTTCTTGGCTTTCTGTAAAAGTTGCTTGGCAATGGTTGTATCTGTTCTCTTGGATGATGGGATTATTCTCACTGGCTTCATTCTACGTGCACTATGTCTTACAGAAATTCTGCTCTCTTCATTTGAGGGCTGAGGGGAGCCCTCTTTGCGACCCTTTGGGCTTTTTTCAGTTTGGGACTGTTTTATGACCACCCCAGAAGATGCCTCTTTCAACCTTTCAGAAGACGGAGGTCGTCCACGCCGCCTGACAACATGAACACTTCCCTTTCTCCCAATTTGTAGTTGGTTACTTTTAAATTTGGATTTAAGAGGAGATAGTTTGACAGCTCTGAGTTTCTTAATTCTTGCAGCATGCTCAAATGTGGTTGATTGCTTTTTTCTCTTTGTTTTCTCCTCAAGCAGAGCCTTTGTGGTCTCAGAGGCATCTGTTTTTTCATGCTGCAACTTGAACTTGACACCGCCGTGTGCTGGAGGTCTACCTCGTCTCTTCTCTTCAGGCTTGCTCTCAGGTCTCTTTGATTTATCTGAAGGCCTGAGCTCCTGTTTGGTTGCTGCAGCACTATGATTCTCTGTAGAATTTGATGAAGCTTCAGAGATGCGAGACTGGCTATTCCTGGGCCTTCCACGAGGTTTTCTTGGGGTTGTCTGATCTGGAGACAAGCATAAAAGGGGAAATCAAGTCAAAACATTACTTTAGCCCATAGACACAGACTTTTTGAGATACAATTAGCTAAAGGTCTTCCTGGTGAAATATTGTTTGAATTCTCTTATACTCTGTACAGATTGGGTTTGGTACAGTAGGTCATAAAACTCAAGCCCAAGTAATGATTCTCCTACCAAGGGTTTTTACAACAAAAAAACAAATTCAATCTAAAAAATAAATAAAAACAATAAAGTACTGGTAACACTCAAAGGGACAAAAACAATCTTCGGCATTAGAGCACAATTTTTCCCCCTGCTGACAGTAGGAACATACTATTAGCTCAAGTTAACACAAACTCGCTAACCACCTAGTTTTCATGAGAACAGTGAGACAAAATAATTTAGGTTCTGTATTTAGGTTTTATTATTTCGCAAAACTTTACCATGGAGCTAATAGTTTTACAAAATGAACAGATCGACCATAAATGAGAAACTCTGGTTAAAATAGCAGATAATCATAAATATTACTTTCTACGGAACAGCTCACATTATAAAATGTATACCTGATGGTGACTTTTCTGGGCTGCAAGTTTCAACGTCCTCATCTGAACCAAATCCCAAAAAGTGATCTTCCTAAAATAAAATGTAATACGATATTTAATACTGACCTTCATCTACCAAAAAACCCATTGTACACAAATTACAGAGTTTACCCAATAAACATTAATAACCTAAATTAGGTACACTAAAACTTAGCTTCCATTGTAAATAGATTCCCATTCTAAAGATTGTCCCTATACGTTTGTTAAATGTCCATTATTGCCCCCCCCAAAACATACGGGACTTTCCATTGATACATTTATACGTATAGCCTTACATAAAAATTGAGAAAAATTGAAAAAACATGCTTTGAAACTTTTTTTTTTTTTTTTTTTTAAATCAGTCAACATATATTTTGCTCAACTGGATTCTTCTGTGACTCCAATACTGGTTTTGCCATAACACTGATGCTATGCTGACAGAATATCCCCTGTAATCTTATGTCCGGCCACTATTCATTCTACATGCCAACAAACTAACTGAAATAACATACACATGAAGAAAAGGGATAAAGCTATCTTGAAAGTGTAGAAGAAACTAAAGTTAGAAGAAGCATTGCAGAAAGTAACGATAAGAGCCATTTGGTCCATTACAAGTTATCTGCTATCAAACTTTGTCCATTCAAGCCTGTTCACAAATAGCATTCTGATAAACGTAACGGTGATCACATGTTAATACCTAAGGGGATTCACATGTTAAATCAACCGAACTATTAATATGGGATCTGTACAGTGAGTGCACCATTCCCAGGTGCCAGTGATCTCCTCAACTGTAGATGCCAATGATCTCCCCCAAAGCAGTGAACACAGAAAAGCATTCCCAATCATCGATGTTTGATGCCTTCCGAGGGTCAGTCAGGATGTCATATCAACAGACTGGGTATACAGATCACAAATTCCTGGCAACAGTGCTGCTATTATCCTGCCGATTCAGAAATAAAGTAGAAACCACTAAAGTGGAAATAGAGGGGGAAGAAATCCCTGAAAACTAACGTATCAACATTCAATGTCCATAAATTAAAAAGTAGGTTATTATTATTAAACATTAAAATGAGGGAAAATTAATATATATTCTATACCCAAAGTACATTGAGATCACAACTGGAATCTGAGTGGCCTTTGGCTGTGCCTATTCTCCTCCCATGCCACGCCCACTCAAGGCTGGATTGTGCTAGCCACACCCCTTCACCAAGCCACTCCCACACACATGGGACAGCTCTAGGTAGTCTCCTTCCCTTGTATGACCGGCAGGTAAGAGAACAGATTTGGGCCACATAGTATATAATGCGGAAAGGAGCGAGAGGGCCAGCTGGAAATTCAGTCCATGAGTCACTGCTGTCATTCTGTATGAGCTATTCATCAAAATCTGCACCACACAGATATAACTGGAACGGTTACAATTTGCACACACTTTTGCTCATTTACGCTCTCGTCCAATTCACTGATATGTTGATGCTACAAAAACCAAAAAACTAAACAAAAAGGTAGGTAGACAGATCTTTCTATGAGTCTAGTATTAGTGCAGTTATACGATTATACCTTTAGCGTGAGTTTGTAGCCAATTATTACTTGAGTAAAGGACCTGCTGCTCAGCCCGACTCAAATATATATAAAATATTGTTAGAAAAAACACTTCAACTCTGCTCCTTGCCAAAATGTTAAATATTTCTAGTGTGATTGCCTATATAGAGCAAAGATGAAAATACATGAACCCATTTCAAGGTTTTGAAGCAACACGTAGCTTGTCTTACACATGTGGGACTCTAATGTAGTCAAGACATCAAGGAGTTAATCACTCAAATGAAAACTACATGAGTCAAACCAGCAAAGGAAATGACAAAGAAGTTGGGGGTGTTTTGTATTAAATGTTATAGCGAACATTTGAACCCAAATCCAAAGTCCTATGACTCAAAGGCGCTGCTTATTGAACCATCCTTACAGTAAAGCTGTTAAAAGCATTTTACCTTCTAATGTATTCATGATCTTATTTTTGGGAAAGTTACTATGCATTTCCTTTCAGGTCTTCACCAGCAACGTGATGCACCCCAACACGCAAAAGACTGGTTATTGCTAAAAGCATAAGAGAAATGACAGCATGTAATGTAATGACGGGAGGAGACATGAGAACCGACATTGGAAATTCTGAGGAATTAAGCTGCAATACACAGCAGCAGCCCCTAGGCCATGTGTCTGTACATTTACACGGGTTAGAGAAACAGACAGACAAATGAGCCAACACACGTATGACACTTGGGAGATTCAAATAATAGTCATTGGTCTCTCTTCAATTTTGGGCATAAAAGTAGCCAGATCATTATCAATAAAAGCACTATGGCAGGACAATCCTATCTGAACAAGGGGCAGATCCACAAAGACAGTTCTGCAAGTTAAAGGGGGCACTACTGCCATCACAAGCACTGAATCCATCTGGTCGCTCATAGATCGCTTTAAATGTACATAGTACACTTGCTACGCACCGACATGGTAGAGAACCCCCCATACGCGTTTCCCCGTCCCCCGGCTATTTTCCATGCAGGAGATGTGCAGGGAGTGTATCCTCACCTCCAGCCCGCTCTATAAACGCTGCAGCCAGGTGTCTCTCGTGTGAGGAAAGCACTCCCTCCCTTTATCTCCATTCAGCCGATCGGTGTCAATCGTCTGACCACAGACGAGGTCAGCTTCGGAGAGCGCTGCTGGGTAGTTCTGTCCTGCGACTGTTGGAACAGGCTTTCTTTCCAGACCAAAAAAAAAAGTCTGCATCAGGTTTCTTCTTCCTCCATGATCCGGCATTTATTGGGTCAGTCGGGGGGCTTTACACCTGTGCAAAAGGGGAACCAGCCCCTGCAGCATTTCCCAGTGCTGGGAGTGACCGGAGACGGGTATATCACGTGCACCGAGGTGTATTTGGCCGAGCGTATCTCCTGCACATAATAGCCGGCGGGGGGAATCCACAAAACAATGTATTTGCAAAAAAATCCTAAAAAGAGGAAATGGTACCGGACCAGCAGGTGTTCTCAAACCCGTCGGTCACACTGCGGGAGCCATTTATACAAAAGTCAATTCAAAGTTCTTAAAGAGTCAAAAATCATCAGCACTAGATATCAATACAGAACTGATAACTTAAAACAGTAATTCACAAAGCAAGCAGCAGAAGGGGGAGGAAAAAGCACTTTATTTACATAAACAAAAAATAAGGTCATGCACAAGCACACTAACCTGCCAGAGACACAACAGGGCACCCCTGGGTCATTAACGCAGAGACCAAACGACAGAATACATGAACAGAACCACAAGAACCCCGTATTCCTGCCTGACACCAGAACATAAACGTGCCATGCTTAAAAGTCAAACGATTAGCAGTTTGCCGTCCCTCGCCAGTTTCCTGCGGGTGATGAGAGCATTCAGGGAAGGGTAGAAAATGCTTCTCTTACCCTTGGGCTGGAATAGGACAAACAAAATCTACCGGATGTCCACACAAACGCTCTGATCAGAGAACAAGTGACCAAGACAGCAATAAAAAATGTTTTATTGGGAATTGCACCAGTGAACAGGACAAGACTAAAAAGAAAGAACATCCAATTCATCCAACAGGAAGAGGTGAGCATGAATGCCATCGGACCATTTTCAACTTTAAACATTACTAGAGTCATATATCTAATCTGTATCTTGGATTTAATAACTGATTAACCTCCTTTGGCAGCAATTAACTCAAACAATCACTTCCGGTAGCGGCGGATCAGACCTGCACAGTGTTCAGGACTGCTGAAGTTCAGCCATATTGCTAAGAGGTAGTATGAACGTCACTCCACATCATCTCTAATGGGTTAAGGTCTGTGTTCTACTCCAAAAAAAAGATTTCTTTAATAGATTTACTTTGATGTTTAGGGTCATAGTCCTGCTGCTTTCCACTACTTCTACTGAGCTTCAGCTGGCGGACTGCACCCTGACATCACCCCACATGATAATTTTGATAAACTTGGGAATTCATTAGCCCCTCGATGAAGGCAAAGCAGCCCCAAATTATGATGCTCCCTCCATTGCTGGGATGCAGTCTTCATGCTGGTACGCATTTCCCTTTTTACACCATACATCACGCTGCATGTTCCTCCCGAACAATTCAACGTTCATTTCATCTCTTTGGGAAAACTTCAGGCACACAGCAGTTTTTCCTTTCGTGGTGCCCTGCCATGGACTCCATGCCTGTTCATTGTTTTGTATGTGGTAGACTCATGAACAGAGATGTTGACCAGTTCCAAGGATTCATTTACGGCTTTAGTTGTTACTGTACATTTTATTTTACCTCACTGAGCAGTCTGCATTGTGCCTTTGGAGTCATCTTGGCTGGGATCCTCTTCTAGGTAGCCACATTACTAAATAGTAGGGATGCACAGATACTCCAGTGGCCGAAATATATCGGACGAAAAGGGCATTATAGGCAACGTGCCGAAATGAGGAAAAAAATAAAATAAAAACGGCAGAAAATAATCGTCCGCAGGACCCTGCTGCTTACCTATGCGTTTCTCGCACACACTGCTCACTCTCTTGTACTGCCCAGGGAGAGCAGGAACCCAGCGGAGTCGCATGACTCTGCTCTGCTCCTGGGTAGGACAAGAGAAGTTGTTCGCGAGCAACACAGAAGGAAGCAGCAATCACACTCCTATCATGCCGAGTCAGCCAGTACATGCTGGAATCTAGGTATGTCTGAGTGGGATTGCTGCTACTCATATTTTATATATTTTTTTTTTCATCCAATTTGGGTGTGTTACTTATTTTGAATAAAAGTGTTTTTTTTTGTAGTTTTTTATTTTTTGATGGGGGGGGGTCATTTTCAGTTTTCATTTCGGTGTATCTCTACTAAATAGTCTCCATTTATAAACAATTTGTCTAACTGCGGACTGATGAATACGTAAAGATAACTTTGCAGCCTTATGCAAATCATCAATTCTTGATTGTAGGTCAGATTCTATGATGATTCACATCAGCAGGTGATTCCGGAGAATAGCAAACTAAATGTTTCAGTCTTTTTTATGTAAAAATAGCTTTAAAACATCAATCCTGTTTCATGGACTGGACTCCAGGTTTGCCAACGCCCGACTCCAATTAGCTGTTTCTGAAGTCATTAGTCTAGGGATTCACTCACTATTTCCAACCCACACTGAATTTTTGATGGATTCAATATGGACAATAATACAATAATTTGTGTTATTAGTAGAAACAGGTTGTGTTCATTATTGTAACTTAGATAAAGACAATGACACTGTAAGACAAATGTATAAATTGCTGGTAATTCCAAAGGGGTTCACTCTTTTTGCCGCTGTATATTTTGTACTTTAGTCTGTAAACAGGCAGACAGGTAGAAAAAAAATGATAGTCCTGCTATAGAGAAGTATGAAAAGACAATGAGGCCGAGGGCTCAGTGCATATAAATAAATAGTAATGCAGAAAAAAATAAATAGACTATAGATGATATTTAGAATGCCTGCACTAAACAGTTAGAGGTTTATAATGAGCAAATATAATGAACTGCAGTTGAAGATCAATGTTTAAGTTACATGAGCGGCAGCCAAACCCACCAATGCTTGCTTAATACTAATTTAGTGTATGTGGGGCGCTGCTGGTATGCAGGCTCAGCTCTCTATCACACAGCATTTGCAGGACGTGTACTTAGGTATGCTTCCTGCTTACACTTCTTTCCTGTACAGCTAGCCAAGGGAAGGAGGCACAACGATTCACCAACAACCCAGATTAATCACCTGGTAGTTTAAATTATTTTGGCATCATATATATGATATACAAACCTACAAATGCCACAAGCAGCAGAAATGACTGTATGAGGATTATTTCTGTTCTGTTATATTTCATTAGGTGGCTACATCCATAAGCCTCAACCCCACTGTAAAGCCCTCCAAAGGCAGCACGTCAGGATAGTTATTTTAAAGAGAACATGTAGACATATCACACACACACACACACATATATATATACATATATTATATACATATATATTATATACATTTTGCATTAATCCTCCAGTCTCTGGTTTGAAAGCCTTCATAATCATAACATGTACTGTTCTGACTGTTCAGGAAACATACTCTGCTGTATGATTCTCATATACTTCTTTCAGGATTACTATAAAAAAAATACCCACATGCACTTACGCAAAACAGTGGGTTTCACACCTATTCTACAAACTAAATATTAAAGTAATATACACTTGTCGTAATAAAGCTATGGCTGGAACCTCATTCATACCATTTGTACATCCCCACAAATATACACAATGAAAGCACTACCAGGAGGCGAGGGTCATGGAGAAACGGACACATGGCATCAGACTGTATGCAGAAGTATAATAAATACAGAATGGTTCTGTTGGCTTAAATTCACCATTTATGAGATTAAGAAGATATTGACAAGACATCGGCTCTGCAGGGGGGGGGGTTGCCCCTCTCCCTGCTCCGCCACTTCCACTCGGCATTTTCCTCTACCCCCTCATTTCTATTTCTTTTTCTCCCCCCTTCTTACTGGGTGAATGCACAGAGGGGGTATTAATATTACAGGCACACGTGTTGCCTGGGGTGAACAGACCAATGGCCTGCCATTTCCGCGTTCAAGCCATCGTCCACGTGGAAGTACACGCGAGTAACACTAGCAGTGGAGGGAACGGAGCGAACGGTGTAAGGCAGGAGTATATTTTGCCTTGTATTAACAGTCTGCAATAATGCAGCTGCCAAACCGGTACCTTGTTTCTTATTAAAAACAAATTAATAAAATGTTGCCAGAAAAGCCCTACCCTGAATACTTTTTGGTAGCAAAAGCTACTTTAGTACAAGAACAATTATTTTTGTATTTACATATTTTGTATTTACATTCTGATCTAGCGGTTGAATCCTCACAAATATATTTGTATTTGGGTATTATGCGGGATAATAAGTGTTCCATTTTTATTTATGAAGATCTGCATTTTTTTTAGAGCCCTATCTGTCGTGGGGAAAAAAATATATATATATAAAACGTGCGGATACACAAAACGAGACTCAGGAAATGAAAGACATTTACTTCTGAAGAAAGAGAAAGTGCTGAAAATGCTTCTGTCCTTCATCCTACACAGGATCACACAGGGGTAACAATCCAGCCGACACGTGACGTCACAAACCCATCAGCGGGATCTTCAGCTAACAGATCTAACACCGCCATGTGACAACTGCTTCTAACAGCAAAACCAGATCACCATTGGAGGGGCACTCCAGCCATCACATGCACTTTAATGTATATGACAGCTGGATGATCCCTTTACATTCGGGGATGCCACATTCCACACTGCAGCTTCTCCCCAAGGTATGTATTTAGCAGGGTAGATTAATGTAGGGCTGCAACAACTAATCGATAAAATCGATAATCGATAATGAAATTCGTTGGCAACGAATTTCATTATCGATTAGTTGAATCGATTATTATCGATTATAAAATGAGGGTTTTTTCAGAGCAAACGCTCTGAAAAATACCCCTCATTATATAATCCTTTTAGTCTGACTCACAGATATATATATATATATATATTTGGGCTACTGAAAGTTAGGGGAGGTGGGGGTTAATTTAGGGGCAGTTATGGTTAGTGGGGTGTTTAGGGTTAATTTAGGGGCAGTTATGGTTAATTGGGTGTTTAGGGTTAATTTAGGGGCAGTTATGTTAATAGGGTGTTTAGGGTTAATTTAGGAGCAGCTGTGGTTAATGGGGTGTTTGGGGTTAATTTGAGGCAGTTGTGGTTAATGGTGTGTTTAGGGTTAATTTAGGGGATGCTGTGGTTGATGGGGTCTTTAGGGTTAATTTAGGGGATGCTGTGGTTAAGGGGGTGTTAAGGGTTAATTTAGGGGCAGTTATGGTTAATGGGGAGTTTAGGGTTAATTTAGGGGAATCTAAATCCTGGGGGCAGTGAAGTGACATATCTGGGGGTATAAGGCATATACAGTATATAAGGCATATGTGGGGAGGGCAGTGTGGCATGTCTGGGGAGGACGGAGTGGTGTATCAGGGTGTATAAGGCATATCTGGGGGTAGAGTGGCATATCTGGGGGTAGAGAAGTGGCATGTCTGGGAGGCAGGGTGGCATGTCTGGGGAGGACGGAGTGGTGTATCCGGGTGTATAAGGCATATCTGGGGGTAGAGAAGTGGCATGTCTGGGAGGCAGGGTGGCATGTCTGGGGAGGATGGAGTGGGGTATCAGGGGATATAAGGCGTATCAGGCACAGTGGCAGATGTGGGAGGCAGCGTGGCATATGTGGGAGGCATTGTGGAGTGGCAGATGTGGGAGGCAGCATGGCGTGGCATATGTGGGAGGCAGCATGGGGTGGCATATGTGGGAGGCAGCGTGGTGTGGTATATGTGGGAGGCAGCGTGGAGTGCTGTGGTAGGCAGCGTGGCATATGTGGGGGGGCAGCATGGCATGTCTGGGAGGCAGCGTAGCAAGCCTGGGCTCAAATGTGCATATATTGGGGGGCTGGTTGGGAAATAAGAAGAAATAAAGACATTTATTATCAAAGTTTTTTTATTCTGCTGTTTGTATTTAACATCATTTGTTTAGTAAATTATTTTAAATAAATGAAAAATTTACATTCATTTTTTTTATCCGATTAATCGAAAAAATAATCGGCCAACTAATCGATTATTAAAATAATCGTTAGTTGCAGCCCTAGATTAATGTATATAAAAGTTCTTAAAACTACTTTTATACGAATTCAGGGAGCTGCCTGGGATACTGGAGTATGCCTTTAATATAGATAATACTATGTTTCATTACACTGTAGCAATAGATGTATTTTTTCCCTTAAAAGGGGAAGTCTCAGGGGAAAAGAAATCTAAGCAAGCAATACACTGCAGCATAATGGGTTTTATTTAATTTTGTTCCAATAAACATTATTTGCAGAACTCTAGGTCGCCATTGTTGTGCAGTCAGAATGTTGCATTACTTCCACTTTATTAATACCCCTTAATGACCAATGACATACCAGGTACATCACAGAAAAAAGGTCAGTTTATGACTGATGATGTGTCTGGCAATGCATTAAATAAGCTTAGAAAGCGATCTAGGATTGCTTTCTCTGATTGAATGGTGTTGCTGTAATGCCTTGATGTCAAGGCATTCTACAACACTGAAAACTGCAGCAGGGGCCCCTTGTGTTGATGCTCCCTGGGACGTCAACGTCTGCCATTTACAAAAGAGCTAAAGTTTAAACAGCATTGCTGAAACGCCTCGATAGCAAGGCATTCAGCGACAAAGAAAAACCCACCCCAAGACGCACTGTGATGATGCCGTGTCCATTACAAAAAAGTAAGTTTCCAAGAGGGTCTCTCCAGGCCATCCTAAGAATTCTGGGCTTCCCTGCAGGTTGAAGTACTGCAGGGCTGCAACTAACTTATTTTCATAATCGATTCGTTGGCCGATTATTTTTTCGATTAATCTGATAAATAAATGTACATTTTTCATTTATTTAAAATAATTTAACAAACAGGATGTTAAAAACAAACAGCAGAATAAGATAACTAAGAAAAATGCATTTTCTTGTTTTTATTTCCCAAAATGCCCACCCAGTTATGCACATTTGAGCCCAGGCTTGCCACACTGCCTGCCAGATATGCCACATACCCCCAGATATGCCACTGTGCTCGCCCCACTTATGCCACATATCCCAGATATGAGACTGTGCCCCCGATATGCCACTGTGCCTCCCCAGATATGCCTTATACCCCCTATTTGCCACTCTGCCCCCCCAAACATGCCTTAACCCAGGGCTTGACAAATTTGTTGTGAATCTAGGCGCCAGCAAAAAAAGTTAGGAGCCAGGATTTTTTTTGAAACAGTTGGTAAGGAGTGATCTGATCATCATCAGCCCACTTACTAAACTCACAGCATTTCACCTGGAAGCACCCTGGACTTTCAGGTCAGTGCTGTTTTTTTTATTATTATTATTATTATTTTAACTCTTTCGATGCTGATGTTCCATTGGAGCACAGCATTGCCTGATATTTAGTCCCCACACGCTTGTGGGGACAAATGTTAACCCCTGCAATGCCACAAATGTGTCATACACAATTGTGGCATTAAATGGGTTAACGCTGCACTGTCGCTCTCATGGATCAGGCAGCAGGGGGTGTTGGGGCTGGTCTCCACACTCATGTGGAGACCGAAGAACCGTCTCCCCTGTCTATAGACCAGCCATTGCAAGGGGAGTCTCTTTGATGACTGCTGTAGGCTTCCATGCCTGCAGGAATCATCAAAGGGCTTGTGGGGGCTCGTTTTTGCTGTTGCTGGTCTGCCTGGAAGCAGATCACCAGCAGCAGAGCCCCTTAAAAAACGGGAATTAACCCCTAAATGCCACGATCGCGGCATTGAAGGGGTTAACGCTGCACTGTCGCTCTCATGGAGCGATCAGGCAGCAGGGGGGTGTTGTGTCAGAACCCCCTTCCCTGAAGCTGCCTGTGGCAGCTGGAAACGCGGTTGCAGGTTTTCCTGCAACCGCGTTTTCAGCCTACAGGATCACTCCGTGGGATTGATCACAGGCTCGGGGGGTGGGCTCTGAGTGGCTGTGCTGGTCTGCATGTAACAGGCTGACAAACAGGGGGATTTGTCGAGCCCTGCTTAAACCCCTATATACCACTGTGCCCTTGATATGACCCCAGATATGCCTTATATCTCCAGATATGCCTTATAACCCAATATGCCACTCTGCACCCATGAAATGCATTATACCCCTATTTGCCACTCTGCCCCCAAACATGCCTTAACCCCCTATATACCACTGTGCCCTTGATATGGCACACCCCTTAGACTTATCCCCCGTGCTCCAGACTCCTTGGCGTCTGGTAGGGGCAGCCGGTGAGCGTCTGCGCGATGTGCGCATGCAACCTCTGTTTCTTGCCGGCACTTTCACTGGTGCACCATCATAGAAGCCCCAGCGGAAGTGCCGGCTGTCAGAGAGGAGGATCCAGGTCCCCTGCAGCGCTTCGGGGGATCAGGATCTTAAGTGTTATTATCCAGCCTCTGCTCTGAAAAAACCCTCATCTTATAATCGATAAAATCGATTCAACTAATCTGGAATGGGTTTTCATGGCTGAGCAGCTGCAAGCAAGCCTCACATCACGAAGTACAATACCAAGCATCAGATAGAGGCATGTAAATCGCACAGTCACTAGTCTCTGGAGCAGTGGAAACGTGTTCTGTGGAGTGACGAGTTCAGTTTGTCTGACCGCGCCAACTTTAAACTTTGGTGGAAGAGGGATAATAGTCTGGTGCCGTTTTTCAGGGGTTGGGCCCCTTGATTGCAGTGAAGCTAAATCTTAATGCTTCAGTATACCAAGACATTTTGGACAAGGCTATGCTTCCAAATTTGTGTTACCAGTTTGGGGAAGTTTCTTTTCTATTCCAGTATGACTGCTCCCCAGTGCACAAAGCAAGGTCTATAAAGACATGGTTGGATGAGTTTGGTGTGCAAGAACTTGACTGGCCCACACGGAGCCCTGACCTCAACCCCATCAAACACCTTTGGGGTGAACTGGAACGGAAATTGTGAGCCAGGTCTTCTCATCCAACATACGTGTCTGACCTCACAAATGCTCGACTGGACGAATGGGAAAAATCCCACAGAAACTCTCCAAAATCTTGTGGAAAACCTTCCCAGAAGAGTGGAATCTGTTATAGCTGCAGAGGGGACCAACTTCATATTAATGTCTGTGTACTTAGAATGCAATGTTATAAAAGTTACCGTTGTTGAATCGTCAGGTGTCCCAATACTTTTGTCCATAACGTATAATAACTAAGGATAACCTTTACATTTAAAAAGCCCCCCCGTTACAAATGCATGGAGGGATTTATCAGAACACCCCTCCCCCCAACATTTTTCCTTGTCCCTTAGCTTACATGAGGTGCATTTCCGGCTTACTAGTGCACACGTAAAGTATATTAACCCCCTCCTCCAACGTACAGAAAGCACTCCCACTGATATCAATGGGAGCACTTTCCTGCCAGGGATTGGCTTCAAGCAGCCCAAAATGGCACCATCAAAATATTTTAAGAATACCTCAATATGCATTCTTTGTTGGTGGGGCTGTACTGGACATTACCCCATTCTAAATACCCCATTATTCATTGTATTTTATAGTTTATTGTTTACCACAAGGCAGTTTTCATACAGAAAACAATTAAACTCTTGATTTTAATGTAATACTTGAAATAAAAATACGGGAACGAGTGCCCTTTATAAACTGAAGCTTGTATCCGAAGTATTAGAAACTATAACATGTAAATCATATTAACGAACTTGGCAAATATGCCTGAAACTCCTATGTGATTCTCAGTGTTGTTCTCTTGGGGACAGAGAATCATCCAGATGACACAAGCTCTATGGAGAAAACATTTTAACACAACACAGACTCCTGCATCCACGATTCTCTTCAAAGGGCTAAAAAAAAATTAAAAAGAAGGATTGTAATCACTGGTAAGTAAAAAAAACAGCAATAAGCATCTCTTCATACGATACACAAAAGCTCATTACACGGCATCAAACCATGTGCCCCATGTCTGGATTTCTGAACATATATGTACTGTCATGTTGTAATGTGGGCTGTACACCTGTATGTTTATATGCATGTATGTGCATACATATAGATACGATATAAACAGAAGTGTCTAACGGTGGAAGCTGCTGTACCATCACACCTCCTTGCTCCCTCACGTGCGCCTAAACAGTGACACAGCAATCCACCAGTCTGTGCCTTTCTAACAGCTTAAAGCACAGAGTTTTAAATAAAAGGAGCTCGGAGCCAGGGCCGATTGCTCACATAACAAGCAGTAACAGTTAATGCACCTTCCTGCATTACATATTTGAAAGTGTATTCACGTGCCAAGCTGCTACACGCATTACTCATCCCACTATCAACACCAGAGCAATCCATGCCTGAAAACCGAGGCGGTTACATAACACGTGCAACGGGCTGCACACAGGACTCCTGGAGACAAGAAGGGATGCTGCATATCACACGGTATATTTTATTAACATGCACAAACACAGCAGATCACGTTCTTGCACCAGAGCAGCGCCACGCGTTACTGATCTTTACATTATAAAGGACCATGTTGGGCAGTAATTCTCTACCAGCTCTACAAACATAGCAAGCGAGCATATAGCTGAAAAAATGATAAATACTAGATGCAAACAGACCACATGGATAATCAAACAAACAGAAGCGGTAGGATGTGACCTTTTCAATAGTTTGCGACAGCGGCACCCGGAAAATCATATACACTATTTTAAAGCAACACTATTTTAAAGTCGCTCTCTAGAGGCCAACTTTTCACCGATACATTGTCACTTGTCGAGCACACGCATGGATGAAGAGTTATATTTAAAAAGTACGGGCTGCGCAAGTACCCACAAACCTCTCCGTTCCATCCCAGAATGCTATGCACCAATCACACGCTCAGCGTTCTGGGACTGAAGAGACGGCCGTCCGGGTCAGTGTGCGCGCCCAGCACTATTCACATGCATACATCTGCTCGTGACTTCACTCGTACAGCGTATACATAAATGGGTCAAACTTGGATGACAGATCTAATGTAATTAAAGCAGATGTGGCCAATCCCCACATTATACAAATAAGACAACTGTGAATTAATCTTTAATTGTTACACGTTGCAATGTGTTTGGGGTATATAACACGGTGTCAGCCATCTCAACCTCCTACTTTCAGGTCCTACACGACTAATGAGGAGAAAAAGTATTTTCCATTTTTACCCCATGAGGCAAGTGCCTTACTTTTAAACTGATCACCTAAACACTGGACTGGGGTTTAAGAGATATAGGTGACAGGAATCGGGTGGGTAGAGAAAGTAGACCACAGATGAACCCCGTGAGGTCCTCAATGATAACAAGCAGCCCCGGGACAAGGACACGGGAAGCCTGTGACACCAAAGCGGGGGAGGGAAACGGGCTAATCGTAAACATTCAAGTAAGAGAAACATTGCAAACAACAAAAGAGAAATAAAGAAGAAATGTAAGAATCAAGAGATGACTGGCAACAAAATGGAGAACAGAGAAAGAGTGGGAGAAGGGGGGCTACAGAGGGATATGTTGAGCAAATCCTCTTGCCACCCACCAATATTAAATGAAGACCCCCTTCCCTAGGCTCAGACAGCAGCTGGTCTCCTGCCGCCAAAACAAAGCCCCCCTCATCATTCCCAGGCACAATAACACAGACCATCCCACACACCCCACCCACCTCCCCCTGTATTTACTACACACAGACTGTGTGAGAGACCACGGCAGGGGTTATATTTACAGCATTTCATGTATGTCTACAGCAAAACCCGGACCACCGCAGATAGATCTCTCTACTTCGCTGAAATTGTAAACCGAGCTCAATGTTAAAAACATCTTGCGGGTCTAACAGATACACAGAAATAGCCCAAAATATTGCATCTAAAAACTACAGCGCAACATGTTCTGCTCATACAAAGACTTGCCGTGAGACATACATGACTGCATGTGATGCACCCTCCAAAGCAGCTCAATGAAACAAAAAATGAGAGCCCAAGAGGGCAACACACACACAGCAGAAGTACACACACCCGAAGTAGTCTAACAGCACAACACACACCCCTTCTGCTGTCCAGCAAAACACACACACGAAACCCGTATCACAACATACAAGAGCCCCACACTGTAACCTGCACCAGCATTTTATACATAATATGACCTAATGAACACAAACATCCAGATGGAACCTCCGAGAGTGCAACACAGACACACAAACACACACCCCCTCCCATACACACACACACTGCCTCACTTACGCCATCAGCACAAAACACATCATGTATGCAAAGAAATATTCTAAGAACATGTAAAATGTTTACAAAATTCTCTACATGTCTGCATTATTGTCTTATGTACAAAGTGTCCATCATCTATGCTTTCAGTATACTGTGACGTATACACATTGTGCATAACATACATATATATACCTATGTATAATTTTGTATTTACATAGCAGCTAAGAAATGACCGGTTCTGGACAGCACTTTAATAAATGAACGTATATAATATGAGGTGTATACGGGAGACGGAGAGCTATAGGGACACACCCCCTCCATGTCTCTGTAATGCTGTATATGTGTATCCATCATCTCTCACCATATTACAGAACCGCTCGCCCACATGCTGCGTGTGCCTGACACCCCTCTCCCAAACAGCACATACATGCCGAATGCCTGTAAACAACTCTCTAGTAACCCCAGCCTGTGCATCGCCCCCCTTCCCTAGCCACTGACGCACCTCATTCTCATACACTTTTACCTGTCCCCCCCCACACACACACACACAATGCCCATCCATGACACCCAACACCCCCCTCATCCATCACACCCACTGAGCACCCCCACACCCCCCTCATTGAGTCTTCACCTGGCTCAGCCCACACACCCCACTGCCCGGGGACAGGAACGTCCCCCTTTGGCCTTCTTTGCATCCCAATGGAAATCCAGGACTTGTCATTTAATTGCCCCCTCGTGACCCCGTCACCTCACATTAACATTCACCTCAGAGCCAGACCCCAGAGTGTTTCACCTCATATTTACCCCCCTCGCCTGCATGTAGTAAGGGCGCCCCCTCACCACACACCCACCTGCCCTACATATGAATAACACCATACAACACAACACACAAACATATACATACAAAACACACACACATTCTCTTCTGCTTCGCTTCCACAACATGGTCCCCGTCTTGTCTCTCTTCGTACCCCCTCACACACCCCTTTGCCCCAACACCTCCTCCACGACATACGCCAGACCCTTCTCACCTCTCCGCTGCTTCCCCCGGACACGTCCCTGAATCTCCTCAGGTTGCTCCCAATCGCCACCGACACTTGCAGCGCCGCATCAAACCCGGGTCCTACCCCGACACAGCTTCCCGGGCCCCCAGGGGCCACAGCAACCCCACACCCAACATTAACATTTCCAAAGGAGCCAAGGCCTGCCCAGCCTTCAACCGCATCTTCTTTTAGCACTGCTGCCAATCTGTGACGGGCCCCCAAGCGCCGGCCAGTCCCGGGCCGAGCAGGGAACCGCCACCGACAGCTGTGCGCCATTTTGTGTCCTGGGATCTTATTATCACCGCGGGCTGGAGAGCAACAGTACTGAGCGGGGCCGGGGGAGGAGAGAGGGATCCCGGAACCATGGGTAACAGAATACGTCAACATGTCATTGTATAACTAGCCTATGCGCAATGCAGCTTCCAGGGCGGGAAGAGGGAGGAGCCCTAGAACAAGACTACACACATAACCGCAAGCCGAGCGCCACAGCTTGGCTGTTACTTACACAGGACACATGGTTAGAGGAGGGGTGGGGCCCCGGGCCAGGGATGCAAATCTAATCACATGTACGGCGCTAGCACCGAGGGACAGCGGCGCGGCCGAGTGCTTAGCGCCGTAACACATGTCTGCGCACACAGCTTTGTTAATAGCCTTGTGTGGAACGCCCTGTGGAGTCACGTGCGCCGGTAACTACGCGTCCAGTTACGGACATATACATATACATATTGCAGGGTGATTCCAGCATTAACCCACACCTGCCCAGTGCACGATCTTACTAACTGATCCCTTTGTAATATGGAAGTACGGTAACCCTACGGGAAAGCGGCGTGTGATGGCCTAAAATGGCATCCAAACGATGCAAAAGTCCCCGCTTGACTTCTGGGGAAAATGCTTCAATTTTTACGTTTCCCTGAAGCATCAAACACCATTTTACAGCTTAGATATAATGCGATAAATTTGTACTTTACTAAGAGGGTGGTAGATATGTGAGCGGCTTCCCAGCAGAAGGGGTAGAGGCTAATACAGTTGAGGGAACATGCATTGGGTGGCATAAAGCTGGCTTTAATCTAAAGTTGACAGTTACCGAGTGTCCCATTTTTTGGGGGGACAGTCCAAAGGCAGGACTTTGTTCCATCTAATGTCTGCCCGAACCGGTTTAGTGACAGACCCCTTCTAGTCAAGAACAGGAACCTGAATCCTGAAATCACTTCTTCCGTAAGCTCGCAATTCACTTATATATGAACAGGGATATTCACGGCCCCGCGGAGTTACCGCGTGTCTGGTCATAATCGACTTACCTCAGGGGAGGACTAGCAGCATTAGCCCGGGGGCAAGTGACCTTCCGCTGTTATACTCAAAGTATGCATGTTGAAAATACATTTGCAGATAAAAGAATACTTAGAAAGGCAAGAGGAGCAAGGAAGGGATCCAGTCATCATGTATAAATTGCTCCAACAAACGGAGCAAGAAGGGATCCAGTCATCATGTAAATATTGCTCCAACAGAGTAAGGAAGGGATCCAGTCATCATGTAAATATTGCTCCAACCAACGGAGCAAGGAAGGGATCCAGTCATCATGTAAATATTGCTATGCCAGGCGCCCTGGTGGCCATATAGGGATTTGCAAGTATAATGCATGCAAAAGCTTGCAGGTCTTAAAGCGAAATATTTTAATTATAGCAGCCCAGGGAATAATTTTCTGTAATAATCTGTAATGCATTCAATGTGTACACTTTTTCTGTACAGGGGGATTTGTTATCTAAAGGGAGAGTTTGTACTTCACTGTTCATTATGGAGGGCCAACTCTACCACATTTCTCAAGTGAGAAGGAGTGGGCTGGCCCTGTGTAATGTATAATTCAATGTGTGATGAGACATGTCTAGCCAAGCTCTTCCTGCAGCACATGATCATCATGTATAGTGAAATCAGCCCACTAGAAAAGTGTACAGAACCCAAGGTGTGTCCTGAACCCAAGGTGTGTCCTGAACCCGAGCGTTTGATCCCTGACCCGTCGAGGCATGGATTCCACTAGACCTCTGAAGGTGTGCTGCGGTATCTGGACGTTAGCAGCAGATCCTTTAAGTTCTGTAAGTTGCGAGGTGGGGCCTCCATGGATCGGACTTGTTTGTCCAGCACATCCTACAGATGTTCGATTGGATTGAGATCTGGGGAATTTGGAGGCCAAGTCAAAAACTTAAACCCAATAGCATCACACCGCCTCTGCCGGCTTACCTTCTTCCCATAGTGCATCTTGGTACCATGTGTTCTCAGGTAAGCGATGCACACACACCTGGTCATCCATGTGATGTAAAAGAAACCATGATTCTTCAGACCAGACCATCTTCTTCCATTGGTCCGTTGTCCAGTTCTAATGCTCACATGCCCATTGTAGGGGCTTTCGGCAGTGGAAAGGGGTAAGCATGGGCTATGCAGCCCCATAAGCAACAAACTGCAATGCACTGTGTGTTGTGACCCCTTTCTATCAGCTATTCTGTTGAATTTGACCACACGGGCCAGCCTTTGCCCCCCCCCTCAAGTGCATCAATGAGCCTTGGCCACCCATGACCCCATCAACCGCTCACCGATTTTTCTTTCTTGGACCACTGCAGACCTGGAACACTCCACAAGAGCTGCAGTTTTGGAGATGCTCTGACTAGGGTGACCAAATTTTATTTCTGCCATTCACAGACACACAGTGGCGACTCTAGAAACAATATATAGGGGGGGCACACAAGATATCAGTCAAACTGGGGGGGCATTCATAATTTCCAAAAGTAATGTGCTATGGAATTATACTTTTGTTATTGGGCTAAAATAATACTTGATCATTCAACATGGGAAGCCTGAAGCCACAAATGAGTGCGACTAATCCTTGAAATAAATATTATAACACAATAAATAACTTTTTCACTAAATGATTTCAGGGCCTTGAACGTTTTGTCCCCTGAAGTCACTACAACTTCAGGAGGGCATTTTATCTCTGGATAAATATCCGACAACCAAACATACACACACACACCAGGACAGGCTCTGCCACACAAACACCCACACACCAGGACAGGCTCTGCCACACAAACACCCACACACATCAGGACAGGCTCTGCCACACCCACATCCAAACACACACACACACACCAGGACAGGCTCTGCCACACAGACACCCACCACACACATCAGGACAGACTTTGCCACATCCAAACACACACACACACACACACACACACCAGGACAGGCTCTGCCACACAGACACCCACACACACCAGGACAGGCTCTGCCACACTGACAACTGAACACACACATCAGGACAGGCTCTTCCACATCCAAGCACACACACACACACACACACACACACACACACACACGGACAGGCTCTGACACACTGACACCCAAACACACACCCTAGGACAGGCTCTGACACACTGACACCCAAACACACACCCTAGGACAGGCTCTGCCACACTGACAACTGAACACACACACCAGGACAGGCTCTGCCACACCAACACCTATACACACACACCCAAGGACAGGCTCTGCTACACTGATAACCAAAAACACACAAACAGCAGGACACAATCCACGTCACAGACGTCTGCATCAGAATGGATTTTTCACACTGCATTGTCGTTTATACCCCTCTTAGTGTTTTTGCCCCTGCTGCCCATATATATTAATATTAGCCCCAGTTGCCGATAGCAGGTATAGATCAACACATTAACACACAAACCAAGCTTTGCATGGATAGATCAACTGAAATTCACTTGTGATCTCAGCACTGAAGGTATATATCAAATAAACAGAATCAGACATACAAAAACCCAGCTTTGCAGGTAAAGATCAATTGGAATTCACATAAAAACATGTCATTAAAATGTATATTTAAAACCCCCTAAATTACAGGCATATATCACAGGTTGCACACCCCAAAGCCAGCCCTGCCATCCACACTGCCCACACAGCAATCACACTCCTATCATACCCAGGCAACCAGTAAATGCTGGTACCTAGGCATGATGGGACTGTGCTTGCTGTGATTGCTTTTAGCAATCACACTCCTATCATGCCAAGTCAGCCAGTGTATGCTGGTACAGGGTGGCTGTAAGTGATGGGCAGACCCCATACTGCTGGCAGCATCAATCGACAAGGGGGGCAGCTAGCTAGGTTTCAGCATGTACTGGCTGACTTGGAATGATAGGAGTTTGATTGCTAACATCAATCAAAGTCCCATCATGCCTAGGTTCCAGCACTTACACATCCAACCAGTAAATGCTGGAACCTAGGCATGATGGGACTGTAATTGCTGTTAGCGATCACACTCCTATCATGCCAAGTCAGCCAGTGTATGCTGTTACAGGGTGGCTGTAAGTGATGGGCAGACCCCATACTGCTGGCAGCATCAATAGACAAGGGGGGCAGCTAGCTAGGTTTCAGCATGTACTGGCTGACTTGGCATGATAGGAGTTTGATTGCTAACAGCAATAAAAGTCCCATCATGCCTAGGTTCCAGCACTTACACATCCAACCAGTAAATGCTGGTACCTAGGCATGATGGGACTGTGCTTGCTGTGATTGCTTTTAGCAATCACACTCCTATCATGCCAAGTCAGCCAGTGTATGCTGGTACAGTGTGGCTGTAAGTGATGGGCAGACCCCATACTGCTGGCAGCATCAATAGACAAGGGGGGCAGCTAGCTAAGTTTCAGCATGTACTGGCTGACTTGGCATGATAGGAGTTTGATTGCTGACAGCAATAAAAGTCCCATCATGCCTAGGTTCCAGCACTTACACATCCAACCAGTAAATGCTGGAACCTAGGCATGATGGGACTGTAATTGCTGTTAGCAATCACACTCCTATCATGCCAAGTCAGCCAGTGTATGCTGGTACAGGGTGGCTGTAAGTGATGGGCAGACCCCATACTGCTGGCAGCATCAATAGACAAGGGGGGCAGCTAGCTAGGTTTCAGCATGTACTGGCTGACTTGGCATGATAGGAGTTTGATTGCTAACAGCAATAAAAGTCCCATCATGCCTAGGTTCCAGCACTTACACATCCAACCAGTAAATGCTGGTACCTAGGCATGATGGGACTGTGCTTGCTGTGATTGCTTTTAGCAATCACACTCCTATCATGCCAAGTCAGCCAGTGTATGCTGGTACAGGGTGGCTGTAAGTGATGGGCAGACCCCATACTGCTGGCAGCATCAATAGACAAGGGGGGCAGCTAGCTAAGTTTCAGCATGTACTGGCTGACTTGGCATGATAGGAGTTTGATTGCTGACAGCAATAAAAGTCCCATCATGCCTAGGTTCCAGCACTTACACATCCAAGCAGTAAATGCTGAAACCTAGGCATGATGGGACTGTGATTGCTGTTAGCAATCACACTCCTATCATGCCAAGTCAGCCAGTACATGCTGGTACAGGATGGCTGTAAGTGATGTGCAGACAGCAATCACAGTCCCATCATGCCTAGGTTCCAGCACTTACACATCCATGCTATCACACACACTCATTCATTCATATACTCATTCATTCACAGATTCATTCCCTCAATCACACATTCTCATTCAAACTCCCTCCCCACCCCTTACCTGCACTGCAGCTCCTCGACGCTGCTCACAGACTTCGGCAGAGGGCGCAGCCTCCCTCTGCGTTCTCTGGTAAAGCACAGAGGAAGCGGGACTGGAGCAGAGTCATGTGATGTCACGTGAACTCTGCTAGGTTCCGCTTCCTCTATGCAGTACAGAAGACCCTCCCACAGGTAAGTAGCAGGGCTGGAGGTGCGGCTCGCGTAAGATCGGTTGCCTTGGCTGCCGATCTTACTCGGGCCGCACCCTCTCTCTCCTCCGCGTTAAAAAAAAGAAATAAAAAAAAAAAAAGAAAGACGGGATCCAAATTCGGCAGGGGGGCAACAGGGGGGGGGCAAGGATTAACCTAGTGGGGGCAATTGCCCCCCTGTAGCGACGCCACTGCAGACACACCATGAAGTGCATGAGATCACACACACACACACGGGTATATATATATATGTATATATATATATATATATATACCATATTTGCTCGATTATAAGACGACCCCCCAAAATCTGAATATTAATTTAGGAAAAAAGAAAAAGCCCGAATATAAGACGACCCTATAGGAAAAAGTTTTACCAGTAAATGTTAATTCATCTAAACTATTTTTTTTTTAACTAAAAGCTATGATTGAGAATTTTTTTATTTCCTTTTATTTTCCAACCTGCCCCCCAGTTATGCACATCTGCCCCCAGGCTTGTACTCCCCAGAAATGCCTTATACCCCCTATATGCCACTGTGCCCCATGATATACCTTTTAACCCTCTAAATACCACTGTGCCCCATGATATGCCTTTTAACCCTCTATATGCCACTGTGCCCCATGATATGCCTTTTGACCCCATATGTGCCACTCTGCCTCCAGAAATGCCTTATACCCCTATATGCCACTCTGGCATTTAGGGGGTTAAAAGGCATATTATGGGGCAGAGTGGCATATAGGGAGGTATAAGGCATTTCAGGAGGCATAGTGGCGTATAGAGGGTTAAAAGGCATTTCTGGAGGCAGAGTGGCATTAAGGGGGTTAAAAGGGATTTCATAGAGCACTCTGCCTACAGAAATGCCGGTGTGTAGTCAGGGCAGCAGGTAGACGTCTACGTGATTCGCGTAGGCAACTTCCGCTGCTAACCGCACCTCCTTCCGGCTGCAGCAGAAGTTGTCTACACGCTGCCCCGGCTACACACCGGGGAGTCAGGGCATAAGACAACAGTATCCAGGTCCCCCGCATCGCTGCGGGGGATCTGGATCTTAGTCTCATAGTCAGACCTATTTGAGGTCTGATTATAAGACGACCCGATTATAAGACGAGGGGTCTTTTTTAGAGCATTTGCTCTGAAAAAAAAACTTGTCTTATAATCGAGCAAATATGTTATATATATGCGTTAGACATGCATTTTTACCTACATAATATGTACTTATCTTTTTGAAGTAAAGACCGTGATTGAAATATGATTTCAAAAAAACAGCTGAACTGGCAGTTAGTTTTCATTCTTATGAACGTCATATCCCCGCGCTCTGCATTATTTGCCGGCGCGTAGTGATGAGGGAGCAGTAAAGCGAGGTCTGAAGTGACAGACCTCGAGCTCTCTAGTGTTGAGCCGACTAGAGTTGGCAGGCTGCAGCTGCTGATCGGGCGGCTGTGGACCCGATCAGCAACTGATCAGGCAGTGTATATGTTTACACTCTCGCCTCACCCTTTCTCCACCCCTGCAAAGCGGGACAGAAGTAGGGATAGGCGGGACAGAGTCCCAAAATCCAGACTGTCCTGCCTAAATCGGGACAGTTGGGGGGCATGCTAATGTATGGAAACATAGCATAGCAGATACAGATCAACAGAATAACACACAAACCCAGCTTTGCAGGTATAGATCAATTGGAATTCACATAAAAACTCAGCATTATAAGGATAAAACCCCCTAAATTACAGGCATAGATCACAGGTTGCACACCCAAAAACCAGCCCTGGCATCCACACTGCCCACATAGAACCTGACCAGCACCCACATTTCACACATAGGACTTGCCATTTTTGTCCCCAAACAGCCCAACATGAATCAACTTTGTCTCCAAACAGCCCGGCCTGTGCCATCTTTGTCCCATAAACACCCTACCTGTGCCATCTTGGTCGCCAAGGCTCAAACACCCTGCTTGTGCCCTCTTTGCCTTTTCATAAATCAATTATACATCTATGATACACACACTTTTACAGTCACTAATTCATATTTTCATTTACATAATTCATTCACACAAATCATTTACACATATTCATTAATCCATTCTCACAAATTTATTCATTCCCACTCATTCACAGTTAATCCACAAATTCTTTCATTCTCTCACTCATTCACGCAATTCATCCACAAATGAATTAATACTCTCACTCATTCACATAATTCATCCACATATTCATTATTTAATTCTCTCACTCTTTATTTCAATATTTTTACTACCCCCCTTTTCCCTTTGTAGTTCACTTACCTTGTAGAGGTCCTGCGGTGGGAGCACGAGGCTGTCTCGCTGCTCTGCCGTGGTTCGTGCTGCTGAGCACCGGAATATGACATCATATTCTGGCGCTCAGCATGAAATGCCGGCACAGCGACTGAGGTAGAGGCCTCGCGGAGAAGACTGAGGGGCGCTGAGCGGTTGCTTAAAACATATTCATCAGCGACCGCTTGGCGCCCCTCTCTCTTCTCCATGTCAATAATGGCTGCACACAAAAAAAAAATTAGGGAGGGGGCACTGATGCCGTGACAATGCATTGAGGCTACCCAGGACCCGGCCAATCCAGGGCATGTGGTCACCCTAGCTCTGACCCAGTCGTCTAGCCATCACAATTTGGCCCTTGTCAAAGTTGCTCAAATCCATTTTTCCTGCTTCTAATACAGCAACTTTGAGGATGAAATGTTCACTGTCTGCCTTATATATCCCACCCAACGACAGGTACCATGATAACAAGATTATCAGTGTTATTCCCTTCACCTGTCAGTGCTCATAATGTTATAGCTGTTTGGTGTACGGCCCTGTGTATGCCATGGCTTATGTATCCGACTTTCGTCCTGTGGACAGTTTTATTCCAATAGTAATTACGTGTAATCCATCCACACTCAGATCGATCAATCTTTCATATTCTCTCCTGACCCTTTATCATTTTCTATATGCTGGTTTTATCCGATGATATTTCCTTTGCAATATTTTCATTGCATTGCAAGTCCGGGGTTGCAGCAGCTTTTGTATAGACCCTAGAAAATGTTTTAACTGTTTAAGCACAAAAGCTTTTAATATTTGAAGACAACAGCATGTTTAATTTGTCTTCCTATGTCATGCCATGAAGTAGCACCCAGGGATGTGCTACCTCATGTGCTTACCCCATGAAACCATATATTTTTGAAAACTAGACATCGCAGGGTATTTTAAATGCTGGTATTACAGCACCTGGTATGTTTCCATTCCATTTAAGAGCATATCGTTGATTACAGGAGCCACTGGTCTTTTTTTTTTTCTATGTCCACCCTACCCTTCAGGAATAAAACAGGAACTTAAATTCGACACACAAACATGGGCAGACATCAAAAAGACCGAGCACTCCAAGCTAGCCTTTTCTGATGCTGGTCATAAATACCATTGCCAAAACTGTAAAGATAGACTCAATAAGGGGGGGGGGTGTAGTATTTTTCTCCACTGTGTCCTTTCAGTGAAAGTTGATAATAAAACTGCACTTGCATCAATAAAAAAAAAACCAAAACAACAATTGACATGTTCCCTAACAGATTTGCAGCTTTTAGATTGTGCTATCTGTACACGTCTTGAACCTCTCTAGTGGCAAGCTTTCTTTTCTTTTTTTGGCCGGGGGCATCTGTGGTGGTATAGAGGCAGTATGTTAAATAGTATACTGTCACAGCACCCAGAAAACTGCTTTATCCATTTTGTGATTTAAAAAGGTATAACAAGCAAGACGGCAAATAAAGACAGAACCACCATACACATGAAGCAAGGGGAGAGAGAGCTTATGTCACTCTTCTGTTTATTTGAGTCCATGGGTTTCGCTTCAAAATATACAGCCTCACATATGAGGGAAATCGGTAAATGTCTTAGACGTTGTACCCCACCAGACCTCCCTTCCCAATGCACTCTCCGATGTAAAACCACATAAGGACCTCAGTGGCCACTAAACCGTTCCTCAAGGCATCCTGTTAGGGGAAAAATAAAAGAAAATTAGGGACAGAAGTATTCTTGCATATGAAACCACATAAAAAAAAATATGATTTTTGTAGTCATGTTTTGGGAACAGTTACAGGGCACAGCTTTATTTCATTTGCATTGAAAAAAACAGCTTGGAAAGTTTGCACTGACCCACATACAATCTCCTCCCTTGGATTTTCTGTACCGACAAGAACATATTGCACGATTACAGGGTAAAATTAAATAAAAACATGTATATATACACAATATTGTGTGTAATGCGTTAATGAGACTTACCCGGACGGTGAGCTCAGACAAACGGCCGCTCTGGAATGATTTCACCAGTCCCTTCATGCTCTCAATGGCTTTTGGGATCTCCGCTGGAGTTGGTGGGGCGAGTTCAACTCGGGCGTAGTACCAGAACGTGGCAAGACGCGGCCTTGAGAAGCTGACAGCAGCTATAAAAGGTCAGGAACATAAAGCGAGGTTGTAATTCACACCTAATGCATTGTTGCTAAACGTTATAGGACATATGACACTAAAACAGGTAATGTGACATTTACACTGCGAGTCCAAAACAAAGCTTAATAATTTTATATTTTATTATTTTACTATTCATTGGCTTCATTTCATCTACCGTAAAACTCTTAGAATTCACTTATTCATACAAATGAATGCGGTCTCCTTAATACATTACCAAAGTTTATCACAAAAACAATATTTTTGGCTAACTACTAAGATCCGTGGGGGCGATAAAATAAATATTCTGTAACTTACCATAAGCTTTCAACTACTACAGAAAAATTGTTATTCAATAAATTACCTAGGAGCAGGGAGTAAAGTAATGTAAGCCTCTCATTAGTAGCTTTGCAGCTGCTGAAATTTAAATGTCATAACCCTTGGCCAATATGTTAAACATGGGCTGCCTCGGACTCATGGGAGTTGTAGTTCAGCAGCGTCTTTACATATAAATTGTCTGCAACCCCAAATAATTACCGTACATTTCTTCAGCCCTCCATGGAATTCTCCCGGTTACGTCCTATATCACCTTCTAATCTCTGGCTTATATCTCCCCCTCCTTGGTGTCAGGCCTTTCCTGCGCCCTACCGGCTTCTGGGTCAGCTCCGCTATAATATATTAAAGGCGTCCCAGCTTCTCTTCCAATGTCATACTGCTTACTTACCGCTCACTAGCTGTGGGGTCTTCGTGGCGACCGCTTTGACGAGTTTCTGAGCTGCCTGAGCCATACTGATAGTGGATTACCGGGATCTACAGCACTACTGAGCTTGGGAGCGCACTGAGATGGGAAAGTGACCTACGGGCCAAAAACAAACGAGACGCGAAGTGAGGCTAGAGCGCCTCCCAATGTCACCCGCCCAGAGCACGTGAGACTACAGTGATAGAGGATAGAGCGCCTCTTAAAGCGCATAGAGGTGCGCTGGATTGCATGAGAGAGCGCCCCCTAGCGTTAACAGGAATCAGTTACTAAAGGAGAGAGAGAGGACTGTCCAATGTCAGCCTCATGGTGTTAGCTCAGAATAGAAGCAGTTACTCGAGGGGAGCGCGCCCTAGTGTTATACCTCCCAAAGAGATCTGTCAGGCGCTTGTCAAACCGAACTGTCAAATGTAAATGTGGAAAGAGAGCTCCATGTGTAATCAGATCTACTCTCCCAAATCATACCTCCCAATTGCCCACCTTCAGAATGGACAGTCCCTCATTGGGCCCCAAATTTCTCAGAGGTTGTTTTTGTCTTTTCATGGAGACCACGTTTTCTCTGTGGATATCAGGCCTGGACTGACCGCCTTGCACAGCAGGCAAATTACCAAAGGGCGCCCTTGTAACCCACTCTTAGGGCAGCAGCACAAAGGGGGGCCTGATCACCTAAAAAAAGGCATTTTGAAACATTGTATCTGATGTCCACCCCAGACCTGCTGCCAGAAGCCTGGTCATGGTAGGCCTGGATTACAATACCTATCAAACCCCCTTTGTTCTCTCCTGACACATTGTATACTACAAATCATTGAATGTTTAAATTCTCTTCTATCCAGGGTGTCTTTATCCTCATGGAGATGGGGTCAGACTACCTTTTTGCGAAGCACTACTACAACTGCCAACTTTCAGTCTTCTTGAACTATTCTTGTCAACAGTGACTGGTTAACCGGATATTCTAGGCGTCAAATGCAAATAATAGCGGTGTGATCCCTTTAAATTCCCAGCCCTCCAGCTATTATGCATGCAGGAGATGTGTTCACCCAAACAAATGTCCCTGCATGTGATTCACATAACACCAGTTTATCTATCTATCTATCTATCTATCTATCTATCTATCTATCTATCTATCTATCTATCTATCTATCTATATATATATAGCAATAGGTAAAGTATTGACGTCTTGAACACAAAAAAATATGCATGTGGGATATTACTATAATCAGGGGGTGTTGGGTCATTGTTCAGCTGTGGCACCTAAAACATGATTATTTTCACTATGTTTTTATATCATCACTAATAAAAGTGAAATATTTATTTCTATGATTTCTCCTGTGCACAAAATACAGGTGTAACAGCTGCTCCGTTTAAAAAGCTCCGCAATGTCAGATTGGATTCTGAGTTCAAGATTATTAAGCTTCCATATTGTGCGAGGTTTTATTAGGTGTAAACTTTTTTTTTATTAAAAAAAATGGTAAAAACCTAGATCTCACTGTGCCAACGTTTTCTCCAAAGCAATAAAATCCTGGCTTTAGAGCCACTCAGATTGCCTAATCCTTCCTAATAAGAACTAAACATGGGATGCTTCCAAGAGCTTAACATCATGGAATTTATTCATACATGTCATGAAATTGCAGCTGTACACGTCAAATGGGCAGGGCTCAGAATTCTACGTTTTCTCTATTCGTTTACGGACATTCGGGTCGTCATTTCTCATCAGGGTACCTTAAAGTGGTTTTAACTTACTGTAACAAAACATGTTAGTTGTGTATCGCACCTGCACAACACATCACCGCTTTTATCACCATTCCTTCAAAATCAACTGGTTGTTTTTTGTGACCCAACACCGTTTTCGACATTTCCATGCAGCTTTCTGACCGACATGTATGGTTTTACCGAAGCGAACGGACATGACATCATTATCTATTCAATAAAACAACTGCGTGAATTTTGCCGATACTGTTTATATTCCAGAATGATCGCAGCTTTAGAATCTATCACACCCACTGCTACAGTATTATACTTTAGGCTGCAGCAAAATAAGTGAATATTTCACAGGATCTCCATTCCTTCAGTGTCTACACATGGTAGATATTTTTCACCTTTAAATCCTGACTTGAAAACAGGATCTTGTTCAATAAACACACTGCTTATACATATCTGAATGAAACCAGATAAAGAACTTGCAGGGCTTCACAACAATACCAAGTCCCACTGTATGTAATATTTCATAATTATGTGTTACATATCACATGGCAATAAGGAGGTGACAGCCATCGAAAACCTCAATTTTAGCTTTTATTAATTTATGGATTATAATAAAATCACAGTTCTTTAACCATAATATGATCTGGGTAGGCTGTATTTTAATGGAAGCCTGTGCCCTTACTTATACAGTTATAACAGCCCATCTCTCTCGCTCTATCCATACATATAAATATACACTATTTACTTATGTCATTGACTCAGCTTCCGCTTATTAAGGAATTGTAAACTGTTATTGCGAACTTAAAATTAAAGTAACTTAATAAAACTACATTTTGGGAGGGAATCTAATAAGATCCAATATCATGCCTGACATTTGCATGAGTGTGAATTTGGGTGGTGATAACCAACTTGTCGACAGCCCAAACTGACCATTCCTGTGAATTAATCTGGTACAGGGACTCATGGTCCTTTTTTTAATAAGCATCTTTATAATTGTATATGTGCCGTCTGCTCTGCAATATTAAAAATTATTTGCAGCACTTGGAAGGATTCATTCTTTACATGCCAAAGTCTTCCAACAAAGGTCCTTGTGTAAAACAGTGAACTTTTGGGCTCACACAAAACAAAAAATATTAAGTCTGTGATCTGGTCTGCGATGACCCACATTCCACGTTTTCACTTTGCTTCTTGCGTTCAGACAGCCACTGCAGGATCTTCTCCTTAAGTTCAACGTTTGGTTTAATCTGATCCATGGTTAGAGGACTACGGTTAAAGGGATCACTCTGATCACTGAAGGAACAACAAAGTTTGAATAAATTAAAAAAATTATGAACGTCTTAAAATAAATCATAAATAATGAACAATAAAATATTTTGACATTTTACACCTGTACAGCATTTTTTTTTAGAACAATGTTTTTGAGAGCTGCACATCTGTTTTATGCAAGTAGGAAGCGTAACAGCATCATATGTAGATCCCAGGGTATATTGGAGAAATTATTTAGCTACCTAGTCACGCAGGGTGACGTAAGTCATGTTTTGAAACCAAAATTTACCTCAGCAGATGCCGTGCAATAGTTGACCTGTCCACAGTGACTCGGGAGGAGGGCAGAATGACTGGGTCTGACATTACTGTATTCATAATGGGGTCTAGGAATTCATCAGGTGCATCTGCATACGTCTCTTCTTCACGCTGTTGCAAATCTGCCAAAGACTGACACAGAACAGACCAAAATATGCATTTTAATTTGTAGGATTCATCATTACAAAGTCTTTAACTGAGTTGAAGAATAAAAAAGCCTTTGTATACAATAAACTGTACTTACTGTACCTTTAAGAAACATTTGCATGGCCAGGTTTATAAATAAAAGGGTGTATTTACAAGAAAACCCAGACATAAGCTAGAAGTTAATTCATAGAATAGTAGCAGGAGTGCTCACTGGACAATTTAGAAAACACAGGACAATTAAAAGCCATTTTGCCCATTTCTTCACTTGCTCCAGGCCCTTAAACTTAACTTTAGCCTTATTGAATGTTCAGGATAGCCTTATGTCCGTCTCATGCATGCCTAAACTTCATTATTGTATTAACCTTTCTGGCTTATACCTGAAGACTATTCCAGTTGCCTCACCTTGATTTTCTCAGCAAGGTTGGTGAATGCCACAATCATATTCCCTGGCTTGTTTATCTTTTTCAGTACCCGCACAGTTTGTGCAAACAGCATAGGCGAATATGAACGACCATCCTTGGGCACCGAAGCACAGAAATTCTCTTCATTTCTAAAATGGGAAAATAAGAACACGGTACATTTCTTTGAGCTCACTTCCCTTTATTTTTGCGTTACCTCGACACCTAAATCCGCAGACGGTAAGCACTTATTACGTACATTTCATTACCAACCCCCCATCCATTTACCCCAGGTTCAAGTAGATGGTACAGATGTCAGACACCAGCTGCTGAGGCTTGAAGTCAAACTCGCTGAAATCTTTCACCTTCAAAGCTCCCATCTTGGGCCCTACCAGGTGCTGGAGAAAGTAATTGAGCATTGAAATGATGCGTTCGGCCAGGAATGGTTGAACAAACAGCGAGCGGATTTCTGCAGAAGACAAACCCACAAGTAGTTTAATGTTCAATGCCGTCAGAGTTAAAAGAAAAGTTAATGTACGAAGCCACACTTGGTCATGTAATACCTGTACACTTAACAGAAGGTTAGTGCTCAGTTTCTCTTGAGATATAAACATGTATATGATTCAAGTCGTCTCTGTCTATTGCACTTACCGGAGGTGAGGAAAGCCAGGGTACCGATGGTCTCATTTGACATGATGTTGTGGAACCTGGCTAACTGTCCAAACATGAGCAGATTGGACTCCTTCTCACGACGACTTTCCGCACTCAGCCCATCCCAGTCCCCTCGGTCTCTTTCAATCTGCTGGATCTTTATCTTGCTCAAGTACTGAGGAAAAGGAAAATAATTGGGTGGGTCAGTTAGATATAAATAATAAGGATGACCAAGGACAATCATGCACGAAGTTGGTCTACAGACATTAAAGATAATGAGGTAGAAAGGGGTCAAAGTAAACTTATTAAGCAAACAAGAAGTTATTTGTTAGCTACATTAAACCTAAAATAAAAATAAACTACTGTTCACTATGTCACAAACCCTCTCTTTTTGTTTTTTTTTTAATTTTTTACCTGAATGGCTTCATCCAGCAGAAAAACAGCATCATTCATCAGTAGATTGAGGAAACGTAAGAAGAGAGGGGGGTTCACAGCCTCCAGATTCTCAGATGCATAATCTGCTAGATTCTATAAAAGATATAAAACATTTTCATTATTGAGTGACCGATTAACACCCAGGAACAAGCAACTTTAAAACTAGAGGCATATTTGGAAAAACTAGCTTGAATGTTTGCGGACCTTTATGCTCTGCCGGTAATTATCTCTCCCCCACATGTACCTCAAGATGGGGTACATTGGCCGTCGATAGTTAAACTTTTGCTCAAACTGATGAGGGTCACCTGCAAAAAGAGATACAGAGATCACCGCTCCATGACTTAAAGTATACCTGAGCATTTCAAACGCTTATAGCCCCTACATAATGGTAAAACATCCCGCTGCCTTGAAAACGGCATTTGTAATGGAATTGGTTTTCTATTGTAATTGGTTTCCGAGTCCTTTGTCTATAATAACATTATTACCTGTAAATTCAATGTCAACAAACACCTTGATAAGGGCCTCGGCCAAATGTGGTGCATGGCGATAGGAACAGAAAATCTGCTGGCGGTGAAAGACACTAGAAATGAGGGGGTTCTGGACCTGCTCCAGGTGAGGCATGACTGCTTCAAGAACCTCTGCGAGTTTGGCACGCAGGTGGGGATTTTTCATCCTAAAGGTCAAAAGCAAATGGTTAGAGATAAAAAAAATTACTTTAATTAGTATTAGATATCCTGATTTGATAAACAGAACACTTTTTAATTAGCATCCCAAGTAAATGAGTTTACCAGAGAATATTTATTCTTCTGCTTTTCTCTCTCTATGGCTCACGGTCACAGATATCTAAAAAAAGAAAACCTACCTAAAACTTCTTCCTCTCTACCTTACCTTCTCTAAAGTCTTAGTGCTCTAAAGTTCTTATATTGGCATACTTATCTACACCACAATCCTACTGTCAGTCTATAAAGTGCTACCTCCTTTATGACCCTATACCGTTCCACAGTTTGTTCTCCAAGTGTCTCGCCAACCAGTATCCTCTAGTATCGGGTGGCATACTGTGCCCAGGTTCGCTCTTCTTCCAGTCCCTAGCTGCAGTCACCTTTATTTCTTGACACACTCTACCTCTCCACGCTGCCTGTGAAAGCCGTGATAAAGTCTAATATCTGCTCAAGAGATTCTGCTGCAGTTTCCAAAACATCATCTGCAAAACGCCGCAGGAAGATGAAGAAATCTCCTAAATTGTCTGCAAAGAATTCTAAAAACAAAAAAAAAACACATGAAAGTGTACGTGCTTAGTTTGTATCTTTGTCTCCATTACATAAATCAACTAGGATAAGTGCAAAGAATCAATAATAATATTCATAAAATATATTTAAAAAAAAATGTTTAATCTGATTTGGCTCCTTTACCACATCATAGAACGTTAATCTCTACCACTTGTGTTAGATAAGGGCCATAAATAGAAATATTCTGACACAAACAATAAGTAGAATTTTTCACGTCCTTGATAAAGAGCAGGTATTTTGGCATTACATGCTAACGTACCTGGTACATAGGCCAATGCACTGTGTTGTACATCAGGGATAGGAAATGTGAGGGTGAGTGGTTCTGTGCCTCTGTTGCCCAACGCAATCTGGACCAAAAGGAGTGCTGTTGAGACCTGCAGGTGGAGGCAGTTCTGAAGCATTTGGGGCTCACTGAGTGCTGTTTTCAGACATAAATAAACTGTCATTAGTCGTTCAAACTGCTCCCTCAAGCCTTCAGCCGTGGGGCTACCATTCTGTTGGGCTTCACGCCATGCTCCTTGCAGCCGATGCAGACTCTGGTTCACCTTCACCATTTGCTCGTGCAACCTAAAGAGTGAGAGAGAGAGAGGTGTGTACAGGGAATTATTGTCCCTTCATAAGCACCAATTAATTTCACATACCTAATTTAGATAAACACTCTGGGAGATAATCCATCCATGACAATATCTCATTCGTAAAATAGTTGTATGCACATCTCACTGTCACCCAAATAAACGCGCACTCTGGCGTTCGATATATGAAAATCAGTTATTTACCTGTGAAAGCCCAAATGCAGCGTGTATTGGGTAAGCACTAGGTTCTCTGTCACAAGGTTGAAGCTCTGTGGGAAATCGGGTTGTTGGTCAGCGGCAACTGGAATCAAGCAAGTCTCCTTATCCAAGCCTGCAACAAAGAGAGACTTTAGTACAATTGTACTAGACGGATCAAACAACCTTGAGCTTGGCTGGAGCAGAATTTACAAGACAAAAAAAAACAGTATTCAGAACTGAACAGTGTTTGAGTTTACAGTGAAAGTCCAGCTTGTGGTCTCTATTTACCCTTAACATGTGCATTACGACTCCTACGCTCCTCCTCATTGATCTCACGCAGAGCACAATAGGTGGGATTGAAAGTCAGAAGACGAGCAGATTTTGGTTTACAGAACGGCTGGCAGAGGCGCAGCAGGGCTGCCCCGAGATTCAGGAAGAAACTATCAGAGGCATAGGTCTGCATAAAGATTTCAGGAACTTGGCTGGCCCAGATTTTGGCACGGCCAGCATTTGCGTGCAGACAATTTCCAAGCCAGGACAAGATGAGATGCTTTGTGTCTGGTGACAGTTGAAGAAGGTTTTTCAGGAGCTGGTAAATCTTTTCATGGAACTGAGCCATGAACTATGGAAAACAAAAACAGTGGCAAGTACCACGTTAAAGCATAGATGAATATAAAACATTTACAGAAAGCATCCACAGGCCACAAATGATACCCTACCTGGTGGATGTTAGATTCTTGCACTTTAATCTCCTGAGGACTGGATCGTGACGGGTTCAGGAAGTAACCATGGTTCTCGACAACTCCTGGGGTACGGAGCAAGCAGGATATACTGAGGATGACCCCCAAGAGTGTCTTCTGATATTGGTGGCCATTTGTGGGGTCCTGTGGCTGAATGTATTTTACAAAGACCTGTACGCAAAAAGTAATTGATTTGTTATTCACTAATGAAAACTGATACAAACAACTTTGCACTTGGCTCTGAGCTGGATAAGAATTCATAGGACATTCCTAAAGGCGAAACTGTGATGCACAGTTAAATTAGTGACATTTCTTGAAAATCTCCTCTACCCTCTTACTATGCAGTAGGTCAATATAGTGGATGCAATGTTCATATGACTCCCTACACTGTTCTCCTTTTGCGTCTTTGCTTACCTTAGCTATATCTTTCTGCCGAGTGCAGTAGAGAAGGAGGTCGAGATAGGTACAAAGCACCATTTGACATAGGTCTAAATCTTTAACCCTTTTCAGGAGCTCATCAAACACAGGTTGGAAGACTTCACTAAACGTGTGCACCTCCTCGTCAGCCAAAAGTGCCTCAATTAGCTCTTCCATGAATTCTGATACCTCTTCAAAGTCTAAGAGAAAAGAAAGGTAAAAGGCACATATTTGTCTGGCCTGCTCCAACAAAGAATGATATAGGTAACAGAAGGGAATTCTGGACATATATTTTGTCCATATAACATTTCTACAAAATCTCCACCAAGTCTGCTAAGGTGATAATGACAAAGTAGAGTTAATTTATATGGATGTAGAGCCACACAGAAGATGAAAGGGTTGTGCTTTGGTACGGAGTACTGAGAATAGAAAGATATGTATATTTTTATAATTTAGATAAAACTCACATCCCCCCTGAAGTCCTTCCAACATCAGGTCCACGAACTGGGCTGGAATGTCCTGTCCTTGGTAGATCTCTGGGGTGAGCAGAACAGTGCGGGCATTGGAAACAGCCAGAGCTTTGCAGCGTACTGCATATGGCAAAAGGTTTTCTGGCACTTTTGTGACCTAAATGTACAAGATAAGTCAAAGCTAGCAACTGACAACTGCCATAGGTCAATATTATTATAGACTCCTGGCATGCTAAACTGAATAATGGTGTGGAAAAGGGTTAAGGTGACATTTCCAATGGCATGTCTGGGCCTCACCTCTTTTTTAGCTCTCTGAAAGCAAGAGAATAAGTATGGGAAAATGTGTTTCTCTCCAGCATCTCTGTCAGCAGACAGGTTGGGGGATCCTGAGGATGTCATGCAGATCAAGTACTTTCCTGGCTCAGGCAGAAGAAGACGAGTAAAAAGGGCCTAAAAGAAAGAGATTGTGTTTGAGTGAGTAAAAACTGTAATTTTGTAAAACGCGAATAAGTAGCATACAATTAGAGGCTGGACCTGGCTTTCTTCCTGCATTCTGTTTCACAAATGAAATCCACTTCACTTTTGTGCCCTACGCCTAGGGTTGCAATACTGGCCATTTTTTACATGCTGCTGACCACCACCTTTTAACCAGCGTTACAAGCAGATGTATAAACTCACACAAGGAAATCAACTACCAAACCAAGTGTATGCTTCCCTGCTTTATTTGGATGCATATGTTTGGTCCAGTAGTAGATTGATCAACAAAATGTAAAAGTGTGATATGTCCTGGGAGACATAACGGATATGGAAACTCTATATACCTAAATACACAGATTTTAATGTTCTGCAGCGATTGGTTACCTGTTCTATATTGTCCATGTCCAACCAATCCTGCCCATCGAGTTCTGTTCCCAGCTCCTCCAGATAAACACATCTCTGAGGAATTCCATTCCCACTCTTCAAACTAGGATCGCCTGAAACACAAACATCCAATAACATTTTTAAACCAAAAGAGATCCTGTGACAAATTCTATATATCCAGAATAAGAGGGGGGGAAAAAGGTATACTTAGCTTAGTTTCACTGAATAAAGAGCTATGCATTCTTAAAAAAGGAAGCATTTTCGGTCTTTATATCTGTAATAACATTCTGACAAAAGCTCACTACTAACCTCTCAACATATACTACTCTGCTGCACATCCTACATATCATACCACCAGCAGTGCTCTGCGGGGCCACCAGCACTCAAAAGTACCTCCAAGACAGATCCAATAAGTATCGCCCATATTTGTTTCTTTCTTTATTAATATATATTTTTAAGATCAGTACTATAGTCTGGAATATCTATGGGAATTGTGAATATTCTGTTATCTCTGTTTACTGTAAACACAGAAGGCCTGGTGTCTATTCTTACACTCATCCCTGAGCAGTTTTCTAAAGCTGACAAATTATCAGAAATAATGCAAGTTATTTCAATAATATGCAGTTACAGTAAATGAGTTACTGAAATACATACATTTTAGCCCTGCTAAACTTATGGCATACGCACTGTTGTCTAGTGTTATGAGGAAAATCCTTTGAATCATGTGGTTGATATTCAGCTGCTCGCATATCTCCTGTTGTGAACGGAACGAACGACTGATTTCTGCAACCGAGTCATCACAGTCATCCAGGCTTTCAGAAATACTGTTGTCAGAGTCATCCTGGCTATCCCCTTTATACTCGTCTGACAGAGAAGACACGATGGGTTTATAATTATATAAAAGTAGCACAATACATTGGAAGAACAGGTGATATTAGTGAACACACAAGGGGATTGATCAACTAAGCCCTGAAATAACCCATGTTTACACGTATGTATGCAAACTCCAGTGATTGGCTTGAAGGGAGGCAATTATGTTTTACTCCTACACCTATATAAAACATAATAATTAGTGTTCTTTTGGTTTGATTTTTAAGTCTGAGGTCACTGTGCTTCACTACCATCATTGAAGAAAGTGGATAGTGATCTTGAAGGCACAATAAATGACCACGTCTCCAATCTTATTCTTCGGGGGCCACACTCCCTCCATGGAGATATGTGAACCCTTCCTTTCCACTACACTACTGTGTCCATAAATGGATCCATCAAGGGTTTTTGTTTGACATAAGTATTACCGTATATTCCGGCGTATAAGACGTCTTTTTAACCCCAGAAAATCTTCTTAAAAGTCGGGGGTCGTCTTATGCGCCGGGTACTAACCGAGTACCGAATACTTACCCAGCCGGAGAGTCCCACGAAGCCACAAATCTCTAGGGGAGGGGCGAGTGGAGAAGCCGCCTCCCCTGGGCCGGTCTTCAGGGCCACGCCGAGGTAGGTGCAAGATCGTGATCTCCCCAACTAGCCCTGATCAGCAGGGCTGGTTGGGGAGATCACGACCTCCCTCTAACTAAACCAACATTAGGGAGCTCGAGGTCTGGCACTTCAGACCTCGGCTTCCCTGCTTCCTAATCACTACGCGCCGGCTATTGATGCCGAGCGCGGTGATAACGTCATGTCCGGGCCCTCGGCATCAATTGCCGGCGCGTAGTGATGAGGGAGCAGTAAACAGAGGTCTGACATGACAGACCTCGCGCTCCCACGACTGGATGGAAGAAAGAAGATAGAAGATAGAAGATGAGAAAGGTAAGAGATGGGGAGAAAGGGGTGTGAGTGCAGTGTATGTATGTTGGTGTGAGATGGTCAGTGTGTCAGTAAGCTGGTGTATATATATATATATATATATATATATATATACACATACATACATGTGTGTATATTTACGGTATATACATGTGTGTGTGTATATATATATATATACATGTGTGTGTGTATATATATACATGTGTGTGTGTATGTATGTATGTATGTATGTATATATATACACGTGTGTGTGTATGTATATATACATGTGTGTGTGTGTGTCTGTGTATATATATATATATATATATATATATATATGTGTATATACGTGTGTGTGTAAAAGCAGGGGTGTGTGGTGAGGGCAGTGTATAAATGTGTATGTATTGACAGGCGTATGTTAGTATGTGTAGATATATATATATATATGTGTGTGTGTGTGTGTGTGTGTAAGGGCAGTGTATGTATGTATATGTCTGTATAACAACCAGCCAATCACTGGTAAGGTACATCGCTTGCCGTGATTGACTGGTTGTTGTACGCTGGGTAGAGGGGTAGTCTTATACGGCGAGTATAGTCCAAACTCTATATTTGAACTGTAAAAGTTGGGGGTCGTCTTATACACCCAGTCGTCTTATACGCCGGAATATACGGTAATATAAAATGGCTCTGATTTTATGATGTGCTGTACGTGAGAGCTGCCATTGTTATTTAACTTAAGTCTTAAGCCGCTCTAAATCATGTTTTTAATATGATTACCTGTCTGCTGCCTCAGCTGCTGTTTCCGTCCAGCCACAAATTGTTGCGCCTCAGCCACAGAACCAAAAAGAGCAGCAAAAGGGTTAGCAGAAATGCTATTGTTGTTTTCTTGGTCGGTCATTTTATTCTGCCATATGTTCCATTTAGGACCAGGTCTGAAAAGATTTGATCTATTATGTTAAGTGAAGAAAAAAAAAACATATTGGAAACTTTATTAAATTAAAATATATTAGTCAGTTTACATGGTTATACATTATTGTTTTATACAGTGCCATCATATGCTGCATCAAATTATAAACACTTGGATTTGATTTTTTTTTAATAATCTTATTAGTTATTGACAGGGGACATTAACAGTATTTGGGGTCAAATCCCATTTGAGCAATTAACAGCAAAAGGTCACATCCATCACAAATGTAAATGCAAATTACAATCCATAAGACTTATATCAGACAGAAAAAGGAGAAACGGCAAACATGTATTAGCCACTGGATTTGAAAACGTAACAAAATTTGGCAAGGTATCTGCAGGTCTGGAAGGTCACGCTATATGAAACTTAGGGCATGGAGCTCATTGGGGTCTACGCAATAAAGAGGTAGTCTGTAGGGGAGTTGAGCTTGTGAACGCCTGATATCAATATGCCTTCTCAAGGGGAAACATCAGGGAACTTAAGTACTTAATACTTAAGTAGCTTTTAGCATGGCGTATAACCATTTTGTCATTGATTGGTTTTATTTTGTTAATACACTTAATCCTCGCTATTCGCAGGTGTTAGATTCCTTTGTTAGAAAATCCTGTGAATATGGAAATCGCGAATACCGAGCCATGGATCCTATGGAAAAAAATGGGGTTGGGTTCCTATGGGACCCTGTTCACTGCACACTTTTGCTACTGACCACCATAAATTCATCAATTCTTATACCATTGTAAAAAAAAACAAAAAAAAAAAAACAGCTTACTTCTTAAAACATGCATTTAATAAACTGTCTTCTTTGTAACAGTATCGCATATACAATCTTTTTGGTGTACCAATACTCACTCATTCACTCACCCTGCCACTATTCATTTACACATCTGCACGCAAATTATAAACTCTCTGGAAAACATTTGTCTAGCACGCATGCTTTATCACTGGGGTTCATCACAACCTTCTTGTTCTTAGGCACACTCAACGCACACGCCACAAATACCCGCTAGGTGCGCGTGAATAGCATTATTTAATTCTAGAAATGATCTATTTATAGAATACTGACAGAATCTGCAGCACTGCAGAAATACACTCCCAAGAGGTAACAGCCCGTGGCACACAAGATTCCTCTGGAATTATTTACATTTTAAGTAGCTATTAATAAGAATGCATATGTTTGTTAAAATGACATCACCCAAGGCTTCTACATAAAGAGCATATGGTTTTGGGACGGTGGTTATTTACATTCTGCACAGGATAAACCGGTACATACATTTATTGGACATTATTATAAATTACTATGATTTTAAAGCCATTGGAGACACAGTTAGGAGTAGTCTATAGGAACAATATGGTATAATAGTATAGGATTCGGTAGTAGATATGACAGCCCTCATTACATTCATTTGGGTAACTTCAACAACGTGAAACGTCTGATTACAGACACTGAAAGAAAACCGTATTTAGAACAAAAGCAACATGAAGGTCGAGAAACATATAACTAATATGCACATAACACACAATCTGACAGACATACACACCTCCCATCAGCCTCTGACTCACCGTTTCCTACCTGGTTGGCACTTCCGCTTCCGCTCTTTGGTGGTAGTATACAGAAACGTCACCGGAAGGCATGCACAGACTCTCCGGACTTTGTTTACTATCTTGTTAGTCGTGGAGGTTAGGGAGTTCGGTTTCAGGCACGGAGAGGGTGTCGACACTGAATATTGATAAATGCGGCGCAGTGTCTGATCTACTCAACACGAAGTGTTCTGAATTGCAATTATTGACGTTACGTTGAAAGCGGAACGGGCGAGCAATGTACCCGTTTCACATTAACATACATGTGAAGTGACGTCATCAGACACAGGCAGGGTCTCCTGAAACAATATGAATGCATACGACTCAATACATATTAGTACAAATACGTTTAAAAAGGCCATTGCTGAAAAATAACCTGATATATGCTAAGCAGCAGCATTATTATTTATTGTTTTATATAGCGCTATCATATTCCACAGCGCTGTACTGTAATGGGAAAACAGCAGATGACGAGCAGTATGTAAGATAACAATTAGACATACAAAAACAACAGTTGTGTTACAGGGGTTCTGCCCACTGCGTTTTGGGATCAATCAGTAGATGATGTGGAATATGTTTAGTATAGGAGTCCTTATGTGCTACCCACCATTCTCACAGGTGGTGGCACTCTTTGACCCCATGAGAATAAGTTTCTAGTTTTGTAGTGGGGCTGCTGTCTTGCTCATCAGACCCCTTTATGGCCGATGGCATACGTTGTACGTCAGTTCAAAACCCCACGGCGCTCCGATCGCAGGGTCACTGCTGTTGCTGACCAGAGAGGTCAATCTATAGCAGATCCTCTGCGCTTCCGTGCTGGCCAATCACGTGCGTGGATACAGCCAGACGACACAAAGACATTACTTATAAGAACTGACATTGTCTCTGTTCTCAACTTCTTTTCTCTTTTACAGAAAACAGGAAGAAACCGTGTTTTTTTAATTTCAATATTTGTTTAACCTGGCCCTAAGGGGTTAATTTTTTATATTTAACAGTTGAAGAAAGCAAAAACACCAAAATTACTCTGGTCCTGTAGAGTGAAATAGCCCTGATCCTTGAGGGGTTAAATATATACATGAGACTTCTGTCATAGTCATTCATATGGAGAATGTTAAAAGTCGGTAAAGCACTGCAGCTTCTCTCCAAGTGTAAAAAAGTCAAATAATTACCCATCTGTCTCTGACTGGTGTTGGAGGTTCTAGGCTATGATCACACCGTTCAGGGAGAAGGTCTTACAAATAATGGGCATAGTGGGAGATTCCCCAGCTGCTTTCCTTCTGTATCATACACCACGCTCAATCTCTGAACGCAACAAATCGTTGTTGAACGCCTCAAAACCAGTTATTCCTCTTTACTGGAAGCAAAGGATTTCGTTAAAAATATAAAGGGCTTAATAATGCTGCAAGAGGCTGTGGATACTCTGCTGCATGAAATGAGATGGTTTCTATTGTCCTTATTCATCAAGTCTAATGATAAGTCTCCAGGTTATCATAGTCCGTACCTTTTATGAGTTCTTGGGAAATCTCTGTAGCGCCCCACAAGCTGTTTCTGAGTCCTGGGGGTCCGTGACCGAGTGGTATACTGCTGTAACTCTATGCCAACATGCGAAAGGATTGCTTAATAGCAGTTTTGTCCAGACTGCTTGTTTTATTAAAATATGCATTGAAATACAAGATATTTTAATACATGTCCATAAATTGACTCATAGATAACCCCCCTGTCCCTCTTCTATTTTCCTTCTGGCCATCTCTTCTGTTCTTCTCAGCCACCTTCCTATAGCCGGTATGGTCTCTTTAACATTAACATTGTAACCAAGGATATCTATAGAATGGCTACAGTTTTTCTCTTAATAAAATAAACATTAGATTAAAAAAGTAAAATAATGATCTGATCTGTGCCTGTAGTCAGGGATTATTGCATTGAGCAGGCGACTTAAAAGATACAATCCAGTGACAATATGTGCTTTAACTCACATAATAGCTGATTGTCCCCTTTCTTCTCCCTCCTCCAAATGCAAGTGATTTAGCAGCAGATCCCTTATGCATTTACAGTAATCGATTTATTCCGGTTGAAAGAAAAACAAGGACAATGAACTAATTATAACCATTAACAAAGAACATGGATGGTAGGGAAGTCACTGTTTTACAAATTATTCTAACTCAAGCACGATCATTTATGGAACAAACATCCTTTTAACTTCAGATGCTTGTGTCACCAAACCATAAATGCCACAGAGGCTGCTTCCTGTGCTCACGTATGATACACGTATGATACACAGCAACATTGCTCAGTTTATACAACGCCTGTAAGCCAGATCCAACCAGCAGGAACACCATGGATGGTCACTCTCCTACCACGTGGACCCTAATGATCATTTTGTGCTTCGCAGGCACTTTTGCAGATGGTACGTGTGGATTCTAAGTAGACTATTCCAACAATATGTGGGACGTATAAACTCACAGGAGGAAATCAAGTTTATACGTCTCGCATTATGCAGGGAAACACTTTATAGGTGTTGAGAAAAATTATGTGTCCTATAAAACATGACTGGAGAGGCATCGTCTCTGGGCGAAGATTTACTCTACTGCTGACTGTAAATTGCTATTGTCACAAAAAAAGGAGCTTATGAAATGCAATTAATGATTAATCTTTTTTTTCTTCTTTCCCCACTTCTCTCCCTCTGTTTTTCCTTACCCTGTGTCACCGTCGTTTATATGTTCCCCATGTTCTTATGTGTTGTTTGTGTGCTTTTATCTTTCAGATAACTCAATTACAGGTGAGTAAAAATATTGTTTTGTCTTCTGGGTGACTTTGCACTAAAAGGCGGTTTTTTCTTTTAAAAATCGGATGATGACATATGGGACTTTAATGCATTACGTACCTGTATATAATACATATGGGCTTATTCACTAAACTCTGAGTTGTGGCTGAGAAGAATATAAAGTTTGTCTTGCTTTATTAAGTATGAATTATGGTTTGGCTTGCTGGAAAACGTTGCTGGGATGGGCCTTTTATAATAGAAAGTTTTAAAGATGTGATCATGTTCCACATGGAATCCCTCCTATGATTACTGGATTATTTCGTCCTGGCGCTTCTAACTATCCATAAATTTACTTGGCAGCCAGGACAACCGATGGGAAACTGTTTCTACAGTGCCCTGGGGATAAAAATGAATGGTTAAAAGATCATTATAACATCACCGAATCATTTAACTCGAAAGAATTACCATTGGGTTCTATATGGGACGATCCTCGTGGACTCTACACCTGCGAGTCATCTGCTGGAACATATCAGATTGAAGTCTACGTTAGAAGTGAGTATACAATGTGAATCTGGCTTTTTATTTTAAGTCAATGGATGTTATGTATAAAATCTGGTGCAAAGCTGCCTTATCCCCATAGCAACCAATGCAATGTTCCTTCAGCAGGGACCTTCCGCTGATCGCTATGGAGATAAGACCACTTTTCAAGCTTTGCTTGACAATCATGTTTTATATAACCATACACCGTTTCGAAATTCTTGAGTGGGTATTAGAAACATTGTTGGAACTTGTGTGTCTTTGAGGTTACACATAGAGAGTAATTCTGGTGCAAAGTGATAAAAGGTGAGCATTCAGCAGTGAATGTTCCTGTAACGGTCCTCCTGACTGTCCCTCTTTTACCATTTTGCCCCAGACTTGCTGTTTATACATAAGCCCACTTGCCTTTTCTTCTGACATAGTCCTTCTCATACTTTACAATTTAGCATTTTTAAAATATTTGCAATAAACGACGCGTACATCATGTATTTCATATGGCTTTTGCCCGACTGCATGTGTATCAAAACCTACAAAGAAACCACCTTCTCACACTTTTCTCGTCCTATATTTTTACTTGTATTAGTGTGTCAGAACTGTGTAGAGCTCGACTCTGGGACAATAGCCGGGTTCTTGGTGGCAGATGTCATTATGATTGCACTCATTGCTGTGGCTGTGTATTGCGTCGCTGGCACAGAGGCACGGAGACCGGCGCGAGGTGAGGAAACATGGATAAAATATAGTCATAAGTAGTTCATATGCTCATTTTCATGAACTGTTTCATCAAGTCTTTCTCTTCTGCAGCGTCTGATAAACAGAGTCTGATCCCAAATGAGACGCTTTATCAGGTGAGTGAAAGCGGAGGTGAATCAAATCTGTTACGTGCAGCTTAAAGTGCTAGTATTCTTTAAATGCCCCCAAAATCTTGTGAAAGCGGCTTATACAAACTTTCATTCTCATGGCGACTGGCGCTGCTGGCTTGCAGATAGTGAGCTGGTCACCAAGCAGTGAACAATGCAATATTTGCCTAGATCCCCAAAGGGAAACTTAACTTGATACCCTAAATGTTAAAGTTTACTGGTTCTCGAATCAGCTGTTCAGCCTCCTGAGCCAACCGGTAGCCATCTTCCTCTTCCCAGCAAAAGTGTTCAACTGTCCTTTAAAGAGGAAAGCTTTGTATTTACAGTTTAATGGGCAGACTTCCTCTGAAGAAAAGAGCATACAACTTCTTCAACATTAAATAATGAATATGGTTGCTTGCTACCATGGTAACGACAGTGACAGCATACTGCCAACTGATCTAGTGTTTGATGAGCTGGCTAACATGCTGGTAAAAAGGCACCACGAGTACACCCCTGAAAAACCCCCACCCCAAGTATTTTTATTTTACTTAGTTTTTTTTTTTTGAAGAACAAAATAGGCAGATGAGCTTTTTTTCTTATTTATTCTCCCTCAGCCACAGCAGTGAAGAGGTTGTAGCCCTGAAAAGCAGGTGCCCCAGAGGTGCAACAAGGTTCACATACTTATGGACATATCTGTTTTGTACCCGTTTCTGTACACTGTTTCTTTAGCGTAATTATTGCAATATGTTGTGTGTTGTCAGCGTCACAGGCTGCATGTGAACTCTACACAAATATGCAACCACGTCTATTAAAAACAGTTACCAAGCAGTGTGGAGACTTTTAAGGAAATAATGTAGTTTCTTTTGTTTCTACTATTTGTTAGGAGTTTATGGGGAAATAATGGGGGGAGAAAATGGCAATTTGATATTTTTCTTTTTTTTTGGTAAATCATTTTTTATTCATACTCCTATTTTTTGGCAGACATGAGGGTCAAATAGTAAAAGTACAGCATAGGTTACAGTACTAAGTAAATCTGTCATGCCAAGTACAATGATCATATATGATATGCTCAACTGATTAATCCATAGTCTCAAGGTAATTCACTACAATAGTATATATATATATATATATATATATATATATAGAACCCCCTTTAACAGGTATGGGTGTAGGTTTGCCGGAGGCTCTAACTTCAGATCTCCAAACCACTTGATAAAAGTACTAGTTTCCAAAAAAAAAAAACCTAGAAAACCCAGGGTAATGCACTATAGTCATTTTGATGTATTTCACGGATCATCATGGATTTCCATAGCAACCTCATCCAAAGTTAGCGCTAAAACAAAAAAATCTACGCTATGGGTGAAAATTGGAACATACACATTAAAAAAAAAAAAAAAGCGCACCATAACTGGAGATCCCATATTGGGTGTTTTCAGACCATAGGGACCTCTTTTGAGGTGACAAGAGTCATTATATCATTAGTTTTCATAATATGTGTTAAAGGATCACCCATCAAGACATAAGTAAAATTTTATTTGGCAGAATGCTTTGTTTCGGTAATGAACCTACATTACGTTTTGGGGTATGCCTTCTGCATAATGTATAATGTTTTTAAACGTGTTTGGCTGAAGTTGCGCGTTTTAATGCAGTTGATTACTATTCACACACTTGTATTATTTTTCAGCCGCTTCGGGACCGGCAAGATGACCAGTACAGCCAACTAAACCGCAGAAAGAACTGAACTTGCTACCATCTGATTAAGAATGATGAGCCCCTTAGAGGGACAGAAAAAAACCCACAATGTCGCTTTAGCTGGAAAATTACTCAGGAGAGTTTATCCTACCCAATAGTTGCATGATTTATACTTTTTATATGTTTTATCCTTCTTGTAAAACTCTATTTTTATTCTATCGTACTCAAAGTAAATGCAAGAAACTAGCGGAAATCTTGTGGTATTTACTGATGGCATGAAAAAAAAAAACGGAAACTCCCACCTGTAACAGAAAACAGACATAAAAATGTAGTGAGTTTAGATATGAGGTGGGGGTGGGGAGACAGCGTTATAAGTGAGGCAGATGATTATAGGGAGGACACGGAGGCAAAATAAAGTAAGAACAGAAAAAATGTGTACATTTAAAAAAGACCATGTACTGTATATTCTAGATAGAAACAGGAAAACCATCAAAAAGCACAACAGTAAGAAAAAGGTTTCGGCCTCCATTTTTACTTTTTACAATGTGTACTTTTTGTGCACATGAGAAGAAAAGCTTCTAGGGGTTGCTCTGCTTGGAGGGCTAGTGAGGGTTTGAGAAGGTTTTTATTACACAAATGTATTTTTCTTTCCTTGATTGTAGTCTATGACCTGATAGCAACCAAAGTTCTTGGTTAGGATGTCATATGTCAGCTTTCTTAGTCCTTACAAACAAGGGAGTACTAGAAGATATACCTTACATTTTACCTATAGAGCACCAGCAAATGCCATAGAGCCATTACATAATGGAGATTACAAGGTTAGCAATAACATTAAAATTGACTATATACAGGTTAACAATAATATGAACACACAAATTAAACATACTAGTACAAAATGAGAAGAAAGTCCTGCTCTTGCAAGTCTACAGCGTATTAGGAGGTTGAGGGAAATGGCCATACCTGGGAATTTTCTGGGTTTGCCCGGAGATTGCTGGGTGAAGCACCGCTTCTCCGGGTCAAGACCTGAATCCTCTGGGTTGTGGGGTCTTGACACACCCCACTCCCCTCCTATTTGCCCTTTAAATGGGGGTGTTTCCCGCTGACATCAGCAGGAACCCCCGCGACGTCAGCTGGACCTCCCATCGACGACGGAACTCCCACCGATGTCATGGGACCGCCCGCTGACATCAGTTGGCAGTCCTGGCCGTGTCCTGCAAGGAAAGGCTCCGGGTAGCCAGAGCCCAGAAGTTCCCAGGTATGGAAATGGCACAGAAGGTGATGGATTGCTTGGGTGACTATTATTGTATTATAGAGTGAAGGTAATGTGGAGGAATCAGTGGCCTGGAGATCTCAAAGGTGAAGGGAAGATATAGTTCATTTCCACAATGCAGGTTGTGGGTATTATGAGGATAAAATGTATGCTTCCTTGAACAGTTACGTTTTTTAGTGAGCATTTAAAAACAGAATTAGGCGAGGAGAGTCTGGCAAAAGGAGGTAGTGAATTTCACCGTATATCTTGGAGACACAACATAAGCTTGGAGACACAAGTGGGAAGAAGTGATAATGATAGAGGAGAGAAGCAGGTCACGGACAGAGCAAGGAGAGTGGTTAGGAAAGCAATTGGATGTAACAGCAGAGACATAGGCGGACATAGTGATGTTAAGGGTTCTATGGCCAATGGACAGATTGGCACAATGAATCAATGGATAAAGAGTGATGAGATAACATGTCTAGTCTGCCAGAGGTGTTCATAATAAATTTGGATGATCAAAGAGCGAGACCATTTTGTAGGGGTTGCAATAATCCAGATAGGATATCACCAAAGAATGAATTAGTATTTTAGTAGTGCCTTGTGCAAAAACTAATTTGATCACTGTTTCGCAGGTGAAGGTGGCATGTTTTGGGCTCATGACTAGATGTGATGGGTAGAGAATGGAGTGAAGTGTAATGCCAAGGCACTGAATTTTATCTGTAGAGTAGATTGAGAAAGTCTCAACTGTGATGGGGGTATCAGGAACTGGGATAGAGGAAACAGCATCCAGGGGTGCAGAGTGCCCAGGCGTCAGGGAGCGAAGAAAAGGGGCACCAAGCGGTCACTGAAAACTTTCTCATGAACGAGCGTCTTTTTACTATGAGACTTTTAACTTTTCTGCATTTTCAAAGTCAACTTTGTGCAGGAATCTTGTTGTGACGGGACGCCCTGTACCCCGACTGGGTACACACGTGAGCTGTTCTTTGCTTCCTCCCGGAACCACAAGGGTTAACCGCTTCCAGCGCCAGACAATACTGCGAGGAAGGGATCAGGAACCGGCTCTGTACCCTCGATGTAGTAGCACCGTAGCCTGCCGTAGCCAAATACGGTGCTGTAATTGTCGTGAAAAGGACAATGAGTGATATGGCGAGCCCCTGTTATTGGGAAACACACAGCCTTATATAGACCACTCTAACAATGAAAAGGACATAATCACATTAACATATCAATGCCCTGCCCAGACATCCTGGCGCCATACTCAGGCCACTAAGCTCAGCAATGTCCGTATAACCCCAGTTCCAGAGGATGATGGCCAGGACCCGGTCAGGTAAAAGGGCATGTGATAGACTGGGGAAAACAAGGGCTGTCCCTAGGCTTTCTAGCGCCATAAGCCAACCATCCAGTGCCTCACTTCTGCATATATTTGCTTGCTTGTGGGCAGTCAGCAGAGATCACCTGTTCTGCCTAATTGACACGTGATCCAAGCAAGGCAGTGCCTGAAAAAAATCAGTATTAACCTGCAGTAGCAATGTGCTTAACAGAGCGTTCAACTATCCCCTTGTATTAACTTTTTCATGACGTTCTTTTTGTCCTTCGTATGTTAAACTCGGTTTTTAGAGAGCAAAACCTGGTGTACTTTATAGATGATTGAAAACCATTGGCCAGCTGGCTGAAAAGACATGAAATGCTATATTTGTGATTCCTCAGACTTGGTTTATTACCCCAAATAACAAAAGTTATAATAAAGTTATAATAAGAGTAGGATTTTGGTGGGCCTTTTTATGTAAATAAATAAAATAGGCAGAACAGACAGAATCTTAACTCGGCTCCTCAAGTGGCAGCTTCCCCTTTTGCCCTGCATTAAAGACGGCCCTGGCGGCTGGCGGCCACATCAGCCACGCATAGGCCCAGTCAGTCCGGCCCTGACTGAGCCTATTTTCAGGTAGGGTCATGGAGCTGCAGCTCCATCAGCCCCTATGTTAATCCGGCCCTGCATACGGCACTTGGTGCAGAGCATTACAGTTGTTTTTGGAGACATGAAGAAGTGGGGATATAATAAAAACACTTAAACCCCTTTAAGTTTTGAAACATTTGAAAAAGAGACAGGATATCTCGGAGGAGAATAAATAGGACAAGCATCCTGGGTTCCTAGCAAAGAAGGACAGCAGAGAAAGAATGAGGGACCAACAGATTTGTTTCTTTAAAAGAGGGACACCTTAGATGGCATGCATAAAACCAGCAGAGCCACCAGATCCTGAAAAATGAGTAAGAACTTTCACATGATTTTGATATTAATAAAAAATGGTTCTGAACATACTTTGGCTGTTGCTTTATTGAACATGTTTGGGTAGTGAGGGTAAAATGTGGATATTGCGGTGCTGATTGTATAATCTTTGTGCATTAGCTGTAACTTTCTCTATAACTGTCCTAACAAAAAAGCATAATATGACCTTCGGTCCTGGGTATGTGCATGAATAGCTGTAATAGACTCGAGGGTAGTCCAAGCTTTTTGCTTGTGCTTTTTAAAATGCTATTGTAGACAGTCAACTTTTTTATCCTGACTGTATAAATGAGCTGTGGTAAAACATGTTTGGTGTCCAATGTCTACTGAATGTCTACCCCATCTTGTCTTTCCTTTTTTCTAGTTAAACTTTTTTTTAAAAATGTATTTTAGTGGTTCCACATGCAGATAAAATATACATAGAAGAGAGTAAAAATTAAGGAGCAAATTACTAAATTACGTCACTAAATTGGAGCTTCCTCGATCAAAAATAATGTTCTTCCTCATGAAATACAAATAATCCACATCATAGAACCCTATTGTTGTTCATCATACCTGTAAACCTCTATCAGTCCATGGTAGAGTAATTGTTTCTTTACCGCCCCAACATCTGTTGGGGGAATGATGTATAGAAAATGGAGGGACAAGGGGACTCTCAAACCCCAAACTCACCTTTTGCTTTTTAATGTAATTTCTGCCATAATTCCCAATCAGTCCTTCGCTTCCACCTTACCTTTTTCATTTTATTCATCCACCCTTGTCTTATGTTCACTATCTTTATATTTTCTTCCCCACTTGATAATACATTAGACAACAATTCACAATACATGCATTAGTTTATTGATGCAGCATAAAGAAAAAGAATAACTAAGAAGTGGCAAATAAAAATGTCTCAAAGCTTGCCTCAAATCATATCCCAAACATTCAGTACTCTCCCCATAACCCCTGCTAATCTACACACCTGGGTACTTGCTTATCTTTGACAGTAAGCACATCCTCACCTATGCTTGTAAATAATAAATATTAATAACTGTTTGTAGAGGAGGGCATGTAGATCAAAAAGGTTACTTAAAGAAAAAGCATTTTTTTGGATTCTTTGGACATCTTAACAGCTTTAACTGACATCATGTTTTTATTATTCCAAAAAATCCAAAATATCCAAAATAGAAATTTCCAAAATATCACTTAAACTATGCGTTGTTGACATGCAGGTGGCATTTGGGGTTATATATATAAGCAATGGTGCATAATACAAAAACATAGCAGAAACATGGGCAGAAATATCTGGCAAGCCTTCATAGAGCGGAATCATCTGAAGCGTTGATCCAATCCATCATACACATCTTGCTTTCCTTTCCGAATTGGCTGTAAATGTAGAGGTGAAAGCACAATCGTTGATTATAATGCATGATACAAAAGGTAACTGCAATTAAATGGAAACCTTCACATCTGATCTTAAAACGCTAACTGAATCAATTTACCGTATTTTGCCCGATTTTAGGCCACCCCCTAAAGTGTGGCTTATAATCGGGGTTTGGCGCAGGGAATGCGCAATTTGTATCACCCGATGCCCGCGACATGCAGTTCCCGGCGCCGGTTTCTTTTTTTCTTTTTCATTTAGCCCTGCTGTGGGCAAGAGGATCCTCTTCCCAGCAGCCGGGGGACGTCTGTGCGATGCAGACAACTCCCGCTGCTGCTAGCACTTCCGCCGGGGCTTCTATTACTTGACCTTCCGGTGCTCCACCATAGAAGCTCCAGCGGAAGTACCAGCCAGCAGCAGAGGTTGTCTGTGTGCATCGCACGTTCACCGGCTGCAAGATAGGAGGTTCCCCCGCAGCACTGCAGGAGACCTCTATCTTCCTCTCTGGCAGCCGGTGAACATCTGTGCAATGTGCGCAGACAACTTCCGCTGCTGCCGGTACATCCTCCAGGGCTTCTATGACGGAACGCTGGCACAGAACCCCAGGCGGAAGTGGCGAGAAGCAGCAGAGGTTGTCTACGTGCAGCGCTCAGACGTCCACAGCTGCCCCCCAATACACCAGGGAGTCTAGGGATGGATTGGTAAATCAAGGAGGTGGGGCAAAGTGGCATATGGGAGGGAGCAGATTGGCATATCTGGGGGTCAGAGTGGCATATCTGGGAGGCATAAAGCCCATCAGGAGGCAGAGTGGCATATCGGGGAGCAGAGTGGCATATCTGGGGGGGCAGAGTGGCATATCTGGGGGGGTAGAGTGGCATATCTATAAGTAAGGTGCATTATGAATTAAGGGGGGGCTTAAAATGGGTTTTGGTTTTCTGTTTGTATGTAACAAACAGAAAAAATGTATAATAGATACCAAAAATGTTACAATACATATATTCCTGTTCATTAGATAAAATACTGTTTTACCATTCCACTAATGTGTATTTTTTCTTTAAAAATAACTTTCTCTTTAACATAGCACCAAACTTTAAGGGTGCGGCCTATAATCGGGTGCGGCATATATTCGAGCCAATACAGTATTTTGGTAAACTGTAATATTTTCATATTTGGCAGTTTGAGTCTTCAACTTCAAAAGCACCAGCCAGGAGTAAATGCTAGTAAATCTGGTTTCTGAAAAAACTTTTTAAATATATATATATATATATATATATTTTAGTTCTCTTACCTCATAGTCTGGGTTGGGCACAGGTGGAGGGCGTTCCTTATTGCCTATTGCACATGAAAGTAAGATATTAGGTGATAATAGTAATAATCTCTTACAGAATCAGAGTGTATCTATCTCTTTCTTCTAATGCATCCGATATACTACAAGGAAAACTAGGTCCTTCTTCTTGAGTTGAGATGCCCCAGCCATTTGTTTCCATGGCCTGACCTCTCTCACCTATGCCTTACCCATTTTATGTCTCTTTGCTATCTACAAAAGCCTTCAGATCTTTTTTGAGCCTGGGAGTAATTTTCTGCTTAGAGGAGCAAACAATGTAAATCTGGCCATATCAACTGTAGAGTTTCTTCAGCATCCTCTGTCATTGTGGCTACTTTTTTTTTGTTAGGATGTCTCCAACTATCTCTGTACTTAAATACCAGTTACAGAACTTCATTTAGAAACCATATAACCCATGTTCTCTGTAACTTGTACATTTCACTTTCTTTCAGTAACAGATCTTGAAATCTCTTCCTTCACATACCAAGTGTCCCTCTTAAGGAAAGACCTTCCCTCCTTCCTACCCTAATGTCTCTCTTTTCTCTTTATCTCAAAATATTTTATAGGTATAGTGTTTCCATGAAAAGTTCCATGAAAATTAGAATAAAGTGTATAGAAACAGCAAAAATGTGTAAATAAAATACATTGTTCTTCTTCTAAATGCCTTACTCAGCTACATTAATAACTGGTCACAAAGCCACATAAAAAGTTTTGGTAAGGCCGTGCCACACACCCTAAAACAAAGAACACCCATTATACCTCTGTTTCGGCCTCCGTTAGCCATTCCTCCATCTCTTGGAAGACCAGCTTTTTTCTTGCATCCAAAATATATAACAAAAGCTACCCCAAGGGTAACCAGGCAGTCGGCAAGCAGGACTCCAGCTACCAGAGCAACAGACAGATCAATGCAGTTGTCACATACTGGAAGAGAAAAAAAGCACACAATCATACTATACATATTTTGACAGCTCAACTTTTGTATATATCTGTTTTTTTACATACAAATTATTCATCTATTCGTCTAGATTTTTAAAGCCATAGGTTAAACAGAAAGTAAACACAAGTGTTGCATGGAGATATTACACAGCCCACAAGAGCTGCAGTTTTGGAGATGCTCTGATCCAGTTGTCTAACTATCATAATTTGGCCCTTGTCAAAGTCGCTCAGACCTTACACTTGTCCATTTTTCCTGCTTCTAACACATCAACTTTGAGGACAAAATGTTCACTTGCTGCCTCATATATCCAACCCACTGACAGGCGCCATGATAACAAGATTATCACCGTTAGTCTCTTCACCTGTCAGTGGTCATAATATTATGGCTGATCGGTGTATGTTGTATTTACTCATCTCCGTGGCAAGTGCTCCGGCACATGCCTTGTCAGCAAGTCTCACCAACACTAACTTGACTTGAGAGTTGCAGGTGACCGTGCCATGCGAGTGCTCTACAGAGAGCTAGGCTATGACCTAGGCTACAACCTGCCAGCCAGTCAGCTCAGCACTTGCTTTTTCTGATGTCAACTCTGAGAAAATAGGGGCTGTCGTGGGTATATAAGCTACTACCAGTGCTAGGTACTAAGATTGTGGGTCCATCTACCCACACAAACTGTTACTTATGGCAAGTATATGGAACACCAAAAGAAAAAGTATTTGTGACATTTATGGCAATCTTAGACAACAGAGTTACTGTCAATAACTTAAAATGTCATTGTTACAGATAGAGCTATCTTGGAAAGTAGTTAGGGAGATTTATAAATCAGACAAGGTAAGCGTTGTGTGATGTAGACGTTTTTTGCGATAATATGCAATGCTTATATAGTTCTAGGTCTTACCATAAGCCTTTAGGTAGAGATATCTTTTATTGTTACCGATGGAACACATATACAGGCCATTCTTGGACTCTGTATAACTTTGCAGTTCATGAACGAAATCTTTGGATTCTGTTTTGTCACCAGTATCTGTATTGGTTAAAGTTGTTTCTGGATTATTGTCATTATTGTAATTGGGACAAGAGATCTGAACAGTAGTCCCTGAGATGCTCACATGAAATCTCTCCTCGGAGCCTGTGAAAGATACGTCTGAGTTGGAGAAGCAATGGAAAACAAATAGGCACAAAGTGCTAAACAACATTTAAACTATTTATACATGGAAAAATGTTCAGGAATTGAAAGAAACACAACAACACCATTGGCCCGTTTTTAGAGATGGCCATGCATTGCATCATCCTCTTTGAGTCTTTTTTCTGTTCCTTCTGCTCTCTCGCTCTCTCGCTCTCCCGGTTTCTTACTTGGCTGAATGAAAGGTGTAGGAAATAATTTTGATGCATTCCTAAGCATATACACACTTTAGGCCTGAATGCAACCCGAGTGCTAGGAACATGTGTTCTCAATCACATGGCGTAGCTATTAGAGGGTCTTCTGTGGAATGCCAGTGTATCATATGACAGGTCCAATAAGATTCCTAAAATTCACATATTACCCATATATAGTAAGAACTTATACTCAAACTGTTAATGTAAAGGGGTATAAAAACTCATGCATAGTACGGCAAGGTCTCTTTTTTTCTTGCACTCTTTTTCCTTCATCTTGTCAAGAATACAGAGCCTACAGTACTTACGACCACCATCTGTCTTCAATTAGTACTGTATGTATAGTACTTTGTTCTAACAAATAAACCTATTTACGAAGACTTAGAAGCTGTGGTCTTAATTGCCCTTTGGTCATGGAAAAGTTTAGATATTTAAGACAAAAGAACAAGAGGAGTCACCTTTCTCATCCTAAATAGTTTTGGTTGGTTTTCTTATTTTTATCTCCTTTTCACTCTTTTGTTTATTTCCTCTGTCGAACATTTCCCTTACTATGTTTTGTAAACTTGCAAAAAAATGAAATTTAAAACATCTACAGGAAAGTGTTATTAAGCAATGCAAAAAAGGAAATGTAAAAATGGTGAAATTTAAAAATCTTACCTTCATCCTGTCCAGAAATAAAACCTGAAATTCAGTAGGGGAGACATTGTATTGTCAGTGTTAACTGCAAGAGGGCACTTACAAAACTAATATGTGAAAAAGAGATATCTAAATAATAAACTATAGAGGTGCAAGGCTCAAAAATGGTGACCCCAGCACAGCAAATAATATAGTCAAATATTCAAAACGCACTAAATGCAGTATAGATTTATTATCAGATGCTGCATGGCATCATAATGTATTTGATTTATACCACAAGAACGCACATATAATTGTACTAAGAAATATGAAAGCAAAACACCTTGCAATGTCCCCCAACATTTCAGTAGCCCCTGCTACCTTTCTCAAGGGTTGGATCTCACTAAATTTCAACTTTTATAATCTCTTGCCTGTCATCACACTATTCCCTTTTATGTCTCTGGTTATATTTGTTCTTGTCGGTAAGCTCCACAAAGGAGGGTTATACACACACATATTGTGATATTGACAGGCAAAACACGTTTATAGAATATTATTTAAATATACAATACATTTTTTACAGAAAAAACACATAAATGTAAATATGTAGTTGTGATAAAGAACATTTGTCGCAAACAAGTACTTTTTTGTCAGTGTTTTCAGGCAAACTTGCTGTCCCGGCAAAATGTTTATTTGTCCACATGTGATTATTTATGAATATCTCTGGTATATTGATATGTAAACCTCCCATTCATTCCCCTGGCAAACGATCCAAATTTAGTAGCCGAATTAGCTCTGAACTGCTTCATTTAAATATGGACAGCGGCAAGCAGCATTTTACCCTTCATCGCCATAAACAGTTGGGTAGGAATCTCCCCCATTTCATCCATATAACACTTATTGATAGTTTTAGAAGACATCTTACTCACCCATGCATAGCCAAATGACTACAACTGATGGAACACTCTGGATCTTCATGGTATTTCCCCAAAACACTTTTTCTCCTGAGAACTTCTGTTTCTTTCCTCTATAACTACCTTTATCCAATTATATTTCCTTTTTGTCGCACATTCTTATCACTTCTTTTTATGTTCTTTTCCTATAATATTATATTGCTATATGTTATGATTTTGATACATCACTTTTCTTCTTTGTCCCTTGCACTAAGTCTCTCTCTTTCTTCAACGCAGTGTATTGTATCGGAAGTCACATTGGCCACCAGGCTTACTGAGCTTGCTCATACACGTACAACCATGCATATACAAAACCAAATGTAAAAGGAAGGCACAAGCAGTTAAAACCACATTGGTTTTCCTGTAAGATCAAAAAAGCTTACAAGCTGAAATTTTGCTTATTGATTCCCTGCCTCTAAAATATATTCTGAGAAGAAGGGGGAAAGTAGAGAATATCTAATTCATATTGTGAGATGATCAAAAAAAGTTCACACTAATGTTCTCCATTTGTTTGAGGACATGTGAAGTTAATTTCACATGGAAATATAATGATCTACATTTTGCAAACTTTGCCAAAAGTACTGGGTATGTTTTAAACATACAGTTACATAGAACAATGAAAACAAGACATTAGGCAGTTGAGTTAATCTGCCCAAGATATCCCTAATTGCAGGCATACTAAATTAAAAGCACCCCCCTCAAACTGGTAAAATATTAATTATTTGATCTTTCTTAGTTCACTATTTTTATTTTCTTGTCCCCTCAGTGCCTTTGCCTCTTGTCCCAGTGTTGATACCCCTCTGCCTTCCTCCCCCAACAGTGTCTGGACACCTTTGCCTCCCCCTAGTGTCGATGTCCCTGTGCCAAATCCACCTAGTGACGGTCCTTCCTGTGCCAATACCTCCCTGTCCCCATCACTCCTCTGCATACCCCTCTGGGTCCAGCAGCAGGAGGCGTAAGAAAATGCGTCTGACATCTCGAGCGTTCTTACTTCAGGCACGGCTCTACACACTGCATGTGCAACACGCAAGAATGGTAGGGACTAATAGGTAGGGGCAGTGAAGCTCCATAAAGGGCCTAGGCCCCCCTGGAGGCCAGGCAACTTACAGCCATACTGGCTGTACCTCCCTGCTGGCATCCCTGTGCATGGAGAACTTTATGTAGAGATGATAAATAAGTTCTTGGGTCAGGCCTGGAACAGATTACCAGCTGGGTATAAGACAACACTGCATTAGAAACATCTAACTTTCAATACAGAGACATTCATTTTTTCTGCTTTTTTTTTGATGAGTAAAGTGCTAAGCAGGCAATCACAAAGGAAATATAGTCAATACATTTTCTGTTCTGACCCAGATACTTCAATCAGGTCTCCCCACATTAACCAGATGTGTCAGCTCTGTGCCATGCCACCCAAACCTCCCACACAGACCAATATATACAAATGCAAATCTCTGTGGAAAATGTCTTTAAGAGAAAAACAAAACCCTATAAAACAGTATGAAGGTGTTCTAGATAACAAAAAACAACATGTCTGAAGTAAACAAATTTTACCAATTTTTCCTGATTACCCAGGTATGGTAATCAGGAAATTACATGAAAATAAGCCATACATTTATTAGTTGCGCCTTAATGTAAGTTAAGTAAATAAAAAAAATAAAAAATAAAATATATATATATATATATATATATATATAATAGATTAACAAGTCAAATTCTGACATTTTTAAGTTGGAATTTGTGTGTGTCATATTAGGGGCCTGAGTAAACTGCCCAATTACTAACCCACTAAAAAAACAAAAAACATAAAAATGAAAGGGTGGCATTCTGAGGCATAGACATTTTTATTTAGATTTAATGTTCCAAACAATATACTAATTTGTATCTTTGAGATATTTTATTAAAATATTCTGCTGGTTCACTTACTTTAAATGCACCTACCAAAGACACATCGGCAAGAGCCCAGACACTGTGGCACGGTGACAACTTAGTCCTTACTGGTGGTTAGAAATATTAACGGGATGGAATGTAGGGTCAATGGACTAGAGCAGGGGCGTCCAACATGCGGCCCGCGGGCCAAATGCGGCCCGCGAGACCTCGAGGTGCGGCCCGCGTAAGATCGGCAGCCAGGGCAACCGATCTTACGCGAGCCGCACCTCAAGCCCTGCTACTTACTTGTGGGAGGGACTTCTGGACTGCACACAGAGGAAGCGGAGTTCACGTGACATCCTACTTCCTCTGTGCTTTAGCAGAGAAGGCAGAGGGAGGCCGCGCCCCCTGCTGAAGTCTGTAAGCGGCATCGAGGAGCTGCCTTGCAGGTAAGGAGGTGGGGAGGGTGTTTGAATGAGTGTGTGTGTGATTGAGGGAATGAATCTGTGAATGAATGATTATATGAATAAATGAGTGTGTGTGTGTGTGTGTGATAGCATGGATGTGTAAGTGCTGGAACCTAGGCATGATGGGACTGTGATTGCTGTTAGCAATCACACTCCTATCATGCCAAGTCAGCCAGTACATGCTGAAACCTGGCCAGCTGCCCCCCTTGTGTATTGATGCTGCCAGTAGTATGGGGTCTGCACTCACAGCCACCCTGTACCAGCATGTACTGGCTGACTTGGCATGATAGGAGTGTGATTGCTAACAGCAATCACAGTCCCATAATGCCTAGGTTCCAGTATTTACTATCATGCCAAGTCAGCCAGTACATGCTGAAACCTAGCTAGCTGCCCCCCTTGTGTAGTGATGCTGCCAGCAGTATGGGGTCTGCACATCACTTACAGCCACCCTGTACCAGCATGTATTGGCTGACTTGGCATGATAGGAGTGTGATTGCTAACAGCAATCACAGCGAGCACAGTCCCATCATGCCTAGGTACCAGCATTTACTGGTTGCCTGCATTTACTGGTTGCCAAGTCATATTGCTAATTTTGTCCAATTGTGTGTTACCTACTTTTATTAAAAATGTGAGTTTTTATTATTATTTTTAAAGGTGGGGGTCATTTTCGGTTTTGGCTAAGTGAACCCTGAATGTTTTGGTCCAGAATTTTCATTTTAGTTCATCCCTAGAATAAATCTAGGGAATCCTGAATTTGTAGTCGCAAAACTTTCTAGGCCCAGAAATCAGTGAGAGGAAAAGTAAAGGTTTTGTGTCATTTTACTTTATTTTAATCTGCATATTTTATTAAAGGCCATATTTTTTGTCACAGTGAAAAATGAGTGCGGCCCGCGCACGTATACAATTCTGATGAAGTGGCCCACTGCAGAAAAAACTTGGACACCCCTGGACTAGAGTTTACTGGAGGCATTTCCACTTCCATTTTGTGGTACTCACTGCTTTTGACAATTGCCTCCATTGACAATTTCAATGCAGACAATGGCTGTACTCAATCAGTTGGGAAATAGACTTGAAGTACATGCATGCACACGTTTCCCCTAAAGGCTGGGTTTAAGAAATCAGTTTTCACCCAACATGCCAACTATATGTAAACCCGCTAAACAGGCTTTGGTGCCTGTGTAAGGAAAATAAGTGGAGTCAGGCTTCAGAAAGTGTCTGCGGAAAATTTTAAGATATAGTAAAGTTTCCTCTAAAGTTCTGGAAAACTGAGTTGTGTTCAAATATCTTTTATGCAATCAGTATTGAGATTCAGAATTTATTTTCAATAAATAAAAAAATAAATACAAAAATGATTGCGTGTTTTTTTTTAATACAATTTTCCTATATAAAAGACAATACAATGCAAATTAAATGATTTGATTGAGCACAAAAACAATAGTGAAGTCGTGAACTTGTTGCAAAACAATAGAAGAAAAAAACCCATAAAAACAAAACAAGCATCAATACACAAACAAAAAAAAACACCTGACCCCTTAAAGACGTTTTAGGTTCCTTATACGTATAAATCCTGGGCCTATTATGTTGAGAAAACCTCTTTATTATATCCAAAGATTGTTTCTTATTGTTTATTTAACTTTTCACCACTAGATGTCAGTGCATATATTTCAGGAACTGATGGGGCAAGCTGCAAAAGTCTTAGTAACTTTCTTACCAATGAGGCTATGGCTGGCCATGTGTGCGCCAGTCGCATCCATACTTACCCTTGGTGCCATTCCAAGGGCAAATTAAGTGCTTCAGTGCGAGGTTGAACACTGCTTGAGTGTTAGAGTGTGCTGTGCTGCCGCTGGTATCCTGTATGTCATTTTGTGGCTGCTGGCCTTAAAGTTCCAGGGTCTATTTCTTCCCCACTCTGGCCCTGACCAGGAGCTACATATCAAGATGGCACATTTGCAAATACAAAAATAAGAGAATAATAAATAAATAATAAATAATAAATATTATTATAATACTTGGCCTTTCCCCACTGTAAGTTTCTGGGTTTCATTAATTCATGTCTGAATTGTTCATACTCTATGTTCTGTATTTAAAGATGTTACCACCTATAATTAAATATTTAAACATAATAGAGACATTTAAAAGAAGTTAAAAAGAGAGAATCAGCGTAAAGCTTTATTAAGTGACAAATTACAAAGACATGAATGAGCTTACACACACAACTGAATAGCCTCAGGTTTTATAGTTTCTGCATACTTTTATTAAGGCTGTGGTCAATAAGTGTAACTTACTCAATTCAGGTATAGCTGAATGCCTCATTGCACCCTTGCCTCTCCCAGTAACATACACACTCACTCTAACACACACTCACACACTTATACAGACACACTAACACATCACACCCTAATCTGGAGCAGCAGCCACGCTATTACCACAGGGCCACATAACATTATAGGACGTGACGACACGGCGCACCAAGAGTTGGCCAGTCTAAGTGAGTTGAAGAATTTTGAAGACAAGGTACCAGGTGGGAGATGCTCAGTAGGGCAAGTAACACAAGTAGTGGAAGAGGGATTGTATTTATAAATAATAATTAAACAATAAATAACTATTTCTGTTTGGACTCTGCTTTCATGTGCTCACATAGCTTGTTGCATATTTTCTAACATTTAGTTTGTTGCCTCTGCAATTTCCACATGCTCTTTGTGTCAGTTTAAGGGACTTCAGTAGTGGTAGCTTTGGATAAAACATTAAAACCTTTTGTTGAGTAATTTGAACATTTGAACACAGTGCGTAATAGCATCACCTTGTAGTTTCCCGTAGAGACAGATTTTTATTACATACTTTATTATAAATATGAAGAACACATACCAACACGCTTGGCAAATTTCACTCAGCTTTGGCGTTTATGCTCTCCTCACCCAGCTCCCAAGTTGGGGTGGAGGCTACCACAGATTAATCTTTTAGGTTTAGGATCAGCCATCGTTTAGCCTTATATGTGAACTTTATAGACACGCTGACTGGTAGACAATTGGAATCTTAATTGTTAATAATGGTAATTGACTATATGAAGTCACCTGTGTTCAAGAAGGGGTTTTAGTTAGGACAAAAACACCCATTGTAAAACTCAGTTACATTAAATCAGGCTTTTAGTGAGTCAATTAAAGACCCTTGAGGTTCCAATGTATGATATGCAATACAATGAATATGTTTGGAAAGACAATGGTGAGATCATATAACCCCATTGTTATCAAAGGGAGGGGTCTCCGTTAAGTGATAACATGGTATTTGTCAGAATATGTAAATACAAGAATAAAAAGGAGCAAATACTTCAGACAAGATCAGAGACAATGGAAAAAGAAGTATCTGCCCCACCAAACACACGCAGATAACACACCCATGATTGGAATTGCCTGCATTGATAAATTGTGAAGACATTCAAGGATACGTCAAAAATTAACAACTAGCAAGCTCCCTTTTTGTTAAAAGAAGTCAAATAAAGTGAAGGTGTTGTAGAAACATAAAGGTCAGCAAACCAGCAGCTGGGCTTCTCCCAACAAATACATTTGATACAAAATGTTATCGATATATTGTGATGGTGCCCCCCAATCCCACTTGTATACCCTTGTGCAGATATACAAATCGTTGCACTGACTGATGCTTTAAGCTTCAGAACAAGAACAGAAATGGGGAGCAACACATTTTTAGACGCACTTCCTCCTGATGGGGACATTTACAGCTATGTCTGAGGAGCAATAAGATTACAACGACATAAAATACCCTTCCACCGCCTGTTATCATTTCAGCTCTCTCAGTGAGGCCGTATCATGCGCTAGCAGACATTACACTGATCTTCTTTCTCTATCCTCGTGATGTTTGGTCTCGCTTTGTGTCAGCAGCTCGGGAAAAAGTCCATGTCTGTCCTGATTATTGCACACAGCAACTTGGCCAAAGTCCTCCATTCCAATCTAAAATGCTTAGGATGATAGTCTGTCAGTCTCCAGAGACCTGGAAGTTGAGCTCAGCTCAGTGGCAGCCCTGGTGCAAGAATGCTTGTCTTATGCTTAATTATAATTTTGTTTTCCGATACGACACCTAGTCGCGCTTCTTATGTGTACTGGGGCACGTGTTATACGCTGTAATGTGACACTTATACTTGAGCTGTACTTGTACTTGCCTCTCTTTTGATATCGGCCTGATGCCATTGACTGTGCATAGACCATTGCCATTGTATGTCTGTATGCTACTGCTGACATGTCTGTATTTTGCTTTTATACCTTTTAATAAACGGAGAATTGAGTAAAAAATAAAAGAAAAAAAAAAAAATTATAATTTTGCAATAAACACAATTAGAAAACCATGCAGAAAAATAAGTTAGATTAAAGAACAGAGGGATAAGAGAATATTGCGTGTTGCCCCTATATTATCCCCTAGACCAAATTATACCCACCCTGCCACAACTGCCTATGTTTTGTTTGGGAGGGGGCTGCGTGAACTGGTGGTCCGGTGTGTCAGCAGTTGGTGAAGGCGCAGCTGTGTCAGACATTTAAAATCCACTCGGCCCCTCCAGTCTGTCCATTTTTCCCTGATGGAAGACTCAGATCTTAATCAACCCTTGATCTTGTTTTTAGATTCAGAATAATCATATACCTATTCTGTGCATGTTCAAATTCCCTCACTGTGTTAGCCTCTACCACTTCTGATGGGTGGCTGTTCCATTTAGCTACCACCCGCTTTGTAAAGTAAAACTGCCTTATATTGCATTCAAACCTCTGACCCTCTAGTTTTAGATTATGATTTCTTGTTTTACCGCTCTTTTGAAATACGCTGTAGTTTGTTAAATCTCCTTATGTATTTACAGTCCTCTCTCTCGTCACTCTTCTCTCTTGTTTTTTCCAGACTATACATGATAAGATCCCTTAGTCTTTCTTGATATTTTTTATCTTGCAAAGCATTTACCATTTTTTCTGGAGATGGGGGTCTCCGAAGCTGCACACAATTGTCTAGGTGAGGTCTGACCAGAGATCTACAAAGTGGACTAAAGAAATAAGCAGATTACAGGAGGCTGAAATTGGCTTCTTATTTGCCCCACTGACCTCATAACGGCTGTTGACTCCCATTCACTTCATTTTGTCAACTCATCAAGAACGGTTCATAATCATTACCGGATCCGATGATGTTTTGAAGAAGACCTTTTCATCCACAAATTCATTGTTGATTCCTCCAGCAGTAAGATATACAATTTACAGAGTATATGTATTGTGCTTTAAAGCAACGTAGCATTTACACCAACACCTGCCAAAGTGAAAAGAAATATTAAGTAGTAAGCATGCATGTTAATCTAGGCACAACTATACTAGATCTAAATACCTGTAAAACATATGACAGAGATCTGTTATGTGACATCATGAAGACACACCTGTGCCTGACTCAAAGCTTTCTGCCTGCAAAGTAACCCCTCCTGTGTAACCAGAGCTGGCAGGTGAGATCACTCCCCTAGACCTGTTCAGACATTCCTCCACAAAGAGTTCAGCGGCTGACTCACTCTTCCTCCCAAACATTCTGGGGAATCATGTCTGCTTTGGGCACCTTGGTCGTCTTGGGAGCCTTGTTTATCCTGGGTAAGTGAGAATGGGTTCCCCCAAACACTGGAGCGATTGATGTGGATGTTCAGCAGGAAGGTGGAGTTACAATAACTGTATGTAGTTATGATTTGAGCAGGCGCTCAACCTAGTTAAGGAAAACACCGGGGGGAAGGGTTCCAGTGTGAGTATTGGTAAAGTGACCAGATTTCTTTTTTAAAACCGGAGCCAATATGGATTAAGATCAATGGTCTTCTGTGGTATGGATTTTATATTGTCTCCAGTACAGATATGTGATTGCCTGAGTATGCATTTTACATGCTGCGGGTCTTTGCAGGTGGGTAGTATGTAAAATGCATATACTAATTAATTCATTGTTTGCTTTTCACACGTCACTGACCTAGACACATAAAAAAAGCATGTCTCCAGGAAGCCAGGAAAGGGTTAATACTCACATTCGAGTGTCTAAGGATTTGTAGTTTAGTGTTACACATTAACAAAGCTCACATGTTCTGTGTGCCACAAACAAGCGGAAGAGAAGGCTAGGATACTGACATCCAAAGACTATAGCGTGGTGGGGAGCTTGGCTCTACTGATATTAGGCAGTGTTGTAACAAAAATACCATGTCCCCCCCAACGAGACTTACAGTGAGGGTCCCAAGCTTCTCCCCACACCCTAACATACTAACATACACACATGCAGAAAAAATACACACAAATTCTAATACACACACTGTAACATACACACACTAACATACTTATCCACACACAGAATAACATAGTTACACAGACTAACATACTTATCCACACACAAAGTAACATAGTTACAGACTAACATACTTATCAACACACAGAGTAACATAGTTACAAACATTATAACATACTTATCCACACACAAAGTTACATAGTTACAGACAAACATACTTATCCACACACAAAGTAACATAGTTGCACACACTCACATACTTACACACACACAGAGTAACATACACGTACACTTTACCCCACACACGCATACAGTAACCTAGTTACACACAACCACCTTTGTTAGCTGAGGTTGTGATAACCCACCAGCGGTGACAGTTCTTGTTGTCCCTCGCAGTCCTCACATGTTGCTTATGTCTTATCACTGGGAAATGATGTCATATATCTTTGCTCATATTCAGTCAGCAGTATGCCGAGCTGGGGGTAAGTTGTGGTACTGGTTATGAGGACCCCTGTGGGACCTCCGTTATGCCAGAGTTATTAGAGTGTTAAGGTATCTTGCTTTTTTCAAAACATGTAATTTCACATGTGGTTGACCAGCATGTACAGTACTGCCATGCAGTATGGAGCATGTATAACTGAGTAATTGATTTTCTCCTGTAAGTGTATCCTTCCCAACAGCAGCATACCAAGGGTGGTGGGTTGAACAGATGTCTACGCGACCTGATGGCCACCTAACACGGGCCCGCAGCTTATTGCTCTGGAGCTCGCGCACCGTGTGACGAAATTCTCTTTTACCCGCTCAAGTTCTTGCTTCTCCTGGGCTGAGAGTTTCCTCACACAGCGTGCGAGCACCACAGCAGCAAGCTGAGGGCCCCCATAAGGAGGCAGTCGGGCTGCATACACGTCTGCGCAGCCCCAGTACTACTCGGTCGGCCCCTGGACCAATGAATTCTGTAAGAGAGGTGAGGGGGTGCGGGAGAATGAATGAGTGAATGTTTAGGGGCAGAAATTGGACAGGCAGGCTGTTTGGTGGGAGCAGAGGTGGCACAGGCAGGCTGTATAGTGGGGCAGCGGTGGCACAGGCAGGCTGTTTTAGGGGCAGAGGCCTACCATGTAAATGTCTGACTTAGTGTTCAGTGATAGGGGTTATGCTGCACTACCATCAATGTCTGGCTCAGTATATAGTGATGGGAGTTATGCTGTACCATATCTGTTCAGTAAATGTTATTTATTTAAACTTATTTATTTATAAGTTAAGTTTACAAATTTGTGAAATAAATATTCTTGCCAACATTATTTTTTTTTTTTGTGTGTGTGTAGGGGTACCACATACAGCATCTGCTCCAGGTGCCAAATACTCTAGTTATGCCCCTGTTTCTCACATACTGCAGGGGATAACTTTATATGGGAAATGTATACTGGTAAGAATGGGAGCTGTGGTTAACGTAGGCAAGCCGTAACACTGTTTCCACAGGGAAGCTCATAGACGCCATAAACCTCCCTGGAACAGGAAGGTTGTGTCTTCAGTCTGTGCCATTCTGATGAGGCAATGATGGCTAGTCACCATTAAGATTTTCATTTTAAAACTGGAGACTATTGGTCATAAAAAAAAAAAAAAAAAAAAAAAAAAAATTACTGTGGTTTGATTAATAAAGGATGGAGTAAAACTAACATGTTTTGTATAAGGCCATTGAGATTTCCTAAATGAAACACTGAAACTCTGAAACTGAGCCTGTGTGTTTAGAACATCTAGCGGTGCTGCCTCTCCAGTGATGGGAAACGCTGCTGGTGTTACTGAAATACAAGGATCATCGAGGCAAACACCATTTACTTCACTTCCATCACCTTCTCTCTTATCTTCCCCTGACTTCCAACTGTAAGCTCACAAGTAGGGCCATTCTTTGCATACGGTATAACAGGGCAGTCACCCTCGACTCAGAATGGCCCAGCATGGATGGATCCAGGGGGCCCGAGATAACTCGGCTTCAGGTTAGTGGCGCTGAGGCAATGATGCCAGAGAGGGGGAAAGCAAGCATTGGAGAATAGACTGTGGCGGTGAGTATGACGGTGTGCGTGCGTGTCTGGTTATGTTAGTGTGTGTCCTGAGAGAGGTAGAAAATAGGGTGAGACTGTGTGCGTTTATGTGTGTTTGAGTCTATGGTGTTAGAGTGTGTAAGCACATGATGTTAGTGTTTAATTTTAGAGTGCAGGGGTGAGCCTGGGGTTATTATTTGGGAGTGCGTGTATGTTAGTGTATAGCATTAGAGCGAGTGGGCATTAGAGCAACTAAGGTCACCAATCTTGCACAGGACACTGCAGAGACCCGGGCTCCTTGGTACTCATTTAAGCTGCCAATGATACAAGTGTCATCACTTTCATTTGAGGAAGAAAGCTTTTATTTTATCTAACACAATTTTAACATGCAAAATTTTAATACAATATTTACTAAATAACACGTATTATTACATATAAACAGAATGGAATTGCAGAGTACAGTGCATCTCATAGTAATTATTGGGTCTCTAGCAATACCCCTGGTTACTGAAAGGTCATCATGAAAAACACGTTGTGATCTCAAATTTTTTCAGTGTTTCCACTGATGGTAGTTCGATGATCACACTAATGGGAGACCAGAAAAATCTAAGACTCCCTGGGTCCCGCACCCCATTAGGCTCACAAGAATGCACTGTGTGTTCTGACCCCTTTCTATCAGAACCAGCATTAACTTTTACAGCAATTTAAGCTACAGTAGCTTGTCTGTTGGATTAAACCACACAGGCCAGCCTTCGCCCCACGTGCATCAGTGAGCCTTGCCCGCCGATGACCATGTCGCCGCTTTTCCTTCCTTGAACCACTTTTAATAGGTACTGACAAGAGCTGCAGTTTTGGAAGTGCTCTGACCCAGTCGTCTAACCATCACAATTTGGCCCTTGTCAAATTGTCTGAGGGCAATCTGCACAGCCTCCATAGACTGCATTAGAAGGCGCTGCGCTCCTTTAAGACACTGAGCGTAGTATATGATGTCACATTCTGGCACTCCATGTCTTTTAAGGCACCTAGGCAAGAGGAGGACTGTTGTAATTTTTCTTCCCCAGTTTTCCCATTCCACCTGTATTTGAAATCTCTATTATGCCACATCTTTCCTCATGATAAATGTTTTTCTTTTTAACTTTCAGTTTCCCCAATGGAAGTATTCACTCCCAAGGAATTAGAAGCTTTGAATGGCACAGATACCCGTCTGAAGTGCACCTTCAGCTCTTCGTCACCTCTGGGCGATGGTGTGTCAGTGTCCTGGACATACAGGCCACTCGTTGGGAATGAAGTGCATGTAAGTAGCAGATTCTGAAACATTTATTGCTGTATCAAGTATCCCAGGCTTTCCTTGTAGATGTAAAATCAATTCCGTGTAGGGGCGCTCATGCAAGATAAGAGAGAAAAAAATAATAGTGTAGAGCGTTTGAAAAAATAATTACATATATGGCGTCAAATGCACTCATAATAGTGCTTAAAATGTTCTTGCACTTCTTAAGTTGTTACACAGTTGGAAACAGAAGAGATTTAGCCAATGTTGTGATATTGTTACTCAGGAGCCTTATTAGAAATAAAACAGATTGCACTCACAAGATTCCATGCACATCCACATATATATGTGCCAAAAACGCTCCGGGAGAGGGTTTGGGAACCCTTCTGTGTCCAGAAATTATCTTCCTGGTGTAGTATTTCCAAAAATGTACTCCAACTTTTCTCCTTGTAGATGTTACAGGTTATTGAAGAAGTGGTAATTTATGCAATTCTGTTCATAGATTTCCAGACTGTATCAAATACCAACAATACAGCTAAATACTACCTTTTAGAGGTATTGCTTTTGTGCAAGTGAGTACATGCATCGTAAACGCATGTTATAACAATTATCCTGTACTGAGAGGGATGGCATTGGCTATGTATTTAAGCGGCAATTATATCTTGTTGTATATTTTCCAATTAGTAATTATGTTTGTACTTGTATTGTAACTAGAAACCACAGGGCCCTTGAGCAATTTTCGCACAAACTTCACTAAGTGCCACCTTTTCCCCAAACAGCTTGTGAGTACCTCCTTTTGCCCCCAAACAGCTTGTGAGTGCCCCAAAACAGCCTCCCTGTTCCAGCTTGTCGGTACCCCCCAACAGCTCTTTCTGAACAATTTTGAAGCGCTATGGAGAGACAGGAACATGTGGTTGCAGGGGTCGCTGGACCCACTGGAGTGAAGGGCCTTGTCGCAGTTGCAACTGCTGAGACCCCTCTAGTTACCCCACTGAAAGAATAGTCCCAGACGGTGCTTGTTAGCCCCTGATATTTAGTATCAGGGTCACTGTTCTGCATGTGTGAAGAAGCCTGGCTATTCTCGATTAGTCTATACGACTGGAAGATTTTACAGGCTGCCTTTTTCTATAGATGATTGCTATCTTTGGACAGGGCTGGACTTGCATTATCACTCTAGCTGTAACAGTTTGGGAAATGTATTCATGGATTAACAACTAAGGCTTTTCACTGAAAAGCACAACCTGTTGAATTTAGCAAGTTCTTAAATAGGTAGCCACATTCCAACAATTTTTTTATATATAGAAAATTAGGAAAATAGTCACAGACTAAGCCATAATTGTCTCTAAAGTTTCATGCATGAATAATATCCAAATCCATTGTACTTAATTGTATATGGCACAATGTAAAGAATATAATGGATAGAAGAAAAAAGGAAATGCCTAAAAACACTTCCATGAGGGATAAACCACAAGTAGTGATAGTAATAAATATCTTCTGAAAATAGTAAATGCCCAGAATAAATACAATTTGCCAGCAATGCAAGTCCAGAGACTCGCCATATGTGACAACTGAAACCTCAACACCCTCAATACCCTGGAGAGTTCATCCAAAGCGCTGTCTACTTTCGGTGGCAAGTCCCTTTAGTGAAGGTTACTTGCAGTACTGTGACAATCTTTTTGCAAATACACAAATTCCTTGTGTATTGTTGTAAGGAGTTGTTGTAAGGAGGAGTACCTATATCATTCAGGTTGTATTCTCAGAACTCAGCCCTTCTCTATCCAGTGGATATGGATACCTGCTATGCTTGGACAGGGTTTGACTGGAGTTTGCATCATAGATGAAGACCTTTGGGACTTTAGTTCGACATTGACAATCAAGCCGTTTACGGGAATGGATACTATGCTGAAGTTAACACATTTGGAACAAAGGGCGACATGCATCATTAGTAGCATAGTTGAATGCTCAACCTTTCATTAATAATAATAATAAAAAATTAGAAATTTGCTAATTCAGATTTTTAACGGGATTCTTAACTCGTCAGGTGACACAAAAGCATGTACCGATAGCCTACTGCCATGGAAACTTGAACATAACAGTTGGCATTATAGAGAATTGTTTTGCTCTGGTCTGCACAATGGAAAGCTTTTACCCCTTCTTTACTCACCATACTCAATATATGGCATGTTGCCATTTTCAGATTTATATGTTTGAGCTAGAGATGTTGGAATCCTACACCGAGATTTAATAAGATTAAAACAACTGTGTGTAGGTGGAACGCTCAAGTGCATGCACTTCAAACCCATTGTTATGCTCAAAGCTTAACAATGGGTTGATCATCACATATGCCTCCCTTGCCAAGACAAGTGCAAAGCCAAAATCCTTTGTCAAGTAACCTTGAAAAGGTCATGTTATCGTAGGATATATCCATTAGCTAAGGCTCTCTCTTCATGTGCAGGTTGGACCCCTGGGTGCTCTGTGGCCACCAAGATGGAAAGTGCCAAAAGAGATGACCTAACCTAAAACTAGCCAGAAGGGTCAGGGAAGATGGCATACCAAAAACGTCAAAATTAACCCCAAGTCTGGTACAATGCAATGTAGCCTATCAAACATAAAACACGGGAAACAAACAGAAACACACACTCTGTAATGTATAATACCTGTGTAAGTAACTAGGAGAAGAGGTATAGCCATACAAAGTGTGCCTTCTGTGGCAAGAATAAGAAATAATATTCCTGGGGGCTGTGGTCAATGTACTAACAAGTAAGGACATGACAGATCATTATTGACCAGCATGTTTCTGTTCCGTGAGCCGTCTAAATTTCACATTACTGTGTCCAACAAGACTTTCTAGTTTAAAAAATGTACTTTAGGGCAAGTTTTTGCCACTGCAGAAGCTCAGAACAATCAATGTGGTAGAGTATTGTGAAAATATATTTGCAGATGGATATTTTAATGTCTGTTTACCTCATTATTATTAGTAGTAGTTGTATTGTGCTTTTGCAGATATATCCAATATTTTGGATATATCTATATTTTGGTGCAATTTTGGGCACCTATTCTAAAGAAGGATATCATAGCACTAGAAAGGGTGCAGAGGCGGGCTACAAAATTAATAAAAGGAATAGAGCACTATAGTTATGAAGAAAGGTTAACTACCGTATTTGCTCGATTATAAGACGACCCTGATTATAAGACGACCCCCCAAAATCTGAATATTAACTTAGGAAAAAAAGAAAAAGCCTGAATATAAGACGACCCTAAAGGAAAAAAGTTTTACTAGTAAATGTTAATTCATGTAAACTATTTTTTTTAATAAAAGCTATGATTGAGAAAAATATTTTGTTTTTGTTTTTATTTCTTTATATTTTCCAACCTGTCCCCCAGTTACACACATCTGCCCCCAGGCTTGCCACACCAATATGGCACTGTGGCCCATGATATGCCTTTTAACCCTCTATATGCCACTGTGCCCCATGGTATGCCTTTTGACCCCCTATGTGCCACTCTGCCTCCAGAAATGCCTTATACCCCTATATCCCATTCTGGCATTTAGGGGGTTAAAATGCATATTATGGGGCAGAGTGGCATATAGGGAGGTATAAGGCATTCCAGGAGGCAGAGTGGCATTAAGGGAGTTAAAAGGCATTATATAGAGCACTCTGCCTCCAGAAATGCCTTATACCCCTATATGCCACTCTGGCATTTAGGGGGTTAAAAGGCATATTATGGGGCAGAGTGGCATATAGGGAGGTATAAGGCATTTCAGGAGGCAGAGTGCACTATTAAATGCCCCCTTAACGCCACTCTGCCTCCTGAAATGCCTTATACCTCCCTATATGCCACTCTGCCCCATAATATGCCTTTTAACCCCCTAAGTGCCAGAGTGGCATATAGGGGTGTAAGGCATTCCAGAAATGCCACACACACACACACACACACACACACACACTCTTACTTACTTACTTACCGGTGCTTCCAATTTCCTGCTGTATTGCCGGGGCAGCGGGTTGACGTCTCATTCCGCGGCAGCCAGAAGGAGGTGGAGTTGGCAGCGGGGGTTTGTATGCGTCCGTCGCAAATACCTTCCCCGGCTGTCAGAGATCAGGAACTCTGGAACTCTGACAGTCGGGGAAGGTATTTGCGACGGACGCATACAAACCCCCGCTGCCAACTTCACCTCCGGAAGCACCGGTAAGTGTGTGTGTGTGGGGGGGGGGGGGCGACGACAGGAGGATCCAGGTCCCCTGCAGCGGTGCGGGGGATCTGGATCTTAGTCTCCTAATCAGACCTCTATTTGAGGTCTGATTAGAAGACGACCCCGATTATAAGACGAGGGGTATTTTTCAGAGCATTTGCTCTGAAAAAAACCTCGTCTTATAATCGAGCAAATACGGTAATTTAAATCTGTTTAGTTTAGAAAAACGTCGCCTCAGAGGGGATATGATAACGTTATATAAATATATTCGGGGCCAATACAAACCATTGTGTGGAAATCTGTTCATAAACAGGACTATGCATAGGACACGTGGTCATGCGTTTAGACTGGAAGAAAGGAGATTTAGACTAAAGCAGAGGAAAGGGTTTTTTACAGTAAGGACAATAAGGATGTGGAATTCTCTGCCTGCAGAGGTAGTTTTATCGGAGTCTGTAGACGTTTAAACTGCAACTGGATGGATACCTGGAAAAACATAATATTCGGGGATATAATCTTTAATTATGGGGAAACAGCTTATTGATCCAAGGAGAAATCCTACGGTTTGTTATAACATATGCTCTTTCCACACTGTTTAAGTACAGTATTGATCTTGGCAACAATAAATGTCACAGAGGATATCCTGATTGCCTACCTTTAATATTTGTGAGACCAATCCATTTTTTTAACCTTTTCACGCCATATTGCCGGACTTCCCTGGATAACTGTGCACCTTGGGACCTATTTCAGTGGCTATATATTTTAAGAAGCCTTTATGGACCTTTTTACATTTAACTTTGTTACGGTCATTGATAAGAATCTGAACCATGAGATAGGCATCTGTTTTTCAGAATGACTTGCATGATTTCTATTTATGTTAATTTTTTCATATGATTGACCATAGTATCTATAAATTAGTTTTATTTATTTGCTCCTGATGAAATATATACTCATTAACTATTTTTGAAGATTGGGTTTAGGTATATGGCTTATAAATATAGCATTTAAAATACATTAACGCTTGAGGCAATCCACAGTTTTGGGGGGTGCAGGACTGACATTTTGATTGCACCTCAATCAACTTTTACATTTTTTTTTTCTTTGAGTTCCACATAAAACCTATTTTCACAGAGTGCCATCTGTGGAAGTAACAAATGTTATCTAGAAATGTTAGTATTTATCAGACTTCTGAAAATATTGAAATAAAATGTACAAAATCATAGCAAAGTTGATGTTTTCCTTGTTATTTATTGTTTTTTATTGCACCTTTTACTCTTTGTACTCAACATTTTGTCTTGGTTCTTTCAACATTTAGTACAAAATTATTACATTAAATAGATAAAGAGAAAGGGTGGGGAGATAAAGAGAACGAAGATAGATTAAAAGAAAGGGAGCTAGATAAAGGAGAGCTAAAGAGAGAGTGGAGAGGTGAGTAAAGCAAAAAAAAAAAGAGATAATGAAAATGGCATCAAGGAGAAAGGTAAGGAGAAAAGGGAGAGATAGAGAATGTGTGCACTAGGCCAAGTCCTGGGTGCTGGGCAAGCCCTGTGGATACACATCCATTTCTGGTCACTCGCCGGACCAGCACCATTCATTTGCTATGCAATTTACATAGTATTGTGCTTCCCCATTTCATGGTGATTGCATGCTACGGAGCGCAAGGAGAGGCCCCAAGCAGATATCAATATTAAAGACGGCCCTGTGTAAAGCACACATAGTCCCACACTGGTCACATATCACCATCTTGAAGTTTAAGGTCATCGTGATCTCTCTATTCTTTCTGAATACATATAAGTTAAGGTGGTACACCGTTTTCTGTGTAAAAAGGCTACACCATTTAGGATGAACCTGGAACTTTCACCGTGATGTGTGTAAGGGCAAGTTGGCGCTATCTGTGTTGAAATCGGAAAAGTAAAAATCAACATGACTCCAAATTCACAGAACTGCCTTCACAATAAATAATACCTGTTTCTGTTAATGTGTGGATCATAATTGAAACTGCTCCTGTCTCTCCACTTTTTAGCTCTTCTATTACCAAAAGCAACCTTTTCCTCCACATGAAGGGAGATTTCTGGGTCGTGCCGTATGGGATGGAAACATTAAACGTAGTGATGGATCTATTCTACTGAGAAACCTGCATGAAATGGACAATGGAACCTACCTGTGCCAAGTAAAGAATCCGCCGGATGTTCATGGAGAGAGGGGCGAGATTCAGCTCAGAGTGGTGTACAAAGGTGGGGGGCTGGGATTCTCAAAAAAAAATACAAATATATTTTTTTCATTTTTTTTAGTATTTTCACCAACATTGAGTAGTATGCAAGTTTACGTATATGTATCGTGGTGTTTTAAATCAAGAAACATTGTCTCTGAGAAATGTATTCACTAAACCATGAATTTGAAGGTGAGTTGCAACATATGAACTCCCCATTATGCATTATGAAGGACCAAACTAGGAGAAGGATTGAGTTTTTCATTGAAATTACAGAGGACCAACTCAGTTGTCCCAATATGAAGTTGGTCTGCTGCTTTGTAATGTATAGTTGTATCTTGGAGTTGCCATCTTTTGACTCACTTGCAAACTTGTGGTTTTGTGAAAAAATGTTGTGGAAATTTGTGTCATGATTGGTTTTTCTATGGCTCTGATGTCTCCTTTCTCTTTTGTTCCCCATAGCAAAGGTCTCAGAAATCCATATACTGTTGTTGGCTATTGGAATTGGCAGTGCTGTAATTATACTGGTGGTCTTGGCAGTGGTTCTGTGGCGGTACTATCGTACACAGAAGAGGAGTACTCCTGTATCCATGTTGGAATGGTAAAAAGTCATTTTAAGGATAATAAAAAAGCACAGATGGCTAATTCAGTCATTGCATACCGCATGGAAAAACATAGGAGTGGACACTGATCTAGACAATACTCAGTTGTAATGGACAAAGGACCATTTTTGCCAATCCAAACTGGGTTGTGTTATGTGTAAACCCTAAATTATGAGCCAGATTCTTTACATGTATCAATTGAAAGGCATAGCCTTGTACAACAATAACAATTCACTTCTAGATAAGAAAAAAACCTTTATTGAAAAACAAAAGCTGCAAACAGCGCCAGAAATCTAGATGAACGAAATGATCCTCTAGATCAAATCATTAAACTATGACAATATAATTTTTCATGTAATGACCAAAATTACGGTATGATAACATAACATATGATAAAATGGACAATAATCAATATAATCATCAGCATAGACGGTTAACTAGAAAGATTAATAACACTTAAATGTATAGTCAAAAAGTGACTATAACAAACATCCAATGTGCAACATTGTAATTAATCTGAATATTAATCTGATTTTATCTGTCTATATTATGGATAAGAACAATCTAAAAAAAAATGACCGATTACTTTAACATGTGAGTTAGGATCTAATAAATAGTGTACATTCTGGCCAATATTACCATATAATTTATCCCTCATCTGCAATCAGTAACAAGTAAGCAAACATGCTGAATTCATAGAATGCTGCTGCCTGGTTCAGATCCCCAACAGTCATCTAACCCCCGGGCCAGCTTCCGGGAGAGATGGAACAAACTGCTGCTCCCAAAATCCCAACATGCTGTTTGGGGGGAGAAAAAGCAGAGGGCAGAGAATGTGCAGAATACAAATTCAGTAGAAATGTATAGAAGATTCATTTTGCACACACTGATTTTATTCCTGTTTCTTTACTCAGTACAGAAAAGTTAAATGGAAAACCACACGACATGATGGGTGTCATTGCCTAACTCTTGAAGACAACCCTTAGAAGTTCAGGTAAAGTTAAAACGGAAGTTGGGATTACTATGAATTCACAAGGCTGGGAGATGGGAATAGGAGAGAAAAAAAAAAACTTTCTTGCTCCTTATAACCACTAGTTTCTGCCGTTATTGTCCATTGTCAAGGAGACCACAAGGAGGTGTTTGTGCTTGCATAGTCTGCGGGGAGAACCTGAGCTAATTGACACTTAAGTCCAAAAACAAAAGAATGGAAGTTTTTCTTAGGGCTTCAGTCAGATTAGCCCCAATATCCCAATCCACACCCATGCAGTGAGGCACTTGGTTCCTGGTACATTTATAGGGCTGTGCATATATACTTAGGTGAGAGTTTATAGCAATGTGGATTAATTAATTGAGTCTAAATATTGGTTATGATCCACAATTTGTATTCCACTATAAGTGCAGTTTTGAGGCTAAAAATAACATTAACTACAATGTCTCATTTAAAGGAACAATCAATCTCTCTACACTGGAACACTCTATATGAGTGAGTGCATTCCGGTGCTGTGGTAAATCCTATGAGGGCAATCTGGGTGCTGGGCAAGTTTTGTGAGGGCAATTTGGGTGCAGGGGCAAGTCATAAGGATGCAGTCTAGATGCTGGGCATGTCCAGTGGATGCAACCTGGGTGCTGCTGCAAGTCCTATGAGTGCGATCTGGTTGCCGGGGCAAATTCTGTGAGTGCAATCTGAGTGCTGGGGCAAGTCATGTGGATGCAATCTAGGCGCTGGGCATGTCTTGTGGATGCAATCCGGGTGCCACGGCTGGCTTTGGGCGTGCGCCATTAATACTAATGTGGAGTTTTCACTTGATCGCACTTTGGCAGTTTTCTGGGGGGGGGGGTTGTTCTAACTTTAACAGCATAAAATTTAGTTTTGTTGATCTGTGATGAATCAATGTTCATATTCTTAATTGTGCATTCTGATGGGCCAAATTTTCATAATTTCTTCTAGCTGGTCCTTTTATGTACTTAAACTGGCCCTTAATAATGTATACTTGTAGACACAATACAACTACTTGGTGTAAAAACTCGGAAAGCTTGAACTAATGGCCCAGCACATTGATATTAAAATACTGATGTGATATTGGGAGTTTTGTTGTACCACCGTCAATGTCTGGTTCACTATGTAATGATTGGAGTTATACTGTTGTGGTTGTGGTAATGAAAGTTGTTGCATACCACTGTCAGTCTCAGTATGTATATATTGATGGGAGTTATGCTGTACCAAGCTCAGTCTCAAAGTGTGAATAACTCGCTCGGTTTGGGAAAATTTGTTTTACAATTTTTAATTAACTCAGCAGTTCTAATATCATGAATTTTCTTTATTTATCTTCTCAAAATAACCTCTGTATAGATATACTGGGGGCACAATTTTCTGTTCTTGCCTCAGGTGCAAAAGAGAGCTTTGCCCCTCTCGCTCAGCTGCTTCATTAAAGTCATATCAATGGATGTAACTGACGCATTTAGTGTAATGCTGTTAGAGGGCCGAAGGTATCGCTGACAAGCTGTTTGGGCCCAAAAAAGCACTGACAAGCTGTTTGGGGACAAAGCTGGCACTGTGGGAATTGAGTGACATGATACATGGTGAAATCGGGGGGGGGGTGGAGTAAAGAAATTGGTGTGGTTAGAAGGGTTATGTTTGTTAAGGGGAGGGGTTTACCTTATAGCCACACCCACCTGGGGCACCAAAAAATGTTTTGCACCCAGGCATCAGTGACCCTAGGCTTGGCCCTGCCATTAAGTATGTAAATTATATATTGTGAGATAAGGAGAAATAGAAAATAGTTCTGCCTGCCCTAGCGTTGTAGGGTCTTCTGCCCTGCTATTTATAGAAGTTATAAGGATAAATTATGTAACAGTAGTTTCCCCCATTGCCATCCAGATGTTATCTTGGGTGCCTACGTCATTGAATGAGACTAAGATTACAAAACAGGCAAAACCAATATGTAAGTTTTGCATTAAAATGCATTGCCTGGTCTTTGGAGAATTTCTTTCCAGAAAAGGTAAGTTAGTGTTTATGCTAAGTAAAGATTTATTTCTGTGTTATTAGAATATATTTTGAGAGACTAATTCAGTTATTTTTAAATTCCCAGAGGGCCACTATCTATTAAAAAGAACAGTCAGGGTACAAGATCTCCTACTGCATCCTGGTTTTGTAGATTGGCATGGATTCTTTTGTCTGAGAGTCATGTGAGTGTGCTGTAGACTACCATTAGGTGTCATACATTGCTTAGCAGTGTTTTATTAAAACGGTAAACAATAATCCCTCAAGTACTACTCTTTTCCTTTGGTTGGCTTGTTAGGACCCAACACTGCCCTAACACTGATTTTATGAATGGGACATACTAAAATAGTAGAAAAACACTCAGGACCCCAATTGTAGAACCACACAGTGACCATTTAATAGCATTAGCCACTGGAATATGTATTTGTGCTGACTATAGAAGTATGCATTTTGAACTAGTTCACCAGGCTAGCACAGCATACTCTTGTGTCAGCATGCCTAGAACCAGTCACGCCACAGTAACAGAGCAGCTTTGTATTTAAAATGTATGTTGAAAGGACTCATGGAGCCCTTGTTAAAGCAGAGCAGAGTGTTACCTTGTAATTTACTTTTTTAATCCAAAAGCAGAGCGAGATTAATCAGAATGCCTTCACTACATCTGTTGGTTTTTTTTTGTTCCATCCCTGCTCTTTTGCTGATATTTTGGACAATACTATGCTTCCAACTTTGTGGGAACAGTGAGGAAGGCCCTTTTCTGTTCTAGCATGACTGTGCCCCAGTGCACAAAGCAAGGTCCATAAAGACATGGTTGGATGAGTTTGGTGTGCTAAAACTTGACTGGCCACACAGAGCCCTGACCTCAACCCCACGAGCACCTTTGGGATGAACTGGAACGGAGATCGTGAGCCGGACCTTCTCATTAAACAGCCTGACCTCACAAATGCTCTACTGGATGGACAGAAACTCTCTAAAATCAGAAGAGTGGAAGCTGTTATAGCTGCAAAGGGGGACCAACTAAATATTAATATCTGTGTATTTAGAATGTGATATCATCAAAGACAAAGTACAAATTTCTACTTTGTCTTTGTCTTGTACGGTAAGATCGGAACAGGGGTTTGCAGAAGACTGAAGAAAGTTGGTGATTATAGATGGGTGGAAAACAATTTAATGTGTGTTTTCTGGTTACCTGGCTGGTGTATTTAGGGTGTGTTGAAGCCTTTATCGCTGTGCTGAAAACTAGGAAGTTATAGATTGCATGTACACATGCTACTCTAAAGCATTACATTCAGCACTAGCCCTGATACAAGAATATTTCCTGTGCTCCTTCCCCACTTGGTCTTCAAACACATACTCTGAGGGGTAGAAGGGGATGCAACTCTTTTCTCCAGTGGGAGATCTGGGCACATACAACACTGTCAATGATGTCATGATGATGAGACAGTAATCACAGAGACACCCACAGAATCAAGGAACAGATCTGTGTCATAAAGGGATTGATCTCCTGGTCTTTCTGTGCTTTATTTGCAGCTCTACATGTAGCCACCAGGGCATCTATGGTAACGGTACCTATAGGTATATTAGTGTAGCGTTTCTGTGCTCTTATGTTTTTTTTTTCTCTGCTTTTGGTACCCTATATAACTGGGCAAATCAATGTGAAAGTTGGCAGAAAACAAATACTGATGAAGCAAACATAGATTGTGTCACTGATTCCTACAAAAGGGGCACGACTGAACTATTAATGACACCAAACAGCCAGTTTTAGTGCCTATTTGCTGCATGTTGTGTGGCCTGCTTAGATGCCCCACAAAAGTAGGCGCATCTTTTTACTATATCAGTAGCAAATAATTGCAGCATTAATACTTGGAAACCCAGTTTTGCTTTAGTGAATGTCAGTAGACATGCTTCGCTTATGTTCTGTCTTAAAAAGTGTATTAAGCTTAAAGAAGTTTTTTGAAGTACACATCCTGCAAAAGAAGAGAAATTTAGTGCCAATTCAATGGTATTTTGTTTTGTTAGAACTAAAAAAAATAATGGCGGATGCGTGAATAGTCCAACCAAAAGGAGAAGTCTTTACAATTTCTACTAGAGCAATGTCAGAAAATGAGCTGATGCCAAGTGTTCGCAAAAATAAATACATGAATTACAAATATATTACATCTAGACTAGCATACTATTTAGTTCTATATGTGTGAAATTGTATTGAGGCCGCTGGAAGCAACTCCTGCCAGCCAGGAAAAAATGCTGCGTCAGATGTAGAAAAATGACTTAACCTTGTCATGAGCTCATGGGAAATTGCTGTGCATTGCAGGTCTTTTCCAAGTGCAGTCTGCTGAGATTCCACATAGACACAAAAATGTTGCCTCCCCAGCTCTTAGCATAACTAAGTTCATTTATCAAAAATGGCTTGAACGTTTTTTTTTAATTTTCTTAAATATTTGGTATAGATATTTGGTTTCAAAGCAAATAACTATTTTACCACAAGGAGCCGTGACGTGGTATAAGGTGGCAAAAAAAAAAAAAAAAAAAATTATGTACCACCCTCCTCCTCACCCACATTTAAAGAGCCAGCCTTCCAGCAACAATGAGCAGCTTTATAAGAGGGAGTAGATAGTTTAATGGTATACTGTCTTTACACATGCCTGCCCATAAACACACACATGCACTGCCCTTACACGCTGCCTTCATACACACCTGCCCATAAACACTCATATACACATACACTGCCCTTACACACACTGATATGCTCAAGTTCTAAATACTTCCTACACTACATTCCTTTTACATGATCTTGCAGTGAAAATCACTGTAATTACAAGAAAGGAGTTGTAACACTTCCCTCTTCCTGTGACAAATATTAAAGGATGAGACGCCTGTTTTAAAACATGAGATGCGGCAACAAGGTGGCAGTTCCCGCATACATCACAACAATCACAAATCTAATTTGTATTATCGCTCTAAAAGGAGAAAAAAATCATAATGTTTTATACATATGTAAATGAATATTTTTTAAATATGATATGAACATATTTTCTTAAGTATATGACTTTTACTGAAGAAGGAAATAGCGTCAGCTGTGTGTGTTTCATACCTTACATTAAATGAAAGGCTTTTTTTGGCTTGTTACATTATGATAAATTGTTAATGGATCAGATTTGTCTCCTGTTACACAGTTAGAATTATTTTGTTGAAGTATACAAATGAACTACCTCTTCTGTGATTTGGCTAATATAAATATTTCACAGATATATTAATCTGCACTCACGCTGTATTGCAAATTAGTCATGTATTTGTGTTCTTTTATTGAATGCGCAGACTCAGACACATCTCTAGATGACTTATGCGTTTAAATGTTTAATGAGGCATATACACACCTTACATTAAAGCGTTACAACTACAAAATAATAAAAGATGGGGGTCTATTTGTAATAACAGGAATAAGGGAACAATCAATAAGTGAAACACAAGCTTTCTGTTGAGCTCATGAAATGTTTCATGAACAAAATACAAAGTGTTACTTTGTAGGGGGATCTTTTCACTTTGTGCTAGACAAATGGCTAGGAGAAAAGATATTTAAACCGCTCCTCATTATTCAATGAGCGTGCATTGACATAAAATGTACAAACATGGCTGAGGTTGGCTGCGCATGTATATCACATTATGTCACGATACTCACGTACAGCATTTTGAGATTGAACAGAAAGTAATCTGGGTAAGTGTGAATGTGTGTGTGCAGCACCAAAAACACAGGGGCGTAACTAGAAACCACAGGGCCCTGGTGTGAAAATTGCTCTGGGCCCCCCAATAGCTGGTATGTGTCATCATTGCCCCCAAACAACTTGTCTGTGCTTTTTTTGCCCCTTGCCCCCCCTCCTTTCCAACATACACTCTGGCACACATATGTAAACACTTACATAAATTATTATTTATCGTTTTATATAGCGCCATCAAACTCCGTAGCGCTGTCCAATGGGTAGACAGGACATAACAAGTAGCATGTAAAATAACTAAATGACTGACAGAGACAGCAGGTGAGGAAGGCTTACAATCTATAAATGATACACACTTACTCATACTCCCTAACACACAGTCCATCTAATCCACTTAGACATCCATGCTCACATACAGGCCCAGACTGGTCATCGGGCACGGCAGGGCCGGATTGACTTAGGGGCTGATGGAGCTGCAGCTCCAGGCCCCCATCTTAAAATAGGCCCAGTCAGGACCGGACTGACTGGGCCTATGCGGCCTTTACGACCGCATTAACGCAGGGCATAAGGGGCACCTACCCCTTAAGCCCGCTGCGACCAGGTCCGCCACTCTAAGGGGCCAGGAAGCCCCCACCAGGGCCGGCCTTACCGGTGTGCGGCCGCACAGGGTTTAAATTAAAACATCAGGGTTTTTTTTTTTTTTTTTTTTACTTTATTTAACATCCTCCATGTTAAATAAAGTTTTTTTTTTAACTGTATTCAACATGGAGGATAGAGGATGTTAAAGCAAAATGTTTTAATTGAAGCCCTGTGCGGCCGCAGACCCCTAAGGCCGGCCCTGGTGGGGGCTTCCCGGCCCCTTAGAGTGTCGGACCCGGTTGCAGTTGCGGCGGGCTTAAGGGGCCCTGCGTTAATGCGGTCAGTCCAGTCCTGACTGGGCCTATTTTAAGGTGGGGGCCTGGAGCTGCAGCTCCATCAGCCCCTAAGTCAACCCGGCCCTGCCGTGCGCCTGGTCGCAGTTGCTGCTTGCTCCGGCAACAATGTAACTAGGGTGAGGAAGGGGGGGGTGCAGTGAGAAGGGGCAGAGGGGGGTTAGATAGTGAGAAGGGTTAGATAGTGAGAAGGGACAGAGGGGGGTTAGATAGTGAGAAGGGGCAGAGGGGGGTTAGATAGTGAGAGGGGGTACATAGTGATAAGGGGCAGATAAGATGGGGAGAGGGGGTAGTGTGAATGAGTATGAGAATGAATGAATAAATGTGTGGATGAATTGTGTAAATGTGTATGACAATGAATTCATGTGTGGATGAATTGCTTGAATGATTTGTGAGACTGCATTGATGAATGTGTTAATGATTTGTGTGAATGAGTGAGTAAATGCAAATATGGTACATGAAGGGTGGGCTTTAACAATAAATAAATAAAAATGGGCTGCTCAGGCTTAAAGGCCCGAGCCTTTTATTTTGTCCCAGTCCGGGCCTGCTCACATATATATATATATATATATATATATATATATCTATCTATATATATATATATAATATGTTCCTGTCTCCCCGTGCCGGTACAAGGGCTCTTTCTAAACTATTTTAAACCGGTACGGTACGAGGAGACCCTCCATCTAAAATCCCCAAACCCTCCAAAAACTCTTATCCTACATGTGAGCCAATTAATTGGGAGAATATTTAAAAATGAACTTCTAAACCAATTTAACCATAAACTGAATCACTTCAAATTACCAGTTGCACTATGCATTACGAAGGGCCAGCCCTGACAGTTCCAGCAGTAAGAAGCTCCAACCGGGACTGTGTAATGAATAATTACAGCTGCAAGTTATTAAAGGCAAGTGACTTAAAGTGACCCTACTACCATTGTATGCATTTTCATGAAATATAATAGCTAAGCGTCCCATTTACAGTTTGTCCCTCTTGCAAATGCACATAGGGGTTATGCAGAATATCTCTTTGCATTTGCCTTTTTTAGCGTCCCCCACCCAGCTCTTGGGCTTGCTAGTCAAGGTATGAGTGCAGTATACTGTCACCACCAGCCATTGCTTGGTTACGTGAGAGCTCCATGAGGCTAACAATATCACAAAGGAGGGGATGGACTTCAGCCCTGGAGCTGCAACTTCTCCTTAACATAAGTACTGTAATATACATTATTCAACTTGCAGAAATGGTGAACTACTTTAATATGCATTTTATTGGTTAGTCTGTACTGGACACAAGACACTAGGGATGGTCTTTCACAACACATTAGGAAGCTTAATAGTTATTTTTTCTCACCTGCAGACTGAACTGTTTGTGATTCTCTGTCAGATAAATAGTGCAAACAAAGAGCTGATGTTGATCCATTGATTTTAAATCAAAATTAATACTATGTTTCTTTCTTATTTTTTCCTTGTCTTTCTGTTTAGGTCACTTCAGTCCCTTCAGTGGTCCTGGGTCTTTCAACCAGCTTCATATTTCTTGCAAGATTTAGAGCTTAAATATGGAAGATGTTTTAAAGTGACTCTTGTAGAGCGATGCAACTGCCAGAACCTGTGGAGATCTTGCAGAGTCCGTTTGTGGTCTTTGGATTCCATTAGCGCCTTAAAAGTGGATTGCGCTGATTTTTTTTTTAATATTTCGTGTATTTGAGAGAAAACCTGTTACTATGTTTTATCTCCTGTCAAGAAAATACTATGTTTGCCTGCGACTGATAAAGCCTCTTGGCTGAAACTGCCTTTGAAAAAATCTAATGACTAAGGATTAGAAGCGTTATGGGAATTGGATGAAATATGACCAGCACTGCCTGCTTTACGCAGATGTCTTCCCATGTGCACATCAGTCATGCATGTGATTGTTAATTGTTATAATGGTACCAGCAACATCGCATTTCCTACTTTTTAAACTAATGTAACTGTAAATGTAAATTCTCCGTTTATTGTAATAGAAGCAACAGAAGACATCACAGCACAATACTGCGAAATAGGATGTTATACAACAGTAACGTCGGTTCAGCACACCCATAAGTACATCCAAACGAGTAGTGTACAAAAAGTCACATAAAGAAAGTATATATACTCTTATACAGTGAAAAGCATAACATACAATCAGTAAGCGATACATGGGTGTAGACATAAATCACAGTGGTGCAGAACAGAATACACTTATACAGGCAGATACCAGATTAGCGATTCATGTGCGATGGGAAATCGGTAACCATCGTAGTATGAAACCATCGCTGAGGCCGCAAAGGTAGTCCACAGCAGAATAAACGGAGAGCCAAGGCATAATATTAAAAGGCACATAAGAACCTGTATAAACAACAGAAAAAAAACACAAACTAAACGATGCGCGTGTTGACGGTGTCAGTCGATAAAAGGAAAAGAATAAACAGATTAATGTAACTGTAAATGAAATAAATGTGTTCCTTCTTTTAGATGGAAAAATTTGTTTTCAGAAAAATTTATTAGGTATATATGGAGAAATACTCAAAATACTTTACAAAATACAGCAACTTAGGGTAGCACTAAGGGAAGGTGGTTTTCATATTGTATGAATAAACTTTATCTGTAGACCCATAGGTTGCTACTGTAGGTTTTAATGTGTATAATATGTTTTGTTAATTTATCTAAACCATATTGTCTATACCCCCCCGACCTTCATTGTTCAGGATTATAACCTGATAAAATACAAATAGAAAAAGGGAGTTGCTTTAAATACGTTTTTGAAAACTATAATTATTTTTGAAACAATATTTTGAAGAGATCAAACTCTATATTATAACACATTTTCTTTTTCCATATTTTAGTGTACCCACACAAATTCTGTTTTTTTCAAATACAGGTAGAGTTTTAATCTTTATGCAACTCTTGTTTTTGTCTTTCATTTAGTGTGAATAACAAATTCACACTTTTTTCTTCAATTTTACTTTTTCCACAAATTAGATGCCACTAATAACAAATACCCCCAATACTTTGAGCTTTGGATTGGGGCAAATTTATTATTTTTAATGTATATTTCTTTTTTTAATATTTATATTTATTTAATTTTCCAGGCAGTTTAACACAAACATAGAATACATCGGTAAGGTATTGCAATAACGGTTCTTTCTTGCCGACAAAGAAATATATAATCTTCAATACGTTTAAACAATTATTCCAAGCAAAACAAGTTGTCCAATCCTCATTCGTTGCTATATTTAATATTACAATAAATTATATATTTATTTAAGGACTTTATAAACGAACAAGCGCTATATTCCTGGCCCCACCGAATGGAAGAAAAAAGAAAAAACAACAAAAGAATAAATTACAGGATATTTGGCATAAGCTATAAATATAGCAGCCAAATATCAATGACAGATACCACATATATCATTCATACGTCAGTCATACTTAGGAGGAGATGAGAAACAGATGGGGGCTAGCTATTGATCAAGAGTTGGGTCATAGTTGGCGTCAGGCCTTTGTCCAAACAAAAAAGTTCGTCCACTCAATAAGCCTAATAGAGATTTATATTAAGATAACTTACAGATGGTACCTGGTCCCAACTAGACTTAATAAAATCAGTACTGTACATTCAAATAGATGCTGGCGTTGCTTTTCCCATACGGGCACCTTTGTTCATATCTGGTGGGAGTGCCCGCAATTGTTAAATTTAAGAAAAAATCTCTTGCAACTACTTGGATCACTTTTTCACAGTCTGGAACAATTAGACTCACAGGTGTTCCTCTTCCACTTGGGACTTGAGAATTTTTGTTTAAATTATAGAATCTTAATCATACATGTCCTTATGGCCGCAAAGATATGTATAGCTAGGCACTGGAGACAACCAGGTTTATTTAACTGGAGATTAGTTATCAACCAAATTAACCATCAGTACCTAATGGAAAGAGGATATTACAACAAAATTAATAAACTTGTCAAATTTGACAACATCTGGCGACCCTGGAAACAACTTTGTGATATCGACTCCCAGAATGTTAGAGATCGTAATTGAGGATTAAGATCTTTATCTCTTTTTCTATATATATTTATATAACTTACTTACTTATCTATTTATCTATTTATTTATCTATTCTCTTCTTTACCATCCGCTGTACCCCTGGGCGGACAATTTATTTTTAATGTATATTTCTAGTGGGAGGAGTAAGAGGTGCATGGGCACCTATTTTTAATTTTATTCTGTTTTAATCAATTTTCTTAACTTTTAGAGTTTTTTTGACTGGAGATCCCTTGGGGGTCTTTAAAGAAGTGGATCTCTCTGGAACTTGATGGCACCCCTTATGGTGTCATGGTGACATCACTGGAGTCAGCTTATGACTTATTAATTTTATTTCATTTTTATTTTTTAAATGTCTCCATCTTTTCACTTTGATCCCTACTGCTGCTAATCACAGAGCTCCATTGCCCTGCCCCCTGTTCTTTATTGGGACCAATGGAGGAAACTGTAAAATTTGGCATGAAAATGCATTCGTACACAAACTAATGCGCAAGTCTAGTCCTAAGGTCACAAAGTAATAGTAATAATCAAAATATCCAAACTGAACCTTTCAACTCCATGATACCACTAAGCATTATAAAGGGCCAGTTTCTACAATTAGGGCTGAACTGACTCTCCATCCACAGTTCATTGTTACTAGTTCTGGTGCCCTTTTCTAAGGTTTAGAGAGGAGAAGGGGATTATATTTTGTGACCAATAATTTGCCTGGTATGTCACAAAAAATGGTCCTTCGGGACTTAACATATCTGGTATATCAATGGTTAAAATTGCTCACGCATCACCAGAAAAATGCTCCCTTAAATACTAAACATTTTTTTTAATTTTTGAACTTTTGGTTTATGGGGAGTGAACATTTTTTTTTTTTTTTAGATTTTTCATATTTCTAATGGGAGCGTTATTAGGTGTTTGCACCTATTTTTACATGTTTTAATCTTTTTTTATGATTATTTTTTTACTTTTTAAAACTTTTTGGAAATCCCTTTGGGGTTGCAAGTAGTTAGCAGCAGTGACTGCAATAAAGCCTTGCCTGATGCGCAGAAGAGGAGAGTTTTGTTTGAGGCCTGGAAGCAGCACAGCTGGCTATGCACTAAAGAGACAATCTAAAAGGTTGGTTTAGTTTAGACCCTGATTAGTAAGGGGCATCTATGTTAGTAAGAGCTCAGATGAATTATGCTTTTGTTTGTAGGGATTTTTGGGATGTATGGTCCTGTTACTAACTGCTGACGTGGATTAACAATAAACTGTGGCTGTATAATTCAGCAAGACTGTGGCTTTAATATCCTAGATATCCTGTTTGCAAGGAATTGGTACCCTGTGTGGGTGCAGGATCACACCCCTTATGATGTTATTACGACATCACTGTCGTCCGTTCATTTACTATTTCAGTGGTTCTTAACCTGGGTTCGATAGAACACCAGGGGTTCGGTGAGTCAGTCTTGTGGGTTCGGCGGAGGTCAAGACACACACCCGACAATGACATGAGAGTGGCACTTGCCAAGGTAAAGCCGCGCATTTCTGAACTGGTCTCTGAAAGGCAACAGCAGAAGTCGCACTGATTTGCAGTAAATATTCATTATTATGGTTTTGTTTTTGTGTGAAAATCATGTTTTAATATTTTAATGGTTTTGTTCTTTGTTCTTAATGGTTTTGTTCATTTTGTGCACCTATGCATAAAAATATACCTATGTATAAATATATACCTAAATATATACCTATGTTTTGAATTTGAATAAATCATATTTTATTTTTCAAATTAAGAAGGGTTCAGTGAATGCGCATATGAAACTGGTGGGGGTCAGTACCTCCAACAAGGTTAAGAACCACTGTACTATTTGTTTTATACTTTCTATTGTTTGAAGAGGGAGAAGCTCTATAGCTGTGCACTTCTGATCATAGTACCTGTATCATTCTAACTCCCCCCCATCAAAGGTCCCAGGAAGGTCTGGATAGACCCTCTGAAATTGTTTTACTCTTATTGTTGTTTCTAGCATCGCCATTATATTGGCTCCTGCTAACAGAGGAAACTCCAGGCTGTCTAATGACCGTCAGATCTACTGTCAGGGTACAGGGATTGTGTATATCCTATGGTCACAAAAGGAGTTTGGTTACATTAAAATTAGTAGTGATTTTTTAATATATTTTTTTTTACTTATGGAGGAAGAGCTATGGGGCAGTCTTTTAAAAAATGTTTATTTTACTTTTTCATTTTTTTGCACTGTTCCCAGTATGGCCCGAGATCATTTGGGGATCTCTTACACATGTTACATGTCAGTGATGTCACTTGCCTCTGAATAAAAACTTTTTTTTTTTTACTCCATTTACTTCCTTTTTCCCCCTTTATTCAAAAAAAAAATCTGTTTGGGCTGATCACAATTAATGCAATCAACCAACAGAGGGAGCAATGGGATAGCCCAGCATGGTCTAGAAAGACACTGCTGAGGCTCTCCTGTCGTCAAGTGAATTTCCAGTGGGTGTCAGCAGAGACACCTACCAGAAGGGAATGCCATATCACGTGATCAGATATTACTTGAATGACAGCGTAACGGCGAGCACCATTACACATGAGAAGTCAACAGCAATGCTGGCTTCTCCTGACAAGGGAGAGTGCATGCAGTTGATAGACATCCTAATCTCTCATGTAGCGGCAGGGTTAGGACGTACCTGTATTTTCTAATGGGCTTCTTGCCACAAGTTTAAAGGACGTACAGGTACATTCTAAGAGGACTGAAAGGGTTAATATGATTTGATCAGCTAAAGGCTATTTCTATTTCTACTGACAAAAGTGCGCTAAACAAATTTTGTTCGTACACCAAACGTAAACAAACACAAAATTATTTTCTCTATCTTTAGTGTGCTAAAATATATCCTGTTGTGTCTTGAATTCTTTATAAATACTAGGTGTTATATGTCTTGAATTCTTTATAAATACTAGGTGTTATCAGGGAACTGAAATAATATGAATACATTTTTGACTACATGTTTTTTTCTCTACTAAATTTGTCAATTGAAATTCTGTGAGCCTGAACACATTAAATGGGTACTTGCAGTTTGCTGCAATGCAGTCTCAAGAGATAAACTGGCAGCCAATGCTCTTCTGTATCCTGGGTAAGGGGACACATTTACATTTTATACAGGGAAGAAAAATATACAAGGAAGAAGTATTGAACATCATTTGGTATATAAACTACAGTTGGGTGTGTCACAATTAATAATAATTATAACAGCTAGACCAAGATGTAATTTCGGCATACACATCATCCTTTTCCTGACAGCATGAAGCTATCGAGTCGGTGCAGCAGTCGGGAAAATCAGGTTCATCCTGTTCGGAGATGATTAGTGGAAAACTCCATAAAACACCAACTCATTGTGATCACCAACTCATTGTAGGCACTCAAAGTTGTTAGCACAGTTTGCCTCATCCAGCTATGTTCCCTACAGGAAGTTTCATGTGTTTCAGCTTTGGCTTTAAATCTATTTCAGGTTGAGAATAGCTGGACCAGCTTTAATTTGTCAATAACTTAATCATCTTGTACAAACCAATTACAACATTAAAAACCTTCCTGTTTGCAATAGCGAAGTGCTGGAATTGAAAAACACTGTTCTAATTATTTGGAACCTGGGCAGAATACTGGAAAAAATGGCAACATACAGCAGACGTAAATTAATATATTTCACTAATCCAATTTGAGGCCTTTGCTAACCTTAGCAAAATGTATGTTACAGAATTAATATATGCTGAAGATCCAGGAACATTCACTGGCACACAGAGTCTTGTTATTACAACTAAGGGAAAATATTCAGGCACTGCCATATAGCAATTGTACTATAATGACTACCTAGAGCGCCATAAACCAGCAGGACGCATGGTCCATGGTCGTTTATACAGAGAGGAGCCTAAAGCCATTGAATGAGGTTGAAGCGTCTCCCACTCACTTCACGCCATGTGCCACATGGTAGCCAAGCCAAAACCTGGGTCTGGAAGGGAACTGAATTGAAGCCACTGACTGGAGCACTTACTGTGTGGCTGCAATCGCTTGATTGACATGCTAAGATATCCTTATTTAAGTTTTGTATTTTCAGTGATTTGGGGAAAAGAGCGGTGATGGGTGGTATGTTTGATTTTATTTTGAAGTATTGGATGTTCCTGCGGGAAAAGGTAGTTGGTAATGGAAGGTAATGGAATTATGAGCATATTACTAATGTGGTCTAGCTGGCTGACTCACTCTACTGGAGTCAATCAACAGTGTTTTTATACAATTTTGAAGAGGCAACACTCATGACTCTGTGTAAAAAGACAAAGGACATGAAAGAGCATCAGAACAGAACCCAGAATGTGATGGTGATATATTAATGAATAATATTAACATAGTTGATGGTAAATAAGTGTACATTTCTATATATTATTTTTACATAATTCCTTGGAAACTGTCAAAACTATTATGTAGAAATTGCATAATATGTTTTTTTTTCAATTCAGTCCACTAGAACAACGTATAAGCCAAAACCAGAAAGGAAAAAGAAAGTGAAGAGGGAAGGGACTTGGCAATCCCCATTAAAATAGATTTCCAAGATTAAGCTCCACAACACATTTTATTAAAAAATAATCAACGATACAGAAAAAATATCATACAGCAGTGTTACACCTTACTACGGCTGATGGAAGACCACATGAGGCTGCAGGAGCTAGTAGGTTAAAAATGTGTTTAAATATAGAGAATGCACTCCTCCAGATTCAGCACTCGCGCCAGCTTCAAAAGCCAAAACAATTGAATGAGAAATGTGTGCTAAGCATGCTGAGGAAGAAGGTAATGAGTGGGTCATGCAGTCTATGTGGGGGGGGGGGGTAGAAAGAGAGTATGCCTGCACTGAGGGTGCCCCACTTTTCGAGAAATCTTCAACTACATTTCACTACCATACTAGCAACCAGTGTTCCCTCTAAGTTGCGCGCACGCACATAACTTTTCGAGAGAGCGAACACGTCCTAAAATTGTGCTCACAGTACCTAACGGGAAGCTGGGGGGGGCAGTCCGTCCAGGGTGCTGCTCAAGAGGGGGGTGTCACCACGCTGGCACTCCTCCAGAGACGGACAGTAATGTCCGCCGCTGGAGGAGCAAGCTCGGTTGGGGAGATCAAGGATCTCCCTCCAACCGGCTTAAAATCAATCAAGGGAGCGGGAGGTCAATGCAGACCTCCGATCCTGCTCCCTTGCGATGCGCGCGGCAACTGATGCTGTGCGTCTGGATTTGAAATCATATCTCGGCGCACAGCACTGAAGCCACGCCCACCGCCTTCACTGCACCGGGCGGGACACAGAAGAAGAAGAGTCAAGAGGAAGAACGAAGAGGAGGAGGAGGGAGGAAAAGTAACTAACAGAGGAAAGGTAGGAAAACATTAAGTGAGAGTGGATTAGTAAGTGTGTGAGAGTGATGGGTGTTATGCTGTAGTTTATGCTGAATGTTTGTGAATGAGCGTGTGTGGAATAGCATGGATGTGTAAGTAGGGGGGTAGCATGGCATAGGGAGGCTGTAATCACATTCATATGATGCCCAGGTTCCAGCATGTACTGGCTGCCTGGACATGATAATATTGTTGTTTTTTTCTGTCCAATTTTGGTGTGTTATTTTTAATAAAGTGGGTTGGTTTTTTTTTTTTTTTTTATTAAAGGGGGGGTCATTTTCAGTTTCGGTCAAGTGAATGCTGAATTTTCGGTTTCGGTCCAGAATTTTCATTTCGGTGGATCCCTATATACTAAGCCAGACACTGAAGTGGTAGGCCTACACCACATGAATGTTTGGCTTAGTATATAGTGATAGGGGTTATGCTACATTATTGGCAATGTTTGGCTCAATGTATAGTGATGGGTGTTGTGCTGTGCCTCAGTATATAGTGATAGGTGTTATGCTGTTCCCCTGTCAATAGTTGTCTAACGACAGAAGCTATGCAGTTTTTCCCAATAAAAAAATTATATATATATATATATATATATATATATATATATAGATCCTTTATGCAGCCCGGAGCCCCGCTCGTGATTCGCTGATAATTAACTTTTGCAGTGAGAATTTCACCTTTAAAATAAACCATGGAGTCAAAAGGGTTGGAAATATATAGCTCCCCCCCTCGCAATGTGATTTTTTTCAGCTCCACCAACTTCGCTTTATATGGACTGTAGAAGCATATTGTGCGCACAAACTTTTGGCTCTGGGAAAAATTTTGCACAACAGAAAATTTCTGCGCACACCACCTAAGAAAAATTAGAGGGAACATTGCTAGCAACCACTACCATTTGAACCGGATCATGAGAGAGAGGAGAGAAGAGAGTAAATATACCGTATTGGCTCGGATATAGGCCGCCCCCGTATATAGGCCGCACCCTAAAAGTTTGGTGCTTTTTTAAAGAAAAAGTTTTTTTTCTTTAAAAAAGCACCAAAAAAAACATGCTGCCACTGTCCTCCCTCCCCGAGATATGCTACCACTGTCCTCCCCCCCGAGATACGCTGCCACTGTCCTCCCTCCCCGAGATATGCTGCCGCTGTCCTCCCTCCCCGCGATCCGCTGCGCTCCCTCCCCGAGATCCGCTGCCCTCCCTCCCCGAGATCCGCTGCCCTCCCTCCCCGCGATACGCTGCCGCTGTCCTCCCTCCCCGCGATACGCTGCCGCTGTCCTCCCTCCCCGCGATACGCTGCCGCTGTCCTCCTCTGCCCCCCCTCCTCGACTTACCGGAGCAGACTCCCGGGTGTCTTCAGGGCCGGCGAGGGACATCTACGCAATACGCGTATGCAACTTCCGGTACCGTTACCGGAAGTTGCATTTGCGTATTGCGTAAATGTCTCCCGCCGGCCCCGCAAGACACCCGGGAGTCTGCTCCGGTAAGTCGGGGGTGGGCAGAGGTAAAACGCTTAGATAACCTCCCGTGCCGGCACCCCCCCCCCCCCCCCGTGGGAAGTGCTGGCAGGGGAGGCTATCTGAGCGTATCGGGGAGAAGGATGCAGGTCCCCTGCACCGCTGCGGGGGTTCTGTATCTTAACCCCGCTGCCTGCCCGGCGCCCGGGACTGCATGTCCCGGGCGTCGGGCGCTAGAGCCCGAATATAGGCCGCACCCCCACTTTAAAAACTTAAAGTGGGGGAAAAAAGTGCGGCCTATATTCGAGCCAATACGGTATTTCAGGACAGGATAAATATCAAAAAATTTCTTACTTTGTCAGGTACACGACCACATTCCTTACAGCTTCACCATAAAAGTCACTACCTGCATAGGTGGCACCACCACATAAACAGATTCTATATACTTTTCTGTAGGTAAAGAAAATGACACATGATTCCATGATGCTTTTTACAGTGAAGCACAGTCCAAGAATATTTCCTAAATGTGAACATTCAGCCAATTTCTCTTTTATAAATGCACAGCTTAAGTATTTTTACGTGACTTTTGGAACCGAGTGGTGCTACAAGCTTCATGAGTACAATGTTGAGGTAGGACTGGCTGTGTAGGGTTATTGTAGCTAAGAGGAGAGATTACCAGGACATAACTTTGTGGCATACAGCTCTATCTCCCAGAAATATAAAATACAAATACTTAAATCCTACCAGATAATTCAGAAACATGAAAAGAGGAGACAGGGGCATGAAACCCTTTAAATGATCTTTATATATAGTATCACAGGGTTAATTTTAAATTTTGAACCTTTGTATCCATTTTTCATATATGAAAATTAAACATTGTAACAGTACAGCCAAGCCAATGACAATATACATTACCATGTACACCAGAAAGGCCTTCCATACATACACAGTTGTGATCAAAGGTTTGCATACCTTTGGAGAATTGGTAATCTATGTACCATTTTTAAAGAAAACATGAGTGAGCAGACATTTATTTTATTTCTTATGGGATATATTTCAACTGCAGGTTATAACAGAACGGCACAATCATAAAACAAAAGTCAGCAACAAAGAAACAAATGAAATGACCCGTTCAAAAGTCTGAATATCCTTAGTTTTACTTTAGCATCAATGACAGCGTGCAGTCTTTCGTAATACATATAACAAAAACTGTCTGCGCTTCTTACCCTAATAAAGTTGGCAACAAATATATAAACAATATATAAATGAGAGGTTTTGGTTATATGAATTGGCCAAAGCATAATTAATCTCACCCGCCACGTCAAGGCACACTCTCAATAGGGTGAGAACCTACTCTCACCTCCTACATAGTGGGCACACAAAGCAGTTTATACTGCTACCAAAACCTTTTCGTAATAGTTGTCTATGAGGCCCCAAATCCTTGCAGGTGGTATAGCTGCCCATTCTTCATGGCAAAAGGCCTCGAGGTCATAGTAACATAGTAACATAGTAACATAGTTCATAAGGTTGAAAAAAGACCAAAGTCCATCAAGTTCAACCTATATACATATTGTGTCCCTACCGTGTTGATCCAGAGGAAGGCAAAAAACCCTTATGAAGCAGATGCCAATTGCCCCATACCAGGGGGAAAATTCCTTCCCGACTCCAAATATGGCAATCAGAATAAATCCCTGGATCAACGTTCTGTCCCTATTAATTTACTATCCATAACTTGTGATATTATTGCTTTCAAGAAACACGTCCAGGCTCCTTTTAAACTCTTTTATTGAGTTTACCATTACCACTTCCTCTGGCAGAGAGTTCCATAGTCTCACCGCTCTTACTGTAAAGAACCCCCGTCTGTGCTGGTGTAGAAACCTTCTTTCCTCCAGCCGTAGAGGATGTCCCCTTGTTATAGATACAGTCCTGGGTATAAATAGGTCCTGGGAGTGATCTCTGTACTGCCCCCTTATATATTTATACATAGTTATTAAGTCCCCCCTAAGCCGTCTTTTCTCCAAACTAAATAACCCTAATTCTGATAATCTTTCTGGGTACTGCAGTCCTTCCATTCCCCTTATTACTCTGGTTGCCCGTCTTTGAACCCTCTCCAGCTCCACTATATCTTTCTTGTACACTGGTGCCCAGTACTGTACACAGTATTCCATGTGTGGTCTGACTAGTGACTTGTACAATGGTAGAATTATTTCCTTGTCATGGGCATCCATGCCCCTTTTGATGCACCCCATGATTTTATTTGCCTTAGCAGCAGCTGCCCGACACTGGTCGCTACAGGTAAATTTACTGTTAACCAAGACTCCTAAGTCCTTTTCCATGTCAGTCGTCCCCAGTGTTTTCCCATTTAATACATATTCCCAGCCTGGATTTTTCTTCCCCATGTGCATAACCTTACATTTATCCGTGTTGAACCTCATCTGCCACATCCCAGCCCAAGCCTCCAACCTATGCAGATCCATTTGTAATCGTGCACTGTCCTCTATTGTGTTAACCACGCTACAGAGCTTAGTATCGTCTGCAAAGATTGATACTTTACTATACAATCCCTCTACAAGGTCATTAATAAATATATTAAAAAGAATAGGACCCAAAACTGACCCCTGTGGTACCCCACTAGTAACAGTCACCCACTCAGAGTATGTACCATTAATAACCACCCTCTGTTTCCTATCACTGAGCCAGTTACTTACCCACATACACACATTCTCCCCCAGCCCAAGCATTCTCATTTTATGTACCAGCCTTTTATGTGGCACCGTATCAAATGCTTTGGAAAAATCAAGATATACGACATCCAGCGATTCTCCCCGATCCAGTCTTGAGCTCACCTCCTCATAAAAGCTGATCAGGTTAGTTTGACAGGACCGATCCCTTGTAAACCCATGCTGATATGGAGTCATACATTTATTTTCATTGAGATACTCCAAAATAGCATCTCTTAGGAAACCCTCAAACAGTTTACATACAACAGAAGTTAAACTAACAGGCCTATAATTCCCCGGGTCACTTTTTGTCCCCTTTTTGAATATTGGCACAACATTTGCAATGCGCCAGTCCTGGGGAACAGACCCGGTCACTATAGAGTCCTTGAATATTAGAAATAGGGGTCTGTCTATTACATTACTTAACTCCCTTAGAACGCGGGGGTGAATGCCATCTGGACCTGGTGATTTGTCTATTTTGATTTTTTTTAGGCGGCACTGCACTTCTTCCTGGGTTAGACAGGCGACATGTACTGGGGCATTTATCTCATCCTGCTGTATATTACCTGGCATTTCATTTTCCTCTGTGAATACAGCAGAGAAGAATATATTTAATAGATTCGCTTTTTCCTGATCCCCGTCTATAACGTCTCCCTCATTACTTTTTAAGGGGCCGACGCTTTCATTTTTAACCTTTTTACTATTTATATAGTTAAAGAACATTTTGGGGTTTGTTTTACTCTCTTTGGCAATGAGTCTTTCTGTCGCCACTTTTGCTGCTTTTATCTGATTTTTACATATTTTATTTTTTTCCCGATAGCTTCTTAGTGCTTCCTCACTGCCTTCCTGTTTTAGTAGCTTAAATGCCTTTTTTTTGCCATTTATTGCCACCTTTACATTTTTATTTATCCACATTGGTTTTCTCTTGCTCCTGACACTTTTATTCCCATACGGTATGTACTTTTCACAGTGAGAATTTAAGATATTTTGAAAAATCTCCCATTTAGTATCTGTGCTTTTGTTTTTGAGGACATTTTCCCAATTTACAGTGTTAAGGGCTTCTCTTAGTTGATCAAACTTTGCCTTCCTAAAGTTCATAGTTCTTGTGGCTCCTCTAAGAGTTCCCTTATTGAACGACAAGTTATAATGTATTATATTGTGATCACTATTTCCTAGGTGCCCTCTGACCTGCACATTAGTTACTCTGTCAGGTCTGTTGGTTAATATTAAGTCCAGTAGAGCGCCCCCTCTGGTTGGGTCCTGTACCATTTGGGACAGATAATTATCTTTACTTATAGTCAGAAAGTGGTTTCCTTTATGAGATGCAAAGTCTTTGGTCGTCTTGCATGAACCGCATGTTTGAGATCTCCCCAGAGTGGCTCGATGATATTAAGGTCAGGAGACTGTGATGGACGCTCCAGAACCTTCACCTTTTTCTGCTGTAACCACTGGAGAGTCAACTTGGGATTGTGCTTTGGATCACCGTCGAGCAAGAGCATCCAATGCGCAGCCTTCTAGCGAAAGAATGCAAATTGTCTGCCAGTATTTTCTGATAATACGCTGCATTCATCTTGTCATCAATTGTCACAAGATTCCCTGTGCCTTTAGAGCTCACAGACCCCCAAAACATCAGTGAGCCACCACCATGCTTCACAGTCGGTTTGGTATTCTTTTTGCTATAGGCTTTGTTGACCCCTCCCCCTACACAGCACTTATGGTTGTGACCAACTTACAGTGTGTCAGAAGTTGTGAGGTGCATCAAGGTGTTTTTTTTTTTTTTTTTTTTTTTACAGCATTAGCTTAGTAAAGGCTTCTTTCTGGTATCGTGGTATTGCGCTCCTTTAAACAACCACACGTCTTTTCCCAGAGCAGGCTGTATTTCTCCTGAGGTTACCTGTGGGTTTTTTTCTTTGTATCTTGAACAATTCTTCTGGCAGTTTGCAGCAGAAATCTTTTTTGGTCTGTCTGACCTTGGCTTGGTATCAAGAGATCCCTGAATTTTCCACTTCTTAATAAGTGATTGAACAGTACTGACTGGCATTTTCAAGGCTTTGGATATCTTTTTATATCATTTTCCATCTTTATAAAGTTCCATTACCTTGTCACCCAGGTGTTTTGACAGTTATTTTCTGCTCCCCATGGCACAGTATCTGGCCTGTTTAGTGCATCCACATGAGAACTAACAAACTCATTGCCTAGTTATACACAGACACTAATTGCAATTTAAAAAGCCACAGGTGTGGAAAATTAACCTTTAATTGCCATTTTAACCTGTATGTATCACCTTGTGTGTCTGTAACAAGGCCAAACATTCAAGGGTATATAAACTTTTATTCGGGCCATTTGGGTGATATCTGTTATCATTATAATTTAAAAAGGAGCCAAGCTATGTGATTATAAATGGCTTCATATGATCACTAGCCTTAAATAAAACACTTTTTTGCATGATCATATTTTCAAAATCAATGCCAAAAGTTCACAATTTCTGCCAGGGTATGAAAACTTTTGAGCACAAATGTAGATCAGCAAATTGTTCATCCAGACAATCCCCCCAAGCAGTCAGGGCATCTTTGTCTTCTATTGTCAGATGGTTATTTTAATTGCATAGCTCTGCTTCCTAAAACAAACATCTGTTGTAATGTATTGATCTGTATGTTAATATAGCATTCTATTCAAATAGTTATTTATATAGCTGTGCAACAATAAAACACTTTTAAATAATCTGTTAAGAGTTTCCTGTAGCCTAGCTGGGAGTGTTTATGTACTGTATTGGATTTGAATGCAAACGGCGTTAATTGGTGTTCTATTGACTATGCTTTTTAGATGTATGTAAAAAGGGTGGGCAATTGATAACACATGAAGGACTGGGTCAAGGATAGGTAAAGATATCCTTTAACTGGGATATCTCAGGCATTGTGCTATGACCGCCTTGCATAATAGTTAAAAGGACAGTTTGCAGTTCCAGTGGGCCCCACTAAAGCAGAATGCATAGTAACCCCTTCTTTATATATATTTTTTGAAGGACAAATAGAGCAACCAGTTAAGTTGACCAAAATACCACAAACTATATTAATGTGTCTTGAACTGGATGCAGCCCAACATGCATAAGTTTTTCTATGGGTTTTGGAAGTTATGGGCACAGAATGGGACAACTCTTTGGGGAAAAATGTTTGGTGAAGCCTCTGTCTCGTGTATGTTTTTGGAGTATAAACAAGCCGGGGTATTTCACTAGGAGCATTTGAAACTTCTCACACAACCAGTTTCAATTCCTGGCAAAGAGAGACGTAACGCCAATTTCCAGAAAATAGTTGGGGGGCAATCCCCATATACATTTGGAAAAGGGACACAATAGAAATTTAAAGAGACCTCTCAATTATCATATATATATATATATATATAAAGCATCTGGTGGTTGGAATGCCTCTATAGATTAATGGGATATTTGAACATGGCTATTTGTGTTACACATTAAGTGCCACATTGGCTTGCCAGGTCTGACCGTTAGTAAAGGTCGTATTCAGCTGCATATTTTGGCCTAGGGTGACAGGTCTAGACGACTCCTGTGCTGGGGCATCGTCAGGAACCCAGTCAATGTGCCCAGATTTTTGCAATGGATTATATATATATGATGAGTGCTGTATTCTTAACTAGTCCAAGGATTTCTAGCTTCTTCCAGCACAATTACTGAACTGTATTTCAGGCTCCCCATTTCTGCAGATTACTTGCCAATGCCCCCAACACATACGTGGAAAGGAGTCTCTGGCATGTCAGAAAGGCAGCAATAAAAATAATAAATGTGTGAAGGGTTAAAGGAAGTGTTAGACGCGGGACTGGATAACTGCTGGCATCTTGCATATATTGGGTTAATATGACATGTGGGTAGCCACCAGGCAGAGGCTGACCACTGGCCCGTTCCACCAGCTGTGGGGCTCTCCAGGCTGCGCTGCCTACGAAGACCAAGAAGGGCAGTACAAACTCAGTCCATGTATCCATGAGGTAATACTGCTGGTGACGCAGAGCTGACTGAACGCACGTCTACCTGCTACCTGTCGGAACACGGTATGTTGGCGAAGCGTCACTTCCGGTTTGCTACCTGAGACGATCACTTGCCTTCCGAAAGTACAAGTTCGAGCTGTCGACGAGTTTCGGGTAGGATGTGGATTTGGATCGTGACGCTTGCGCTGGGTAAGTGGATCGGAATTAGAGAAAACCATCGCCAATACATTCGGATTATTAGTAACTATCGCTCCCTTCTCGCGCTCGCCGCACCTGGGCTTTATTGTAATGTCTCTCGCTTTCGGTCTTTCTTAACTTGGTCGGACTTTTTAGTGGTTTTTAAGCTCTGTTTGTGGCCTCCCCGGGTTAGTGAGGAATGTAGTGGAGATCCGCCCCATACAGTCTCCTGGTTCTGGGGTCCCCAGCCGGGATTCTGCGGTAAGAAATGAGTGATTTCTGGCTACTGGAATATGCCGACCTCCAGCTGGGATAAAAGCCCGACAACTCCGGTTCAGCTCCCAGTGGCTGCCGAACGTATCTTGCTGTTCTTCATCTGAATTATGCTTTATACAGGGCCGGCTCTCTCCCTTTAGAGAATAAACAGTTCAGCCTTTTCCTCAACCCCTCTCCACATACCACCCCGTCCTGGACAAACCCTAACTAGTCCCAGTGTAAATAGTGTGTGTGTATATATGTATATATATAATTATTCCACTGTATCAATGAATATATCCCCCTGTCCCCTCACGAGTCCCAGCGTAGTGTGTGTGTGTGTGTATATATATAATATATATATACACACACATACATATATATTATATATATATATATATATATATACACATACATATATATATATATATATAATATATATGTATGTGTGTGTATACACACAGACTATATCCAATGAATATGGACTGTGTCCCGTAAAAGTGCACCCCATTAGTGGCCGCAGAATGTAATCTCTGTTGCAGCTTCTGTCCCTTCGGTCTTGTCGCCTGCAATAACGATGCCATCCGTATTGGTGCCCGACCTGTTAATCACAGAGTCCACGACTGAGCTGTGTCATGCAAAGCAGAACCCTGTCCTGGGTGCAGAGAGGTTTATTCACTAAAGCCTACTTGTCTGTAGAGTTTGAAGGAGATTTGTGGCTTAAACCCTGTGACTTCACTTACATGAGGAAGGTCCAACCCCAATAAATTTCTGCTCCTGGAATGGCTCTGTAAAATGCATCTTTAACCCTTTGACTTCCTAGGGTCGGGGGCGCATTATTACATTTAGTCGGCAATCCTATACAGAGCTAAACCCTTTAACGCGGGAGACCTATACATTGTTTGGAAGGAACCTACTTTAGGGTAAACTGTGTATACGTGATATACTGGTAAAAATACATAAAACGCAGCCCCCTGGTATTTCCCCATCAATTTCAAAACCAATAGTAAAAGTAGTTTCAACAGAATAGTCTTCTTTAGAAGCCCCTGGTTGTTAACGTATCCAATAGATGAGGTGGTATTCCCATAGATTGCACACACAGCCCATGAAGTTGCGGTACACTGTATATAGGTAGGGGTTAAATTCTTAATGCTCAAGACAGACTCTTAGCAGAAGATGTAACCTTTCTGTCTTGGGGACTACAATGCATTTTCATATTGTAGCTGAGAGTGATAGGAGTTGAAGTTAAAAACGTTTTCTACCTAGTTGGCTGAGTGCTTGGGTAGATCTTTGTGTTAAATCTGACAGGTATGGTGTATTATGCATTGTACAGGGCCTGCTCAGACCTTGTCGTGTTGGGCCTTCATAATGAATAAAGGAGTGAGTTGAAACCACAACTTTCTTACAGACTCTCCATTTAGTGAATAAACCCTCCAGTGTCTCACACTGACCCTACCGCCTTGCATTAACGTTTTGAAACAGTGTTTCTAGTAAGCGACCAGTATGTGGATCTGTGAATAAAAAGGCACTCTATTATGCCATAAAAGGTGATCTTCTTTATAAGTATTAGGCTATTAAAAAGTAACTACCATGTTGGAAGCGACAATATTGGATCTGCGACAAAAACTTCCAGAAAGCTGCTCGTTCCTTTTTAATGCGTCGTGTAATACCACAAGATATTGTACCCGTCGGGTCTGTGGCCCCCTTTTTAAATCGCCCTCTACAGCTGCATTGTCTGATCTCGCAAATAGAAAAGGCTTTGTTGTTCCATATTTCCTCCACTCCCAGGAATTATACACCCCAAAAACTGCCCATGGCCGGAATCCAAAAAGCTTTAATTAGAAGTGAGTTTAGGACTAATTATACTTCTATGTAACTAGCGTAGGCTGCCTATGGCTTTGGCACGTAGACTAAATTGTAAACATTAACACTAGCAGACAATATTACATAACAGCATTCATTCCTCCTGTATGAGTCCCTGATACATCCCGGTTCAAAGTCCAAATAATATAGAAATAAACCCAAATCTTGAGTTTTAAGGAAACGTAAAACTCAACCCTGTTATTTTCTGTTGATCCATTGGCTGTCTTTATCCTCCATCTTTTTAAATTATTTGTCTGCAGGGCTGCGGGGTGTGTTGTGCATGCAGATTCGCATGGAAAATGCTGCTTATGGAGTGGTTGGAGGCTCCGTGAAACTCTGGTGTAGCTTCTCCTCACTCTATCCCATCTCTGAACATGTCTCGGTGGACTGGAGCTACCGCGTTCCAGATGGGGGTCCGACTGTAACTGTGAGTAGGCTGATGGGACTGTGGGAGCAAAGTAGAAGAAAACATTGTTACAGATAAGTTTTTAATCTTCTGACGAGCAAGGATTTGTTTTATAGTCGCAAATGTAAAAAATGAATGCATGTTTTAAGAATTGGTTCTGCAAGTTTACTTGACTTCTATACCTCCACCGCGTTCCTAGATACACACAGGTGACCTGAAACAAAATATCACAAGGTAGGGTTATGTGCCAAAAGTATATCCGCCTCACAATATAAGAATAGAATATTTTGTCCAAGTATGCCACCCTTTTTACATCTCTGGTGCTCCCGCTTTTGTGGGTTATACCCATACCCAACAACCTGCATCATCGTCGTTGCTTGGGTCATAGTCCACAGTGTCCTATTTGCCATATTTTTATTGTTTATTGAAATGAAATATTTATAACCATTTGTGTGGGGTTTTTTTATTCTATTTATTTATTGACACACATTTCTTTTAAATGTCTAAAGGGTCAGTTGTTGGTGGCCTTTCCTATATTTGTAAGGATCCCATGTGCATTAAAACAATGCCAGACTTCCCCTGCAGATAGAATGAATTCATTCTGAATGGCATCTCCCCTAGCTGATCGCAGGCATGGGGCATTAAGTGCAACCAACTTTGAGATTATTGATGGATTATGGAATAAACAGTGTGACTGCTTTTGGTAGCAAATCATGCATAAGTGTCTTAATTCCCCATTCTTGTTATGTGTTCTGGCAATTCCAGTTTATAATGACAGTGATTCCGGTTACTGCTCCGGTATTAACATGTGACACATCCACTTAAAACTAATGACTACATCAATCCTCATGCTTGGTATGCCTATGGAAAATTAATATGCATTGAAATATACAGCCCTGCTAATTATGATCAATCTAGTGTATATTGAACCATTTGATTTAATTCATGTATGGCCTATGCTGTGAATAGAGAATAGTAGTTCTGTATAAACTGAATGAACATTTTAGGAAGTGGCAAGCCCATTTTAATGGTCACCAAATCAAGGACTGACCGATAAACCTTTCTGCTCTCCTTTAGCTCTTACACTACCAGTCCGAAGCATACCCTATTTTGGATGGACCCTTCAAAGATCGTGTACAGTGGGAAGGAAATGTGAAATCTGGTGATGCCTCTATCTCACTGAGTGACCTGAGACTGACAGATAATGGCACTTTGTACTGCACAGTGCGAAATCCACCAGATGTCCATGGAAATGTTCCACAGACCAAGCTAACTGTCACCTTGGAGAGTACGTATACACGTAGGGCAAGAGGGGGCAGTTTAGTTACTCCCTTAAAATATTGGCAGTTGTGCTTTGGGTGATGAAGGGGACAGAAGAAAGTGTTGTGTTGTGAAAATATTGGATACACAATTTTGAATATGCCTGCATCAGTGTTTTGTTGGTATTCAAGATTATACATAACTGTACACCCAACATAAAGGTGAACCTACACCTATAAAGTGGTACCTTGTCAATTTTCAATGAGGTACACTTTAAACTAATGTCTATGATAATACACCATGATGTAATCATACCAAAGAACTTTCTTGCTCTGGCTACCTGGAGACCCCCTTGCGGCCTGTGGGTGGGTGGTCCTGCTGATGTTGGTGGGTGTAGGGAAGTGGGCAGGGAGTGGGCTTGCCACAACGCAGCTCCCGCGACCACACAGACACCCAAACGGAGACATAAACCAAGAGAGGCTTTGCCACGCCGACACCCAAACACACAAACCTGGACAGTCTCTGCCACATCAGGTATGGCTAAAACTCAATGGCTTACTCGGTTACGTCAGGAGAAAAATCCGAGAGTTACATATGCGTGTCACAGCTTACGAACGCAAACGTTCCCTTTTGGGCATTTGAAAACAATATTAAATGTTCTCATTTGTGCATCCTGCAGGCATTCACTTCAAATTCAGCACAGCTATCCTGCTTTCAGCTTTGGTGTTCATCCCTTCAGCTCTGGTCTCATTGGTGCTGCTCATTAGGATGAACAAAGCAATTAAGAGGAGGAGATCTAGGACTCAGAAATGGAGGAAATCGCCTATTGAAGAATGCCGAGAGTGAGTGAGACTGTCTTATTTTGTGGATAATTTCATGTTTCCGTGTACGTCCCCTTTGAAAAAATCTCTGAGTTTTTTGGGATTAGGCTGTCTTCTTTTAAATGATATTCACTAACCAAGCATCTTCTGATTAGGGTCACTTGTTTGTCTTTTGTCACAATGTTTGCATATGTTTTTGTTTAAAAGGAGCCTTGTCTACGTCTTTATAACTTGTGTAGATAACTGACAAACATTTATCTCCAGCTATTGTTCCATGAGGTAACACCAGAGAACAACCAATGGAAAATATCCTAAATATCTACTAAAAACTCCATCATTGTACTTGTCTCCTAAAAGTGTCTGTGTGTTGGGGGGGGGGGGTTGTTGAGAACATCATCATCCATAATACCCCCCTTAACCCATTCCCTGTTGAGGGGAATGTTTGTAATAATAAAATTACCCTATGGAAGACACAGACCCCAACCACGTGGGTGAAGGGGGTTAAAAGTTGCCAAGTGCCCCATCCGGATTCAAGACAGAAGTAAACAGTCCTAAGACGTAGCTCAAGAAAAAGGACCATGCAAAAATAAAAACATTAAAAAAATAACCCTGGTTGTGTGGGAGTGCATGTATGTATTCGCATTCAAGCATTTGGGGGCACTGGTGCACAAAAGTATATATACACGTCTCCCCTACAGATAGATGTTTATGCAGGAGGAGCTTGTAAATCACCTTGCAATCCCCTGTTGTTTTTCCAACACGTACTTAGATTAGTTGTCTGCTTTCTTTTTAAAAAGAAAACACTTCTCATACACTCAACTCATGCATGTTTGCTTGCTGCCAGCTCGCAGTTTAGTAAATTTAAGCAGTATTTGCTCTTGATGGCATAAAAGGAACATCTATTCAGCTCCGAAGGGTATCTAAATGTGTACCTTACAACGGCCACAAAGCTGTATAACTTAAAATTGTTATCTTTACTTTTATTTTAATGAGCTTGGTCCTTCTCAGATGAATGATCTCCAATAAAAGCTCTTTCCCAATTTCTTCAAATGAAGAAGTGTTGATGTTTTTGTGTGCTGTGTGCCTGAACACACCATTTAACTAACTCTATTTAATAAAGGGTGGCCCTAAGTCATCAACAGATATACATTTTCCAATGTGTATGTATGTATGTATGTATATATATGTATATATATACATATATATATATATATATATATATTCCAATCACTATGTACATGGTTGCTCTATGTTGGGATTCCATAGGGCCATATTGGATAGTTGGTATTATGCTATATTGTATATATTAGAATCTGAGTTCCATAATCGTTAGATAGATAAAAGCATGATGCATATAATATAGAAAATGCATTTAATTTACCGGGTGACACAAGCTGTTCCAGCCATCTGTGTATCATAAAGCAGAGTATCCAAGATGCAGATTAACCTTAACTATACCAAAGCTGCATAACAGAAAGTATATACCCCAATGCAAACTTTAAGCAGTCTTCCCAATTTTTTTTTACAGTCTTAGGGTCTCTAATGGATGGCTTGCATAGCATCACATAAATGGGTTTGACTTTTGCCGTTATCAAGTTATTTTTATGTGTATTACATTGTATGTAACAGTGCATCAAAGTTTCCTGTGTATGCTGGGCCATAAATAGCTGTATATTTTATTACCGGCGATGCATTGTAGGACCTCACTGTGGACCATCATAGCTCTTTCCACCTACTTCCTTTCTTTTGTTTGTCACTTTGATGCATCTCATTTTGCAACTTTCTTTGCGTGATTTTGCAGTTGCAGATGTGGGGATAACGCGGCAATCCAGGATCATCAATCAACCCCTGGCTGCTTAGCGCGCTGTTATCAATGTGGGGTGAGTTGTTTCTTCGATTTTTCTTGGTGTTGGTTGGTATCTTTGGTACCTGCATTGCAGCTGCCACGGTTATCTACTGTTACACAGAGCAGCTTTTGTGTCATTAATTATTTAACACAGTTCCCAGGAGACCTTTTCCTAAAGCTGACGGCAAAACAAATTACTTCCAGTAATGGACACGAAAAGCCTTATCAAGTACAGTATAGTCATTATGGACGATACCTGCTGTTTCTGCAGTTTAATATTTAAGGGATGTCTCTTTTGAGGCAGAAAAGCACCTGGTTGATTTTGTAAAATGTAAGTTGTTGGTGTTGACCGTATTTATGGTTATCTCCAAGTAGAAAGGTAGGGAGTCCTTCAAAGAAAGTGGTATGAGCAATATCTTAAGACACGGAAGGAAGATATGGCTATTTTTTTTTCTGTAGGCACCTCTGTATCCTGTTCTTTATGAAAACAGTACTGAAGGCCTGTCAGGGCCAATATAGAGGAGCTGAAGCTTGTACACTATCCAAACTCATAAAGATGCTTGCGTAGTAGCCAATCTAATATGTGTATAGTCAAGCCTAGGACAGCAGACCTCGAGACTCTCTGTATCTGGCAGCTGCGCTTTGTAAATGCCCAACTTTATCAGAGACAATGTGAGGCTGTGTGATCAGTATTAAAGCCCACTGAGTCCCAGACACTGGTGTCATGCACAAGAGTGTGGGATCTGCTTATTATTTCTGCACTCTGTTCTCTTATTCTCTCTGCTGTCACTGATCCCTCTCCTACTCTCTGCTTTGTGAAAAGACTTTTTTTCCGATTTTGGACCTCTCCAACGAGGTTTGATTTTCTGTATCGGGTGTAGGTTGCTTTATGTATACTATATTGTGTTATGTCTTGCTTGTTTGCAATATATAATGTGTTTATGTACCATAGTAGCGTGATCATATGCTTGAAAATGCATATGATGGCTGGAGTGTCCCTTTAAGAGACATCTCCGGCTGGTTATTGGTGAGAGTTGGATTGAGCAAGAAGATAACTGATCCATTAACTGGCGTCTGCAAAATCTATTAAGGGTGGAATAGATTGGTATTGAGGGCTTTGAACATAAAGTAATCATGAATGCCAAGCAGATGAAAGAAGTCTGCAGAAGCACACTCAAATTTATGTATTCCTATTTAAGGTAAATATATTGGGGTTTTAGACATACCCATCCTGTTGATAAGCAATTTACGTTTTATTCCCATGATTCCTTTTCTAGGTTGGATTTTTTTTTTGTTCCAGAGCCTATGTTACATAGAGTTACAGACACGCAAATATTCCCGATAGTTATTTCTGACTGTGCTCCGGTGTGTCTTGACCAGTCAGTTCTCCTTTAATTGGAGGTTTCCCTCCAATCTCTTTCACTCGATTTTCGGTCCTTTCTAGAACGGGAATGGCTTAATTATGGAGATGACAATCTTGAGCACGTGGATGATATTAATTTACTCTGGGAGGCTTCCAAGTCGGTGTTATGGGGACATATTATTAATGTTGCGGGATGCAGAAGGGAGGCCGAGGAAAAGCCTATTCTATGCTATGCGCTACTCAAACGGCTCAGATTTCCGATGATTATCTGAGGAACAGATATTTCCGCTGGGAAGCTTCAGCCAAGCAGTCCACTTTCAAAAAGCACTATATTACCCGCTTGAGGGGTTCTCCATTCTGCCACCGCCGGGTGGTAGGCCTTTCTCTGCTAGGGAGAGGGCACTTTTGCTGACTATATCGGCAGTTAGTAAGAGAGTCATTTTTGCCCAATGGATTCAATCCAGTCCACAGAGTCTAGATATGGCTCTGAGTCGGCTGGACTTTCGTATGTATTGGCTGGAAGCGACCCTGCATAGAGAGGTGAAGGATGAATCCTTTTTCAAAAAATGATCTGCGTTTATTGCTATTAAGGGTGAAACTATTAAGTTTCCTTTACAATATGTTTAGACTCCAGATATTGCGCGGAGCCCCAACAATTCAACAGTTTCAGCCCTCTTGATCTGTATCTGGGGTGCTGTGGGTCATTATTTCTGTTGTCCTTCTATACTATAATCTGACTGGCTTGTATTGTGTGTTTTATGTCTCTATAATTTGGATTGCTGTATTTATCGCTGTATGACTTTTGTATTGTACTTTGTTTTGGCTCGTCTACATTGTAAGTTTTTTATATGTACTATCCTCTGAATAAAAGTTTAAAAAAACAAAAAAAAAGTTTTAAAGGGCAATACACCATAGCTTTTATTGCCACATGAAATCCCAGGAATAGGTGTCACTCTCATCAACATTGATGCAATATACTTTATTAAACATATTAATAGTTCCTGTCTTGCCAAGTGCTTAACATGGCTGATACAGAACCAAATATTTTTCACACATGATTTGTTGTATGTATAAGTTTACATTGTATGTCCTTTTGTGCAGGCGGTGGTGTACTGTTTAATGTTTGCTGTAAAGTGTAAATATTCACTGTGATTGAAACGGCTCACAGAAGGTCTTATCCAAAGTACTACATTTAGAATAATAATTCCTATGCATTTTGAGTGTCCATGCCCCCCCAGAAATAGTCATGCAACATGTAGGCCCATTCACGCTATTCAGATATATGTATAGCAATTGCCTGTGGACACTATACCAGGGAACATGTTGAAAGGCTTAATTGCCATAATCGCGGAAAACTGACTTGAATAGTATTGCCGTAAAGAACGAGCTTGGTATGGTGCTTGAGCAGGGAAGGTCACCTAAAAGTTCAGGACTGGCAGCAATGGCCACCTCCAGGTCTGCAAGCACAGGAAGTTTATTGGTAGAAAATTATTTACAACCAGCTGTCTGAGTACTGTATTTTATACTTAAGGTGGAAAATAAGCCCAATTCAAAGCTTCTGGTACCTTCATGGATATCAGGATATAGAAATGCTTTCTCCTCAAACATCCTCACCACCTTCACTTAACATTACAAAATTAACGCACATTCTCAACTGAACAGATTAGGACAAGGCTACATTTTGTCAGACTTGGTGTTACTGGTGGCAGACAATCTCTTATCTATGTTTATTTTATGATATCTACAGGAATATGATGATGATTGAAACAAATCTTCTGTGCCGTTGAGATGTCTTTGAAGATCTTATAAATTTAAAGGACTGCTCATGAAGAGGACACCAAGAAGGAAAAAAAAACATGGAAGTCAGAAGCAATGGAAGACAGATATATTACCTGTGTTTCCTGTACTTGAGATCGGTCATACATGCGAACTATGATTTCTGAGTGTTTTTCTGGAGAAGAATTCTGAACGGCATCTTTTTTCTGCTCAGTTATTCTCAAAAGGGATTTATTTTTTCCTCAAGAATTATTTACTTTATTATGAATTTTGACCCCCCCCCATGTTAAGGCTACTTAAGATAGATGTTTTTTATTTAACTATATCCTATATTAAAATGATCTGAATATTGGAAGGGTTACCCTGGGGTCAAATGCTGCTAGGGACCCCAGTGCCTTAAATTACACAGACACAATGTGTTTTTTCAGTATTCTGATGTGGCTCCACAAAGACAGCTTTTTTTTTTTTTTTTTTGCACTATAGAATGCTTTTGATGTTGGATTTACACTGTGGTGCTGTGCATGAGTGTTTGTCATTAATTTATATGTATGATAGAATTATATGAAATCAACCAATACATTCTGTTAATCTGCTGCTTAATGACTACTGAAGTAGTCTGTAAATTTCCCTCCCTATAATTATATCTAGAATTAGGTTTTTTTTTTTTGTTTTTTTTTACTAGCGTGTAAAATAACTTTTTTAACTGACTGCTGTTTGTAAATAAGACGCAGATAGTGTGCTGTTACGGGCAAATCCTCTGCATTCCACACCATTAAATATATTGTATTAAATGTGTGCTTCTGAATTCTGCAATTGGATTGAAAGTTAAGTGCAGAGGTAACTAAACTTTTGACTGTAGATAGACTTTTGCGTGTTCTACATGGGCTGCTGTTGCATGTTATATGACCAAAAAGGATTCTTAAAGGTAATACGAATTATACCTATTATAACTTATGACATACATTTCCTTTCCTGCTGCCACCATAGTCTCTTATGAGGAACATCCCTCTCCAGATGACACCCTTTGGTATTGAGAAATGCAATGATCTCATGTTATACATAACTTCCAATGTACGTTACATTTCATACACAAGGTCCTACCAATGTGGGATATTTACATAAGCAATTTACCTCACGTTTGGAGGACTGTTGGTGTTTCATTGGCCGCAGGCTTCTTAAAGTGAATAATCTGGATGCTGCTCTTGTGCGGTCTGGTCCTGCCTCTGTTTAACTGATTAGAGAGTACTGAAAACACAGCTGCATTCAGAAACCCAGTACAAAATTATGCCCAGGCTCGGTATCTCCTGCAGCCTCCATGGCTCGGTATAGGTTTTTTTTTTTTTTTTTTTTTTTTTTTTTTTTTTTGCCCTCTTTGTTAAAATATATACAGTATCTGCCTCCACCAAGTAACAGCAATGGCAGGAGGCTAAAAATCATTCCGTAATGGGACTCTTCTAGTAATTTCTCATCTTGCTGTGTTCCACTATAGCTTGCCTTCTCCTCCCCTCCTCAGTATAACCGTGTGGCGTCTGTTATTGCTTGAGTTAACACTATCACCAGCCTTGTCTGATATAAGAAAATAAATGCAGTATAGATCCTCAATTTTCTACCATAGGTTATGTTTGATGTTTGCCATAAATATAAATTTGATTCATATGATGCACAGGGATTTTTTGAGTGCTTTGTTTCCATAGTAATCGGGCCAGCATTCATAGCCCACATAATATGTATAAGACATTGGATTTATTCAGTTCTCTCTACTTTGATGTTTTTCTCAAGCATAATTGTTCACAAAAGAATGCATGAGTACTGTGAGTACTTTCATATGCGTTTTCTAAACGAATATAACAAACACTTACCTGAAGTGTCCAAAAAACTAAATCCCTCTTTCTTATACCACCTTCTCAGGCACACAATGCTCTCCCTACGTTCCTGCTGTGTCCCTGATGTAGTGCATGGTACAGAATTCCAGAGAATATTACATTGGAGGTTCTCTTACGTTTCTGACCTACTGCCCTAAAATTATTTTTTAGGAACCCACCTGCCATTAACTTTGTATTGCGTTGGATCTTCCCCCACCCCTCCTGGAATCTGTCTACCTAGTCTGCAAAAATGGCGAACCTGAGCACCATACCTGGGAATTTTTGAGCTCTGGCTACCTAGAGCCTTCTCTATTTAAAGGGGGAATGGGCAGGGAGCAGGATGCTGGGATCCCAGCGACAGATTACCCTAATTAAATCCCTTAAAGACAGAAACTGTCTAGTCTTCCTAGCATTATGGTTCCTCATATATGATATGCAAGGATTTATACTTTAAACTCTTTTTGCCTTTTAACGCCTTCTTTGCTTGTTACTCCACTTAAGAGTTTTCACTGACGAATGATCACCACTATTTGCCTGTTCTCTTCAGAATAAAAGTAGCAGAGCCTTCAAAAGCAATATATAACCAAAATAAAATGATACCACCCATTGCAACCCTTTCTCCAAGTGATTACCACTGTTTCAGCTCCATGGTAATTAATTACCGTCATGTGAAAACTGGATATAACTTACCTAATTCAGGGCTCTTTGAAGTCTGATAAGGGTATTCAGACTCGAATAGAGGGAGTGGGGGTTATTTACTAGAGAGCTGCATTAATCACAAATAATTTAGTGTTTGGTATGCTATGGGTGTAAGGAATGACAGTGTAAGTGATGTAAAGTTTAATACCAGGACAATGAATATGGGCTTTTGGGAAGATTTTGTATTGTAGGGAAATCTGAATAGAGAACCCAAGAGAATTTCATATACTAAAGAGTGGAGGTCTAGATCCAGAAGAGTAGAAACCCTAATACTGAGCCCTGAGGTATCCCAGCAGACATCACTACGTGGTGGTAGAGGAGGGGAGGGTAAAGGCATATTCTGAAAAGTAGAATTTGAATCAGGAGTGTTTTGGGGGTGGTGCGTGATCTGGGATGACATGAGGACGTACCTGTCTCCCTGACAGGAGGAGCAATGGAGCAAGGGCGCAAGGTTGGAGAAGACTCGAGTCGGCGGTCGAAGTAAGCGCCATGTGAAGCCGCCTGTGCTCCTGTTCATCTCCCTTCCGGTATCGTCCAGCGTATTCCCCGCTCCCCCTCCTTTAATTTTTTTTTTTGTAAACTTTATATAGTTTGCAATCTACATCCAGACTTTAAGTAGACCTCAGACAAAAGCTCTGTGTGACACGTGGACTAAATACCGAGTAAATTTAAAAAAGAGTACAAAGACGTAAAACAAGATAAAACATTAAAGGAATCAAGAAAGAAAGGCGCAAACTGGAGAAGTGTGAGTGGCCTAATAAGGCGATAAAAGTGTCTGAGGTCCACAGGTCTTGTATATGATGTAAACGAGAAGGGGATAACGCAAAGCGGTATAAACAAACATGGGAAAATCTGGAAAAATAAATTTGCAAATTAAATCAATTAAAAGTTAAGGCGGTTAGCAGTGGCTGGAGCTAAAGAGGTTGGAGGGTGGGGAACAAGGGAAGGAAATAAGAGTATTTTTTTTTGTTTTACAGGAAAGGAGAAAGAGTACGGGACGGGGAGGAGAGGAGAGGAGAAAAAAAGAAAAAGATTAAAATTTCAACCTGGTTGATCTACAGACATTAATTGCAAATAAGTGCAAACACCTGTAATCTCCTAAGTATATACTCAAACATACAAAGGAAAAATAAGTGTACATAATGGGTCCAAAGAAAAAGGAAAAAGAGAAAAAAAAATTAAAAAATAAGCCAATTATTGATTATTATTGCCCTAAGGAGCACAATCAAAGATTAACGCTGGGAGAGCACAGAGAATCCCTACATATAGGAAAGGACACCGAACTCCAGGATAATGAAGAGGAACACCCTTCAATTAAGGGGCTAATTGATAACGTACAAAAAAAATCAAAAGAGACATTGAGGCTAGGTTTCCACTTGGGTTTTTGTCTTGCGTTTTTTTCTTGATGAAAAACGCCAGGAAAAACGCCAAGAAAACTGCCACTGCATTCTCCTGCGTTTTGGCGTTTTTTCTGGAGTTTTTTCTGGCGTTTTAGCCTTTCTGTGGAAATTGCTTTTTTTGACCTTAGGCAGTTTTTCCAGCCTTTACAAGTTAGAAAGGGATTAGGATAAATGGCAAGTATCTGCCCTCTCCTGATGTCATTTTCTTGGTAGAGTTCTACTTAAACACGCCCCGGAGGACCCTTTTGTCTCTTTTCTGTGGTTTGTAAGGCATGCTTTATTCCGAATGTCTGCTCCTCTAGGAAGATTGGCCCCAAATGATGGTGCAAATCGTTTGCTGTTGCTTTTGGCACGCAGGATCCAGTTGGTTTGTTTGTTTGTAATGGCATGTTTGTTCCCAATGGTGTAAAATTCAATATGAACTTTGTTTTGTGTGAAACTGTTTGTTTCCAGCCTATTTCTCGTAGGACACACAGATACTGGGTCCATCCACTGCATTATAACTGTGGAAAAAAACGCCATAAAAAACGCCAAGGCAAAAAACCCACATGGCTTTTTCATGGTGTTTTTTCTCTCCCATAGACTTCTATTGGAGAAAAAAGCCAAGATTTCCTTGCAAAAAACGCCAGAGTGTCAACATGCTGCGATTCTGAAAAACTGCCACAGAGCCCAAAAAAGCAGAAAAACGCCAAAGAGGACTGAAAAAACGCCAAACAGAAAAACGCCAAGTGGATATGGCATTGTGCGATTTCCTATTGAAGAACAGCTAACATCTGGCCGCAGCGTTTTTTCACTAAAAAAACGCCGTGTGGCTAAATTGGCGTTTTTATGGGCGTTTTTAGCAAAAAAAAAAACAAGTGGAAACCTAGCCTGAAACAAGTACAACCGAAATTAAAGAGGATGTCTCTAAAATATTTGAAACATTAAAAACACCTGGGAATATAATAACAAAAGTAAAAGAGGACTGTAAAATACAGAGAATGCTATATTGAGTGCTAAGATTAAACTCCTGGAAAGTAAGATAACTGGAATTGATGACAGATTTTGTAGAAAGAATATAAGAATAAGAGGTATACCAGAGACTGTAACTCACGATCCGCTAAAGCCATATTTATTGGAAATCCTGCATATAATAATAATTGAAGATCAAATAATAGGATACACCAATGGAAAAATTCTACAGATTAAGGAATCCAAGCCAAATAAACCAGGATCTACCTAGAGATGTTATTGTCAGATTCCATCTCCCCAGATATTTATTTTCCACTTTGGACTTCCAAATTGTAATAATAATCAGAAAAACTTAGTGCCATTAGCATGTAAGATTATTATAGTAAGAAACTGGACGTTAAAGGGAAGGGAAGTTGAAACGGGAAGAGATATATACGCAAATACAGTTTCAATATAAAATGGAAGAGGAATTTTACATTAGTAAAGATAAACAAAAAAATTAGAGATATTTGGACCGCGTGGATAACCCATGCACGTTCACATTAGCAAAAATACTTAAATAATAATATGGGAAAAGTAGAAGGAAAACGATACCTATATGTAATGAGGAGGATGAATGAGTATGGAGTATGGACAATGGAGTATGAATGAGATTAATTTTATAGAATAAGAACTACCTTTATTCTTTTTTACTCCCTTGTATCTTCTTTCTTTTCCTTTTCCTTTCTTTTTTTTTTTTATTTTTTTTTTATTAGAGGGAGATGAAAATCGAATAAAAATGAGAATGTTTCTAGGATTAAGGGTTTATCATAAATTTAACTGTCCATTGTAGGAGTATTGTAGTTATGTAATGTACACAATATGTTTTTGTATGTATCTATTTGTGATAATAACAAGAAAAAAAATTGAATCAGGCGAAGAGTTTGCAAAAGAGAAGGGTTGTTGATAATATCAAAGACTGCAGAGAGGTCCAAGTGGATGAGGTAAGAGACACTGACAGCTAGTTTTATCCATTTCCAGTATGTATGATGAAACGTTCTAAATGGCTTTTAAGAAGGTTCTATGCTGTGCTTTGCAGTTCTGTTTGTGTACGATGGTCCATTTAAGCACATGATATATAATGCTGTGTCTGTTTATATCTCTGGGGAAGCTGGCAGCTGTCCTTGGGATTAGCACTGGAATCTGATCTATCTAGGTCTTTTTACAGGAAGGTGAATCCTGATCGTGATTCCCCTCCCCCATACACAGTGCCCTTGCTCTGTGTCTGATATTTTCTAATAATAGATTTGTCATATGCACAAAATCTGTTGACTCTCCTTTAATATATGCATCCCTCTTCAACTCATGGCTTAATCATTTTCTGGTTTTTTTTGTACTTGAATTTTAAGCACAACCAAGGACAACTGATGCTATGCCATATAAACATGGAATATTAATTCAGCATCTCCCAGCCTCCTTTTCTGAACAAATATTACATGGCTGTTCCTATCATAGCACACTTATTTTTAGCCTGGTTCTACAATGTGTGTAAATAAATATAATGTTTTATACCTGCGAAGTGTCCACAGGGTTCCCATAATAAAACATCTGCAACATACATTTTAATGCGGGGGGTGCAAATAGCTCCTCTGTAAGGACACCATAGAGATACAAGTATACCCGATATATACTGATCAACAAAGCACAAAAGGCCAAGCTTAACTCAATATGGATGGATAGTGTCCTAGATGAGTTACACAACAGTACACAATACTATTGTAACATTATCAAAACCCAAAACCGTGTCCCCCAGAACATATATGACGCCTTATCATAATTTATGCTCTAATTTGATTTCAAGGTCACCAGACCAAATGCAGACAGCAGAGCAGAGTTGTACCTCATATTCTGTCAGTATAGCGGGTTTGATTCAAATACAATTTAAATATTGAACACTTTGAAATGCTTATTCAAAAAATCAATGGCTGATTATAAAAGCATATAGGTCAAAAGCCAACAGTAAAGTCTATGAAAGGTAGTGGGACATGGAAAAGGATAAGAACAAAAACAGTCAATACAAAATTTGATACCTTCCAATTTACAGGGGAGGAAAATATTATCTGAGCCCTGCTGATTTTGTATGTTTGCCCACTGACAAAGACATGATCAGTGTATAATTTTAATGGTTGGTTTATTTGAACAGTGAGAGACAGAACAACAACACAAAAATCCAGAATAGCACATTTCAATTAAATTATAAATTGATTTGCATTTTACTCAGTGAAATAAGAATTTGATCCCCTATCAGCAAGATGTCTGGCTCCCAGGTGTCTTTTATACAGGGAACGAGTCGAGATTAAGAGACAAGATCCTATAAGAGTGCTCCTATAATCTCAGTTTATTACAGGTATAAAAGACACCTGTCCATACAAGCAATCAGATTCAAAACTCTCCACCATGGCCAAGACCAAAGTGCTGTCCAAGGATGTCAGGGACAACATTGTAGACCTACACAAGGCTGGAATGGGCAACAGGACCATCACTAAGCAGCATGGTGAAAAGGGGACAACAGTTGATGCGATTATTTGCAAATGGAAGAAACACAAAAAACTGTCAATCTCCGTCGGTCTGGGGCTCCATGCAAGATTTTACTTTGTGGAGTTTCAATGATCAGGAATCAGCCCAGAACTACATGGGAGGATCTTGTCAATTATCTCAAGGCAGCTGGGACCATAGTCACTAAGAAAACAATAACACACTATGCTGTGAAGGACTGAAATCCTGCAGCGGCCGCAAGGTCCCCCTGCTCAAGAAAGCACATGTACAGGCCCGTCTGAAGATTGCTAATGAACATCTGAATGTTTCAGAGGAGAACTGGGTGAAAGTGTTGTGGTCAGATGAGACCAGAATCGAGCTATTTGGCATCAACTCAACTCGCCGTGTCTGGAGGGGAGATGGAATACTGCCTATGACCCCCAAGAACATCACCCCCACCGTCAAACATGGAGGTGGAAACATTATGCTTTGGGGGTGTTTTTCTGCTAAGGGGACAGGACAACTTCACCGTTTCAAAGAGAATATGGATGGGGCCATGTACCGTCAAATCTTGGGTGAGAACCTCCTTGCCTCAGCCAGGGCATTGAAAATGAGTGGTGGATGGATATTCCAGCATGAGAATGACCCAAAACACATGGCCAAGCCAACACAGGAGTGGCCCAAGAAGAAGTACATTAAGGTCCTGGAGTGGGTTCTCTCCAGACCTTAATCCCAAAGAAAATATGTGGAGGGAGCTAAAGGTTCGAGTTGTCAAACATCAGCCTCAAAACCTTAATGACTTGGAGAGGATCTGCAAAGAGTAGTGGGACAAAATTCCTACTGAGATGTGTGCAAACCTGGTGGCCAGCTCAGGAAACGTCTGACCTCTGACTGGCAACAAGGGTTTTGTCACCAAGTAGTAAGTCATGTTTGCAAAGAGGTCAAATACTTTTTTCACCGAGTAAAATGCAAATCAATATATAACTTATTTTAAATGCGTTATTCTAGATTTGTTTGTTGTTATTCTGTCTCTCACTGTTCAAGGAAGCCTACCATTAAAAATATAGACTGATCATGTCTTTGTCAGTTGGCAAACGTACAAAATCAGCAAGGGATCAAATATGGTTTTCCTTTACTGTATACCGTATTGGCCCGAATATAGGCCGCACTTTTTTCGGCCTATATTCGGGGTCTAGCGCCCGACGCCCGGGACATGCAGTCCCGGGCGCCGGGCAGGCAGCGGGGTCAGGATACAGATCCCCCGCAGCGGTGCAGGGGACCTGTATCCTACTGTCTAATACGCTCAGACAGCCTCCCCTGCCAGCACTTCCCACGGGGGGAGTGCCGGCACGGGAGGTTGTCTAAGCGCATCGTGTGGACGTTCACCGGCAGCGGCGATGCGCCGCTGCCGGTGAACGTCCGTATGATGCATTTTACATCCCCCCACCCCCCCCGACTTACCAGAGCAGACTCCCGGGTGTCTTGCAGGGCCGGCGGAAGACATCTATGCAATACGCGTATACAACTTCCGGTGCCGGCACTTCCGCTGAGTGCTGGCACCGGGAGTTGTATACACGATGTGCATAGATGTCCCCCTCCGGCCCCGCAAGACACCCGGGAGTCTGCTCTGGTAAGTCGGGGGGGGGCAGAGTGGCAGCATAGGTTGGGTGGGGGACAGAGTGGCAGCATAGGTTGGGGGGGGACAGAGTGGCAGCATATCTCGGGGGGGCAGAGTGGCAGCATATCTCGGGGGGGGACAGAGTGGCAGCATATCTCGGGGGGGAGGAGGACAGTGGCAGCATATCTCGGGGGGGGGACAGAGTGGCAGCATGTTTTTTTGGTGCTTTTTTAAAGAAAAAAACTTTTTCTTTAAAAAAGCACCAAACTTTTAGGGTGCGGCCTATATACGGGGGCTGCCTATACCCGAGCCAATACGGTATTTAATACTTGAAGAGCTCATTTTTGCATATCAAGTATCCTACACAGTAATCTCATTTATTTAATATATGTTATCACCTTACCTTGCAAAGCTTTGAGAGGATATTGCTGGGAAATCCCATTATGTGTATCAGGTCATCTATGGCTGATGATTGACTTGTTTTGTTGCTCTTATGAAAGGTGACTCTATTAACTCTGTGAGTGGCAGTAGAGTTGAGTCTTCTAACACAATGAAATATCTCCCCACACAACATTATTGGGCAGCCTCCACTCCAGCACACAACACCATCTGCACTATTCTACAGAGTCTTGGCACATCAGGGTGGGACATATAGTGAAGATCCAATAGAGCACCTAGTTTAAGCCTCAATTAGAGTGATCAGTAACTGCCATGGTGATAGGGCTTTGATATATACAAAAACCTGCCATATATGTATACATTGGGCAGCAACGTATTCCCAAGGGAATGCAGTCTCCCTGACAGAAAACAGGGGGCAGAGCACCCTCTCGGGGATCAGGCCCCCTAGTGTACTGCTCAATGGGCCAGTCCCATGGCAGATCTAGGCCTGGGGCAGTTCCAGAGGTAAATACCTCTCTGTCAATAGGAAAAGGTTATTAATCTTTCCTCATCTGACCTATTGTTAAATTGCTGATTCCTGCTGCTCTGCTCTGGTATCCTTTGAAAGTAACAGCTGAATATTGGTCACAATACTATTGAGAGAGCTAGTGCACTACATAGAAGGTAATCAAGTGATTTTGCAGGTTTTGGAAGCCGAAAAATGGAGGGGTGATCAAATCAATATAAGATGTGGAAGATAGTCCTATTGCTCTGGTGCCATAAAGTTTCTGGATCATTTAGCATGTTTATTTTAGGGCAATCGGACACATAAGCAGGCTAGGGGACAATCGCTTGTTCATAATATTAAAGAGAAACCTTTTGAAAACACTTTTCAATCTAGTTTTTAGTAGTTGGTGTGCGCAGAAATCCTATGTTGTGCAAATGCCTTTTTCCAATTAAAAAAGTATATTTTAAAATAATTTTTATCTCATGGCTAGTAAAACTGTATTGTCATGTTTTCATATAATACTAATATAAATTTGAACTAATTTGTTCCATTCAATAAAACATCAAGGTAGGTTCCTCAATATATCAACTCGTGTGTATATATATATTATATATATATATATATATATATATATATATATATATATATATATATATATATATATATGTCAAAGAAATTACAAAAAAAACCCAAGAGTTGGTTTGGAAGGGTTGCTAGGAAAAATGCCTCTTCTCTGTAAAAAAACAAAAACAAAAGAACATGCCAGTAGTGCTTTGATTTCCAAAGCTGCATCTGAAAAAACCACAAGACCTCTGGAACAATGTCCTTCGTACAGACAAAACCAAAGTGGAGATGTTTGGCCATAATGCACAGCGCCGCACATCAGCACAAACAACTCGTACCAACTGTCAAGCACGTTGGTGGAGGGGTGATGATTTGGCTTGTGTTGCAGTCACGGGACCTGGGAACTTTGCAATCATCGAGTATAGCAAGAACTCATCTGTATACCAGAGTATTCTAGAGTCAAATGTGAGGCCATCTGTCTGACAGCTAAAGCTTGGCCGAAATTGGGTCATGCAACAGGACAATGATGCCAAGCACACCAGCAAATCTACAACAGAATGGCTGGAAAAGAAAAAAAGTCCAGACATCATCATCTTTTATTAATATAGCGCCAACAATTTACGCAGAGCATACATAATACATAATACCGTATTTGCTCGATTATAAGACGACCCTGATTATAAGACGACCCCCCAAATCTGAATATTAATTTAGGAAAAAAAGAAAAAGCCTGAATATAAGACGACCCTATAGGAAAAAAGTTTTACCAGTAAATGTTAATTCATCTAAACAATTTTTTTTTAATAAAAGCTATGATTGAGAAAAATATTTTGGTTTTATTTCCTTCTATTTTCCAACCTGCCCCCAGTTATGCACATCTGCCCCAGAAATGCCTTATACTCCCTATATGCCACTGTGCCCCATGATATGCCTTTTAACCCTCTAAATGCCACTGTGCCCCATGATATGCGGGGGATCTGGATCTTAGTCGTCTCATAGTCAGACCTATTTGAGGTCTGATTATAAGACGACCCCGGTTATAAGAGCATTTGCTCTACAAAAAAACCTCGTCTTATAATCGAGCAAATACGGTAACAATCATCTGTGATGGAATTCTTTACAAAGTTGCTTCAGTTCAATGTGGTTTGCGGGCATTTGTTTATGCATAGCTCTCTTAAGGTCCCGCCACAGCAGGGGATAATATATAAAAATAAAAACAATGTTGGATAAGAAAAAGAATCTGGCTCCTAAATTTTTTGGCTCCACAAGGGCCTTAGTACCAGGCGGCCCAGGAGCAGAAGGAGGCCAGAGTGCACAAGGACTGTCCCTTCAGTGCTCCACTATGTATAGGCAAGTGATGCCGATCGCCAGGATATGATGTCATACCTCAGCATTGAAGCCACATGCACCAAATATAGCATTGAAGTAGAGGTTTGAACACCACAGGATTAAAGGATGAAAAAGAAGAGGGAGAAAGGTAAGATATGGAGAGAAAGGAAGTAGAAGAAAAATAGAAAGGCAATGAGCAACTAGAAAAAAGATTGACAGTGAGAAATGGAAAATTTAATGAGAATGAAGAGAAATTGGGATGCATAAAGAATACAAGAGTTAAAGAGAAAGAAGAGAGACAAACAAATAGGGGAGGGGTAATGAGAAAGTGGAGATTTGTATTTTAAAAGTGTGTGTATGTTAGGGCAAGTGTGTCCAAGGACCGGTAAGCATGGTGAGCTAGTATGATTGTGTGTAAGTACAAGTCTGAATGTGTATGTGTATGAGCAGACATTTGTAAACATCCCCATAGACAAACACTGGCAGTAGTAGAATAGGTCGTACTAAAGAGCTCAGTTACTTTAAACATGGCTCCGTTTGGTGGGATATCCAAAATCCTCACATAGGTGTAATGGTCAGGTGTCTCAACAGATCATTATTTGGCTCTTGTATGTGTGTGTGTGTGTGTGTGTAAGAGCAGTATAGGTATTTGTTAGCAGTGTGTAAGGGCAGTGTACATGTATGTGTTTGTGTAAGGGCAGTGTACATGTATATGTGTGTGTGTAAGGGCAGTGTACGTGTATGTGTGTGTTTATGGGCAGGTGTGTGTTTATGGGCAGTGTATGTGTATGTGTGTGTTAATGGGCAGGTGTGTGTAAGAGCAGTGTATGTGTGTGAAGGCAGTGTATGTGTATATATGTGTTTATGGGCAGGTGTGTGTGAAGGCAGCGTGTAAGGGTCCTGGGAGGGAGGCTAACATTAGCCTTTTTTCATTTAAAAAAATCTCTGCTGCTGTGGACTACCCTTCCAATGATACTCAGCCAGCATTATGGTGGACACCTGGCTGGCTGAGAATCATGGGAAGTTTTGTTCGCAGCTAGCATCTGCAGCTTTACTGTTGCTGCATTTCCCATGATGCTCAGCCAGCATCATGGAAGTAGTATGTCTGGCTGAGCCTCATGGGAATTCAATTCAATGTGTTGGTTATTTTTAATATGCATGACTGCTGACAAAAATGAAGCGTGTTTTAAGTAGCGATGCAAGCGAGACATTGTAAAGTGCAATTGCTTGTATCGGTGAGTTCTGCGAGATTTTTTTTAAAAAGTCTCCCTCGTTCACATTTTGAAATGTTGGGAGGTATGAAATCGCTATTTAACGTTGCATAAAAATATATGTTTTTTTGAAATGCTGCTTATTCTTGGGAATCAGAGTTGTATGAAAATAAAAGGATCTCCTGCTGCTTTCCAATGCATGTGTTACATCCAGTTTACTTGCGTGTCTGTGTTTTTTTCCACCCTACCGCATCCTTTCAGAGAATCCACCAACCATAAAACTAAGTGTTCCCACCATCCACTCCCCCACTCTCACATCTCTGCTGCAGCCAGACATCCGGCCATATTGCGCGTACACAGTTATTAGATCGCTGCAGCAGTGTGGGGAAATTATACGATATAAATAAGAGCTTTACCAGGACAGGAATCGAAGATCCCCTCGCCCCTCCCAGGCCATGGGCAGGAGAAAGCACCTAGTACCCTGTGGGCCAAGCCTGGTAGCACTGGCACTCAGCCTCTTTGGTAAGTTCAATGGCCAGTTCTGCATGCACAGCTGGGTGCACATCTGTCGCAATGCAATAATACTCCGCATATGTTTCATATACACATATGCAGCGCCTCCTAATTTACATTTAATCCCAATTTATCTGTCTTTCAATTTTTCAAACCCCTATATAAAAAATCCAGCAGCTAAATGTTCTCGCCCCTCTCATTCCATATATATATATATATATATACACACACACACATGTATACAACGCTGTGCATTATGAGAAAAAAATCCTGTTATCTCTAACATCGTCCCCATTTTAGTTGCTGTCGTCTCAAAGAGATTACAGATTATATGATTTGGTTGTGCACAATCATGACGTCTAATATTTAAATGTTGTAGCAATTAATCCTGTAACAAAAGACATCTTTGTTATCTAGAGGATAAGATAAAGGATAACAGGTGCGCTACAGAGAGGTATATAATTACCCAATTAAAAGATAGACATATAGGTTGTATATGTGCCACTTTTAAATGCATATTGTTATGGGATTGTGGCTGCAGGCGTATGCTATAAGAGAACATTAAGAACAGTGAGCGGCCTTATATGGAACAAGACGAGAGGCTACGGGGAGGGTGTAATAAAAAGCTTCAATATATAGCATCATTACTGTAAGAAATACAATGTAGTCTACATAAAGAGGAGGACTGGATTGAAAAAAGGGTCAAACCTAAAAGGAGCAATTATTACACCTGCCCAAATTTCATTTGGGAGTGGGCATTCTTATTGAGAAGTTCCAGCTCTGCCCCTGCCAATGTACACAAGACCCTTCTCATTCTCTTCCACCTGGTGGCTATATGTGGAATTCCAAGCACAAATGTTTCTGGCAGTGGCTTAAAGTTTTCATACAAGAGTACCAAGGAGTGGTGCATTTTAAATTATATATATATATATATATATATATATTTATACACGCCGATCAGCCATAACATTATGGCCACCAGCCTAATATTGTGTAGGTCCCCCTTTTGCCACCAAAACAGCCCTGACCTGTCAGGACATGGATTTCACTAGACCTCTGAAGGTGTGCTGCGGTATCTGGCAAAAGGACGTTAGCAGCAGATGCTTTTAGTCCTGTAAGTTGCGAGGTGGGGCCTCCATGGATCGGACTTGTTTGTCCAGCACATCCCTCAGACGCTTGATTGGCTTAAGATCTGGGGAACTTGGTGGCCAAGTCAACACCTTGAACTTGTTATGTTCCTTTTTTGCTTTGTGGCAGGGTGCATTATCCTGCTGAAATGGGCCATCAGGGAATACAGTGTCCATGAAAGGGTGTACATGGTCTGCAACAATGCTTAGGTTGGTGGCATGTGTCAGGACCCAAGGTTTCCCAGCAGAACATTACCCAAAGCATCACACTGCCTCTGCCGGCTTACCTTCTTGCCATAGTGCACCACGTGATTTAAAAGAAAACGTGATTCATCAGACCAGGCCACCTTCTTCCATTGGTCCGTGGTCCAGTTCTTATGCTCACGTGCCCATTGCAGGTGCTTTCAGCAGTGGAATGGGGTCATCATGGGCACCCTGACTGGTCTGCAGCTCTGCAGCCCCATAGGCAACAAACTGCAATGGACTGTGTGTTCTGACACCACTGTAGCAATTTGAGCTACAGTAGCTTGTCTGTTGGATTTGACCACAAGGGCCATCCTTTGCCCCCACATGCATCAATGAGCCTTGGCCGCCCATGACCCTGTCGCCCGTTCACTGCTTTTCGTTCCTTGGACCACTTTTGGTACTAAAATTTGGGTACGAAAATGTTTACTTGTTCTGCCTAATATATCCCACTGACTGACAGGCGCCATGATAACAAGAAGTTATTCACTTCACCTGTCAGTGGTCATAATGTTATGGCTGATCGGTGTATATTTATCACTTGTAGAGTCAGCAGAAATCTAATCATTATTCTCCACCTCTTCGCTGGAAGGCACTGCAGATCCCAAATGTTATTGAGATACAAAGCCAGTTTATGGGGAGTTGTAGCCGGACATTAGCCAGTATGAAGCAGGACTGTCTCTCCTCATCTTATAATGTTCAATGCAGAAACAGATCTAAATACATGTTTAGTTGTATAGGAGACTATGGGGAATAGATCAAACATATATATAATAGATATAATATTATAGAGGTAATATTTTTTTAATTATTATCAACAGATTATGTAGGACTATTACAATGAAAGGCAATAGATTAGGTAGTGTTATTACAATGAAAGAATACAAAATAACAATAATATCAGCGTCTCTAAGACAAACTAGTATAATTTAATAGTTTATTAGGAAGCTGAGGGGGAGCTGAAACCCAATGTACGGCACTGCCTGGGAAGTGATGATTTGATTGTAACAAGGGGCATAAATCAGTGGCCTGCAGATTGTGAAGCTGGAGAAAACAGATGGTTTCTTTAAGGAATTCTGGTTGTGGAATATTAGAAGGATAAATTGAATACTTCCCTGAACATGCAAGAGAGTTTAAAGTTAAAAGAAGGAGGAATGAGATCGGGAATTCCAGAGAACCGGTGTGGCACAGATGAAGTCCTGGGGCCACAAGTGAAAGGAAGTGATGAACGTTGAGTAGAGGCACAAGAGGTGGCCAGAGCAGAGAGGGCAGTTAGGAGAGTATTTGAAGATGAGAATTGAGATAGGGTCATGAAGAACAGTTAAGGACTTTTTAAGTAAGGGTCATGGAGAACAGTTAAGGGCTTTTTAAGTAAGGGTCAGAAGATTAAATTAGTCCGAAGGGCACAGGGAGCCACTGGGGGGGATCGGTAGAGTGTGGTAGCAGATGAACGATGGGAAAAGACGACCAGTTTGTCCGGTATGAGTAGGATAGCTGGTGAAAAATTTGTATAAAGAGCATTCTATGATAAGTAGGGACTTCTAATATAAATCATCAGGATGACCTGTAAGAAGAAATGGTATTTTGAGTGAATAAGAGAGGTAACATGAGGTTTCCTCTGCTGGGAAATAAATAGTGATGTGGAGCTGTGTAGGTGACCTATAAATTATAAATATATCTCTGTATATTCTACGCATTATAGATGTTACTAATGCAGTCCTTACCTGAGTCAGCAGGAAACGCTTATTGATCATTTCATTATAGGATAAGTGTCCATTACATTAACAATTCTATTGCTGGGAGTTATAAAAAGTAGTAATATTGCAAGCCTCCACTAGAGGGCACTTAACCCCTTTCTTGCCAACAAAGCAGAAACTGCAATGTGACCCAGATTGTGCATCAGCCATATAGTGCAGAATATACCCGCAGTGCAGCAACCTCATCGAGCCAAGCGGATGGAAGGATGAAAACTTGAAATGGAGGGGGGAGAAAAAAAAAAAGAGAAACTAAAAATTGATGGAGAGAAATGTAGAGAGGGAAGAAGCATCAGAGAATTCAGTAACATAAGTAGAATGTATCAATGGAAGGCAGGGTGACCAAAGGCAATGGGAGTTGTAATCAGTCTAATAAAACATCAAGCAACAATGTTAAGTATCTACTCTAGCAACAAACCCAGCATGTTATTGTTGTTATTGTTTTTTTTATAGCACCATCATATTCCATATTTTATTTCAGATCAGCTATGCACAGTAGGATATGATTAGTTGGAAACTATGAAATGCTGCAGACCCTGCTTATATTAACCCTTCTTGGTCCAAAATCCAGACACCTGAGTTGGGGTGTGTGGCAAAAATCAAAGGATCTCACCAACCTGCCCATGATCGCCACAGAAAGCAAAGCAGGACAAGGGGGTAGCTACCTAAAGCTACCTAATATTGGGATTGTCCCCTGAAAACCTGGACTGTGGGGAGACATGATTAGTGTGCACAAGCACCAAGATTTATTAACAGCGAAGGCTCTATCATAAAGACAATATAGGAGGCTTTCCAAAGGCCAAGTTGGTGGGGGCCCAACCAACCTTTCTTCCCGGCTGCTCCTGGGCACTTCAAGCGGTGAAAATAGTCAGGGAAACCTCATGCCCTGTACACTGTTGCATGTATTTGGGGCCAGTATATGTGTGTTAATAGCCAAGGGACCTGGATCTTAGCCAAATACTAATCGATCCCAACACTACTGAATGAGCATGTAGTGCAAATACCCCTTTTGGTTGTAATGCTCCACACACCACATTTCCTACTGTGTTGGGTCTTCCATGATGTTAGCCATTACATAGGTAACTGACATCTTTTGTTACATTTTGGCATCTCTAAAAATTTGAACTGGAGTTATAAATTCTGTGATGGAAACATAGAATTCGACAGTAGATAAGAACCATTTAGCCTATCCAGTCTGCCCAATTTTCCTGATGTAAAGACTCAAATCCTAATTTGTCCTTGGTCATATGGCCATATGTATATCCCATTCATGCTTAAATTCCCCCACTGTTTTAGCATCTACCACTTCTGCTTGGGGGCTGTTCACTTATCTACCACTCCCTCAGTAAAGTTAAATTCCCTTACTTTACACCTAAATTGCTGTTTGTATAAGAAGCCTGTGGCGCTCTAAATCATACAGACTAAAAGTCCTTCGAGTGCAACATGTTACCCATGAGAGGTAGAGGAGAATAAATGCGAAGGCATAGACAGTGCAGTGCTTTGCAGCATCAGCACTATTCTGTAGCAGAACATTTCTTAATGTCAGACCCCCAAATACCTCCAACAGTATAGGTGTTCAGTATTTCTGCAGAGAAATTCAGTCACGACACCCCATTGGTAATGCAAAACGCTTCTAAAAAATGTGCAGAGCTGCAGTCCCCTCAATGTATTTTTCATAAATAACCTGTAGCCTAATTCTAGTCCACATCATTATACCAAACTGCTGTTTGAAATTTAAATTGTTTGTACCAGGTTCATATTGTTCTTAAATACACAATTTGCTGTATTAGATGACATATATGACATCATATCTACAACTGGGTGGATCTTCTAAAATAGGCAACCCAAAGAAAGTAATTCTCACATAGATCTAGAGCTGACACAATTCTATACTGCAGGTAAATCTCCAAACATATGGTTCTATTATTACTCCTATACAGTATCTGCCTAATACTTGGTGTCCGCAGTATTGTGTTTTTCACACATCATGGAAATATAATTAATAACCAAAGGTGGACAGACTCGCCTATTTCTAGTTATATATAGACTGAGCATCAATCCTATAATGTGCAATAAAGTGATCTTTAAATTGGGTCATACATGAACAGTGAATTATGAAGTCAGTAAACGGTGGTAACACAGCCATGGCGTAAAGTGCCCAAGGTGTCCTAGTTTGAGAGGGAACGCAGCCAAACTTACACCCCAGTGTGGAATAGGCTCATATAATATTTATAAGTAAATAATCTTCCTCCGTATGTTCACATCATCAGGTTTACCGATATACCTAGTATAATTGAACCAGATTTTCAAAATTATATCTATATACATTATAATGCTTTATTTATGTGATCTGAACTAGATAGTATTCTAGTATAACTAGGTAGTATTCCATCATATAAATTGGCTGATATTTATAATGTCATTGGCCAAGTGAACAACTTGTGCTTTAGAATGGTGAACGTTCTAGGGACCAGGAATAGACATTCAAGCCAGTTATTTGCGCTTTTAACTGGCAGCTCTAATTATTGTAAACCTAGTAAGTTAAGGCCGCCTGGGTATAGAAAAGTTGACTAGTATTAGGCTAGGTTTCCACTTGGGTTTTTGTCCGGCGTTTTTTTCTTGATGAAAAACGCCAGGAAAACTGCCAAGAAAACTGCCACTGCATTTACCTGCGTTTTGGCGTTTTTTCTGCAGTTTTTTCTGGCGTTTTAGCCTTTCTGTGGAAATTGCTTTTTTTGACCTTAGGCAGTTTTTCCAGCCTTTACAAGTTAGAAGTTTCACCCAGCTAAAAGGGATTAGGATAAATGGCAAGTATCTGCCCTCTCCTGATGTCATTTACTTGGTAGACCCTTTTGTCTCTTTTCTGTGGTTTGTAAGGCATGCTTTATTTCGAATGTCTGCTCCTCTGGGAAGATTGGCCCCAAATGATGGTGCAAATTGTTTGCTGTTGCTTTTGGCACGCAGGATCCGGTCGCGTATGTTTGTTTGTAATGGCATGTTTGTTCCAAATGGTGTAAAATTCAATATGAACCAGTCCAGGACTTTGTTTTGTGTGAAACTGTTTGTTTTCAGCCTATTTCTCGTAGGACACACAGATACTGGGTCCATCCTCTGCATTGTAACTGTGGAAAAAACGCCATAAAAAACACAAGGCAATAAACCCACATGGCTTTTTCATGGCGTTTTTTCTCTCCCATAGACTTCTATTGGAGAAAAAAAGCCAAGATTTCTTGCAAAAAACGCCAGAGTGTCAACATGCTGCAGTTTTGAAAAACTGCCACAGAGCCCAAAAAAGCAGAAAAACGCCAAAGAGGACTGAAAAAACGCCAGACAGAAAAACGCCAAGTGGAAATTGCATTTTGCGATTTCCTATTGAAGAACAGCTAACATCTGGCTGCAGCCGTTTTTCACAAAAAAACGCCAGGTGGCGCTATTGGCGTTTTTATAGGCGTTTTTAGCAAAAAAAAACCCAAATGGAAACCAAGCCTCATAGTTCATCGCTTTACATTTTTTGCACCAATTGTATTTCGGTTCTGTTATAAGGAATAAACGTAGTCACCGCAATATATGATATCATGAAGGAATAAATGTTTTGTATAATAAACATGCTCTAAATCACCCTAAAACAGAGATCACACCTTTTCTTCTTGTTAAGCCTGGAGTACTCTAGTTCTAGTACATTCACCTGCTCAAGACAAAAAAGGCTTTGTGGATTTTATACACCCCATGCTATTCATTTATTGTTCTATGCATATGATAAAAGAACACAATCTGCATATTCTACTTTAACACATAGAACGTCCCAGGTCGAATGTGCCCACTGCTGTTTTAACTGGCCATGTTGCGTTGCGTTGCAGTAACATACTCTGCAATGGTTATGAATTGTTCTACTAGTCTACTAATCACTCTGTATGCCCAGCAACCGTGTCTGGAATGGAGATCTCCGTGCCTTCTGTGGTTCAAGCCCTGAACGGGACAGACATACGGCTGCCCTGCTCCTTCAACTCCTGCTACAAGGTGGACAACAAACAGTTCTCCATGAATTGGACATACAGGGCTTGTGAGAACTGCAGCGAAGAGACGGTAAGAGTCATAAGGTTTCCGGGCCATCGCTGAATAATTATTGTTTTCTACTTTCACTTCATTCTATCCAAAATATTGTCCCTATTGTTCCTCTGGCTTTGTACAGCACGGCTATACTGTTCCAGCGCGTCAGTCTGTTTTACTACTGCTCCCTCACCAGTGACCTCACACATCTAATGCAAGGTCAGCGTTATTTAATTTATTGCCTGAAGAAGAGACCTAGAAAGCTTGCAAGCCATTATACATCAGCTAGCCAGTAAAGGTTTCATCTTCACCAAATTTGCTTTCTCTCTCTCTATGGCTAGCACAGTACGACTCTATACCTAGCACAGTACGACTCTATACCTTCGCTATTTGTGTACATCATATCTATAATAACTGTTATTTCACAACACACCTGTGTCAAAAATTATTAAAATCATCACTGCACCTTCATGTTATATCCCCAAAGTATGACCACGAAAACCTCATATCTGATTTGTCTCACTGTTACCCATCTGTAGATTATTCACTGATGTATTAGTTATCAATACCAGTATTCACTAGAATTTAATCCGGTCAAATTAAGCATCGAACCCAGTGGATGTCTTGAAATTCTGAAAGGTCAGTGAAGGACACACAGACAGCCCTGTGTATAAGGAACTGTCAGTTCAGCTCCTGAGCCAAATTTCTACCAAAGGCAGATGGAATGCCAGCCGTGAGCTGCCTTGGAATTCCAGAAGCTGGACCTGACACTTGCTGAGTTTTAGCGGACAATTTTAGTTTAGTGAGTTAATCCGAAACACTTTAGGTTAACACTACACAACATTCTATAGTGAGCCACCTTTTACTCTAATGCGATCTAGTACCGTACCTGGCAGTTTTATTGCAGTGTTACTTATGTAATTGATACATATAAACAGCAGAGTGATCCTTCCCTCTGGAAGTCATTGGTATCGATACACCTCTGTGTGTAACATTATGTTGAGTGGTATTCACATTAGCATCAGGGCTGGATGTCCATCCTTTTCCCCAATATACATACAGTGAAGGAAAACAATGATTTGATCCCCTGCTGATTTTGTACGTTTGCCCACTGACAAAGACATGATCAGTCTATAATTTTAATGGTAGGTTTATTTGAACAGTGAGAGACAGAATAACAACAAAAAAATCCAGAATAACGTATTTCAAATAAATCATAAAATAATTCGCATTTTACTATGTGAAATAAGTATTTGATCCCCTATCAATCAGCAAAATGTCTGGCTCCCAGGTGTCTTTTATACAGGGAACGAGCTGAGATTAGGAGCACTCTCCTAAAGGGAGTGCTCCTAATGTAAGATTGGTACCTATATAAAAGGCACCTGTCCACAGAAGCAATCAATCAGATTCTAAACTCCCCACCATGGCCAAGACTAAAGAGCTGTCCAAGGATGTCAGGGACAAGATTGTAGACCTACACAAGGCTGGAATGGGCTACAAGACCATCGCCAAGCAGCTTGGTGAGAAGGTGACAACAGTTGGCGCGATTATTCGCAAATGGAAGAAACACAAAATAACTGTCAATCTCCCTTGGTCTGGGGCTCCATGCAAGATTTCACCTTGTGAAGTTTCAATGATCATGTGAACGGTGAGGAATCAGCACAGAAATACATGGGAGGATCTTGTCAATGATCTTAAGGCAGCTGGGACCATAGTCACCAAGAAAACAATTGGTAACACACTATGCCATAAAGGACTGAAGTCCTGCAGCACCCTCAAGGTCCCCCTGCTCAAGAAAGCACATGTACAGGCCCGTCTGAAGATTGCCAATGAACAGCTGAATGATTCAGAGGAGAACTGGGTGAAAGTGTTGTGGTCAGATGAGACCAAAATCCAGCTATCTGGCATCAACTCAACTCACTGTGTCTGGAGGAGGAGGAGGAATGCTGCCTATGACCCCAAGAACACCATCCCCACATGAAGGTGGAAACATTATGCTTTGGGGTGTTTTTCTGCCAAAGGGACAGGACATGGCCCCATCCATCGCCACACAGGGGACGATGGGGCCATGTACCGTAAAATCTTGGGTGAGAACCTCCTTCCCTCAGCCAGGCCATTAAAAATGGGTTGTGGATGGGTATTCCAGCATGACAATGACCCAAAACACACAGCCAAGGTAACAAAGGAGTGGCTCAAGAAGAAGCACAAGGAGTGGCCTAGCCAGTCTTCAGACCTTAATCCCACAGAAAATATGTGGAGGGAGCTGAAGATTCGAGTTACCAAACGTCAGCCTCGAAACCTTTATGACTTGGAGAGGCTCTGCAAAGAGGAGTGGAACCAAATCCCTCCTGAGATGTGTGCAAACCTGGTGGCCAACTACAAGAAACATCTAACCTCTGTGATTGCCTACAAGGGTTTTGCCAGCAAGTACTAAGTCAGGGGTCTCCAACCTGCGGCCCTCCAGCTGCTGCAGAACAACATCTCCCATAATGTTCTTTCAGCTGGCTGAGGAGTATGGGAGATGTAGTTCTGCAGGTTGGACACCCTGTACTAAGTCATGTTTTGGAAAGGGGTCAAATAGTTATTTCACTGAGTAAAATGCAAAGCAAATTATCACTTATTTGAAATGCGTTATTCTGGATTTTCTTGTTGATATTCTCTCTCTCTCCCAATTATACACTGATCATGTCTTTAGCAGGGGGTCAAATATTTGTTTCCTTCATTGCACGCTGTTCAGCAATAAGACATAACTACATAATGGCACTTTGCATTACTTAATGGCGCAGGCCAATGTCATTCGATCATTGTCCTTGTAGGTGAGACATAGGCAGGAGCTACATGGAGGCTAAGCAAACATGTGCGGGGCAGCGATATATCAGCATATTTTTGACACCCTAATAAATGAGCGTTCTAGCAAGTGACCTGCCTTGTGGAGAATCCATAACCCTTTATGGTGTAATATAAATCTCACCTTGATCTATAAATGTGGTCTTTACATAACCGTGCTATTGGACACCACCAGAAGAAATGGAAAATGCTGAAAGGCCTATGATCATTTTTAATACAATTCATTCTGTGTGTAATTCCAGTAACTCTTTGCTACAGACAAGGGTTTCCAAGCAACATCTATTCCACCTATCTGTGGTCATTATAGAAGATCAAACCCTAATCAGCACAACTCGTCATAAAAGCAAGGGCACAATGAGCAGATCATCAATGCTTACAGTTAAAGGGGAGACAGTTTTATTACTATTATCTCTATGTACACACAATTAGGCAGCTGCATATCTGTTGTGTGTTTTAGCTGCGTTCCCTCAGCCCAATCTACTAGACAAACACACTGACCTCTTAAGACACAAACTGCCTTGTGGTAAGCAATAGATTGGCTCCGTCTTATTCAACCAGTGAGACCTCTAGCTTTTCAATGGTAGAAAGGACCCCATTAGACAAGCAGGATGTCGTTAGCATTGCAGAAAGAATCATCTCCGTTTGATATCATGATCAAGTAAGTTTACTGGAACAAAATAAAATATAAAAAATAAACTACATTACTCTATATAGCACTTTATGTGGGACCAGTATGGCAAAATATATATTTTGTGTTAAATCTGCTGAGATTAAATAAAACCTCTGCTTATTGCTATATTATTCTGCTTTACTTATTCTCAAACATAAAAATAGTCTGTTATCTCCATTAACCCTTTCTCTTACAACCTGTCTCACAACCAAAATATAACAAGTTCATATAACATTTAAAAAGTATCTTCTATTTTCTCTCACATCACACAAATTCCATATCTCCCTTTTAAAATTCCACATGTCTTCATCACTCCCTTTTTTTTCTCTTTTACTCTTTTCTCCCTTCCCTTCTTTCCTTGCATGCCTACAGTTTATTCAGTTTGATAAGAAGATTATTAACCAGCGCCTGGAGCGTTTTCAGAGCCGAGTGGAGTTTAAAGGGAACCCCAGTAAGAATGACTTATCTGTGACAATCAGAGATGTCCAACTCCAGGATGGTGGAGAATATCACTGTTACGTTTTGAACCCACCAGACCGTCATAAAGGCATAGGGAAAATCCGCTTGGAAGTCCTAACAGAGGGTGTGTGACAAGCTTTTTCCTGTTTGGTTTCTACCAATGCTGTTCATGTAGCATTTGTTTTAAAAAGTCTGAGAGTTTGCCCATGTGTGACATGTTTGTGTGACATTGCTGTATTCATTAAACTGGGAGGTGAGGTGAGCATTAATTTTCCTTTTGTTGAGTTTAGAGTTACCTTTCTCATCTCTCTCTGATACCGCAACGGCATAAGCCCATGGATAGGATGGGATACCAGCGCTGAAGGCAACATTTCCTTTTGTTAGGCTAATAATACATGAAACTTGTTATTTTGAGTAATCAGCGAAGGGATGGCCTTGTTTGACTGTGATTAATGTAACACGTAACCGTCTCCCTTTTAGTTCCCCCAGAGAGGGATTCCACCGTGGCGGTGCTGGTTGGAGCATCAGTGGGAGGATTCCTGGCCATCGTGATTCTCTTCCTTGTCATCTTGAAATGTGTCAGAAGGAAAAAGCAGCAAAATCTCAACTCTGATGATCAGAAAACGGAGGAGGAAGTGAAGACCGATGGGGAAGGGAACCCTGAAGGAGAACTTAAAGTACGTGAAACGATCTGAATGGGGAGACAGCATGGATAAGGAGAACGCAGAGAGTGGGTATGGGCACAGGTTGAAGGAGATAAATTACAGGAAAAGGAAAGAATCGGGCATAATATGGGTTTGTATGAAGGTGGCATGATATAGGAAGAGGAAGTTGGTCTGAAGGGAAGGTTCGATCACAGAATGACACATTTTGTAGACTTGCATTCCGTATAAAAGACTGGCTTTCTTACCTCTACCGAGCTTCTACCACCTAGATATTTGTGATTGTTATACTTTATAACCCCTTTCTCTCTCCTTCATATCTAAACTACCGTATTCCATTCTCTTCCAACAGGCATCCATCCCCGAGGTACCTTGACCTGCCCCGTGGTCCCTGACATTCACATACAGTCTGATCCCGTTCTGATAGAAGAAGATGCTGCTCTTAGTAGGGATTATTCAAAATACTCTGGTATACATTTTCAGGATGAATCAATCTTAATAACTTGCATAAGGGGCCCATCTCCTGTTTTTGTGATTGACAGTGACATATTGAGGCAACCCTTGAATTTGACCCTGACAGAATGACAGCGTCTTCCTTGTGTGGGAAATATAACGACGACACCGTTAGGAAGGCCCTTTCCAGCATTGCACAAGGACACACACAGAAAGCCCGTGAAATAACAACAAATATATCCTATATCTGTGTGACACTGAGAAACCGGACGTTCATGTTCATGTGAGTGATATGGTCTGACCATGGGTGGCCCTGTGCTGAGAATGTGACATTGACATACCTTAGACATACCCATCATACGTGATCCTGACAGGGGGAGCGCCTTATCCAAACATGACTTTGGCTGACTGAGATGCCATTGCCTTTTGTGCGTTTCAATGACAGGTGGAGGAAGCCTATCTGTCATTGTCACTGAGCGTGCCACCAGCTCTGATATTGGTCAGGGTGAGCCTGATACAACCGGAGCATGGCAGCGTTAGGTACCTGCGAGATTATCATGGATTATAATCAGACTCACTTGTTTTATTTGCTTTGAAGGGGTTGCTGAGCTAGAGAAGTTATTTCTAGCATGGAACTCATCAAAACCGATCTTTCTTAAGGTTCAGTCCCACTTATGCCCAACCAATGCAGTTGATCTCTTGGCGCATGAGATAGTCGGGGATGAGACAGCAGTTTACCCCTTAACTATGTTAAAGCCCAGCAAACATAAGCATTACTTTGAGCAACATCTCCTTAGCGTCTGGGGACATAACACATTATTATTATATTCCAGCTTGAAATAAATTTGTTTATATTAAAAAAAAAACATTTTTGATTTATAGTACAATATCATAAGTTAATGTATAGTTAACTTACACACCTACCCATCATTCTTTGTACATATAACCAGCTTTACTATTACGTTTATCTATGTCAGTATGCTACTATTTCAGCTACTTTAGGTATGAGTATACGGGTGTATACATTAACGTGAGCAGCAGTCACCCTTACTACACATAAATATGATTGGGATATATTTTGCTTCACGTGCGGCAACAAATGTACCACAGAAGGAGCTGTCCTTAGCATATGACATTGATGGATCAAAGGCACCCATATACTGAATGTACGACAGAGACAGACAAAGGGAGCCTATTAGAAGTGACAATGACAGCTTGAAGAGTCACTCTTTAACACAAACTGCTAGTACCACGTGACAACACAATCTTTTGTAATTTTCATTATTAAGTGTTGTGTACAGTACAAGGGTCTCTCTGATAACTGCATATGTATATATATATATATATAGTCACTGCACGAAACAATGTTCCGCACTTTGTATTAACGAACGAACAGGAAAGTAACTCAGAATGAGCCGGGCACTGCTTATTAAAGTACTCAGCTGATGGTGCCTATCGTTATTTCAGGTGAAATAAAACATTAATGTGTAAAGTTTGTTGTTGTATTCATTTTTAACGTGCCATATTACCTACACGCAGGTAGTCTTACAGACTCTTAACCCGTCAATAATGTGCAGATGGACACAGTGCATAGAAGGGTTGAGTGGTTGCACCTGGGGTGAGGCTGGGCATGGTCGCCGGTGCAGCCATGGGTGCGGGTTACCAGCAATAGCTAAAGGGTTTGGTTTAAGAGAAAGGACAGACAACAAAGAAAGCTAATGAGATAGAATAAAGAGTAAAAAGAACAGAAAGGAGATGAGAGAGAAGAGAAAAGGCAGCGCAAGTAGGAGAAAAAGGGCAGGAAAGAAGAGCAAATTGAGAGGAATGGAGAAACACCTTTACCTATTACTCTTTCAAAAGCAAAACCGGTCGCAGCTTTAGCACTCAGTCAGTCTCAGCCTCCATCTTCTTACCAAAGAGCCTGCACCGACAGGACCATGGGCCATCTCCAATATCTACAAGTCTCCAGCACAAGCAAACCTCAACCTACTGTCTCCCACATCTCTCCTTCCACGTTTTCTGTGTGCAATCCCAGCCTTCGCTTATCCAAAGACTGCCGAGTGCCCCCCTTACAGAATTTGTACTTACATGGCCACCAGCCCAGCATTTCCCAGGACATAAAGAGGTAAATCTGAGACCTGTGACATGCATTTTATTACTGGATTGTCCATGTGAAATCTGGACAGGTGGCAACCCTTACACACATGAAATGTTTCTGCTTCAAGGAGCCAACCGAGATCATGAGACAAAAGATTGAATTCCATTAAAAGCTGGAAGATCAATAAAAAAGTCCATAGAAATCAAGCACAAGGACAGAATTGACGTGCTTGTACAGCATGCTCCAGCACAGAAGACAGCTGAAGTACTGACCATCGGAATTCTCAGAAACAGATTAGCTCACTGTAAATGCTTTTAATGTATTGATTGCCACACATCTGCTACACAAGCACAAAAATATCAGTAATGAGCATAAGGTACAGCATTCATAGAAACATAGAAAGCGACGGCAGATAAGAACCATTCAGCCCATCCAGTCTGCCCAACATCTGAATACCTTGCTTAGTCCCTGGCCATATCTTATGTATTAGATACCACTGTATTAACATCTGCTGGAAGGCTATTCCATGTATCCAGTCTTTAGGATAGCTTACCCTTCTTAATTCTTTCTCCCATGTATACACCATGGTATAACCTACATATGTCAGTTCAATAAAGGCCTTACAATTAAGTATAGTATTTATTAATAGGGATGTTGTTTGCTGTCTGTATTATGTAGCTCCTGAAAGGTGTTATATTGGTGAGCATCTCAATGACAGCTTGGCTCTGCTCCCACACTTCCTAGGTGTCCTCATAAGGCTGTGCCTTGAGGAGAAGAAACAAGCTTGGGCATAGTGCCCAGCCTAGTTTTTAGATGTGCCAGCTCTTTCAATATAGAGTTTACAGTAATGTCAACACAGGGAAAGACAAGGTCATCTCTCTAACAACTCTCTAATATAGGATAGTGTTTCGAATAATACGCCATGCAATATTTTTGCAGCCTGACCACAATAATGGGCTACTTGCAGTGCCACATCCGCTGTGGGCAGCAGCCTACTGAGCATTTGCCCGATGAGTCACTATGAATTTACTGTATGCTGCCAACGAGGGCTGATTTCTTATACCAGGTCACTTTATTTTGGGCCATCAATTAGCATTTCCTAGGTTTATGTCCCTTTATGCCTGAGACAGGTAAGCGGGTTATAGGGAGCGTGTGTGTGGCTAAGGGTGATTGCAGCAGTGCATGTTGTGTATGGCTGAGAGTGATGTATAATTTATACACAAAACTAAAAAACAAAAGGCAGACTTTTCTAGTATTTTGTGATTGGTATACAAATGAAAAGGCTATAGGTGGTTTCAATAAATGGCTTTCCAATGAATGAATTTACTAATGCTAAAAGCGGTTTTGGCAAACATTATCCTTTAAAGGGGATCTGTCATCTGAATGAAAATGTTATATGGGGTGTTAACCTTGAAAGCAAATCCAGATTGATATTGGGCTCTTATATCAGTATATAACAACACTTGTGGTACCAAATTATACAAAAAAATATAAAATCATCCAAAAAGTAAAAAATCCCACATCATTAATCCTCGTTAAAATAAAGCCTTTCGATAGTATCACTCAGGTCGCAAATAACGATGGAAGCCAAAAGCCTAAACCTTCACTTTTTTTTTTCTATTACTGATCTGGAACATTGTTTTATTTTTAATTCTGTTTCTACTGTTTCCAGGCCAAATCAGAAACCTCTTGGCCATCATGTTTACTTTTAGGTTACATTCAAGTAATTGTTTGCTAAATATTTGATTATTGTTAAAGGACTATTATATCAAGCCTCTCAATGTCAGATGAGCCTTGTCAGGACACTCAGTAATTTAAACAACGTCACAAAGAACCATGTACTGGAAACATTCTATTATCGTTTTTAACCTGCCAAAACACAATGTAGCACACTATAAATGTAGATGACTTAAAAAAGAGAGTTTACGGATCTCACTCGTTAGAGCCCATCTAAAGCAAGTGGGGTAATTGATGACCCCTCAGAATCCAATAGGGACCTGGTGCGGCAGCAAACTACTAAGTACCAGTTGGAAACTGGAATAAGCAGCTACCTGCAGTAAAATGGACCTGGTGTTTTATCAGAATAAAACTTACTGGGAATTACAAAGTCAGACCGGCTGGAAGTCCATGTAAGTCACATTGCCACTGGGCACATTAGAGGGCACACAAGGTTTAGGAAGCTCAAGAAGAAATATTGCCACGACTAGGGCCTAAGCAGATGCTTGGTGTCCCTGTAGGAGACACAGGTTCCTCATCTAGTTATATCATTGTAATGTTTAGTTATTGTCTTCCTTAGATTATGATTATTTGTTATAACTTGTAGTTAGGACAGGACCTCAAAACCTCTTTACTTGGAGCTCCTTAAAAACCTGGAGCTCTCCCTGGCTTTACCTAGTCTTGTAGATCTATAATAAAACAAGAAAAGTGAAGGGAAGCACTTACCCACAGAATGCACATCCTCTGGGTACTTACCCCTTCTATCAGACACAATCTCTCTGCATCTTCCAAACTACCCCAGTCTCCTTCCCTGCACCTTCCAAACTACCCCAGTCTCCATCCCTGCACCTTCCAAACTACCCCAGTCTCCCTCCCTGTACCTTCCAAACTACCCCAGTCTCCCTCCCTGTACCTTCCAAACTACCCCAGTCTCCCTCCCTGTACCTTCCAAACTACCCCAGTCTCCCTCCCTGTACCTTCCAAACTACCCAGTCTCCCTCCCTGCACCTTCCAAACTACCCCAATCTCCTTCCCTACACATTCCAAACTACCCCAGTCTCCCTCCCTGTACCTTCCAAACTACCCCAGCCTCCATCCCTCCACCTTCCAAACGACCCCAGTCTTCTTCCCTGCATCTTCCAAACGACCCCAGTCTCCTTCCCTGCATCTTCCAAACGACCCCAGTCTCCTTCCCTGCACCTCCCCAACTACCCCAGTCTCCTTCCCTGCACCTTCCCAACTACCCCAGTCTCCTTCCCTGCACCTTCCCAACTACCCCAGTCTCCTTCCCTGCACCTTCCCAACTACCCCAGTCTCCTTCCCTGCACCTCCCCAACTACCCCAGTCTCCTTCCCTGCACCTTCCCAACTACCCCAGTCTCCTTCCCTGCACCTTCCCAACTACCCCAGTCTCCTTCCCTGCACCTTCCCAACTACCCCAGTCTCCTTCCCTTCACCTTCCCAGCTACCCCATCATCCAAACTACCCCAGCCTCCTTCCCTGCATCTTCCCAACTACCCCAGTCTCCCTCCATGCTGGGCTGTATCGTAGGGGTTCTCTGGAAGTCTTCAGGCTGTCGGTTAGGTGCCGGCAGCTCCTGCCGCTCTTATCTGCCGGTGTCCTAATCTGAAATGTCTCCGTGAACTTTCTCGCCTCCTCCCCGTGTCCCGCCAGCACTCGGCTCGCCCCTCCCACCTCCCCACTTTTTGTATGTGGGAGTAACGCTGCGGTACGGAGGGACTCCGGGACTCTATCTTGTGATGCAGATCACTGGGGCTTGGCTACTAAGGCAGGTGCATTCCTGAACCCTCAGCAATCTCCTGTAACAATATTACCCAAATAACCCTCGTAAAGCTGCCTTTCGGTATTATGTTTAAGGATCCGCTCCGATGAACGCTAACGTGGATCCTTCATGTGTTCCGGATAATACCGGTATACATACAACATATACGCATTACTACCGATAATAGACATAAAAAACATATACACGGATGTCTAATCATTTTGGAAATATAGCGGTTATTTACTTATAATGTATACATTGCACCATACATTAAAGACCAAGATGTTAACAGAGGGCAGTGGTAATAAGTATCTTAGTTGTATATTGAGTGTTCACATCATTTCATGTGTACTTAAATCCCATCATGTCCAGTCAGCGTTTCGATGTGTGTATAGACATATGCCAAGCTTTGTCAGTTAAGGAGTAAAAAGATCATCACAGAGTATGTATATGTGTGCCATGCAGTATGTGTGTCATGTAGTATATGTGTTCCATGCAGTATATGTGTGCCATGCAGTATATGTGTGCAGTGTAGTATATGTGTGCAGTGTAGTATATGTGTGCCATGTAGTATGCGTGCATTGATCGGTAGCGCACATGCTGCAGACTGCTGCTGACTCAGGCGAGCTGTATCATTATGCAGAGCACAGCATTTATAGACTTTACAGCATATACCGGTACCGAGTCTCTATCCTCCTTCAGCGAGCAGAGAGTACAGTATGATGCTGCAGGAAGATGAAGAAGAAGCGGTGGGCGGGGCATCGGGAGTTTCTCCTCCCTCACCCCAGTAAAACTGCGGAGAGCAGCACTGTGTCCGCACATGGGAAGCAGTCCAGAGGTGCTCACTGACACAGGGAGTCAGGGGCCTGGGGAGGGGCAGGACACCCAAAGTGCAGGTCCGGGTCACCTGAGGACAGAAGAGTGACAGTGAGGTCCTCCTGAGAGAATGAGGAGCTGCACTCAGACGTACATACCCGTATCTTCCAGTTAAATCCCAGCATCCGGGGGGCTGCGTTATTGGTGGGGAGATTCACAAACGATACAAAATGTTCGCAGGACGACACTTACCCCAACGTAGCCGTGACCCTCTATGGCACCGCCACCCGCCACTTATGATCGTGATCCTGGGTAAGTGCTTTCTGTGCGCGGCCACCAAATGGGACTTTGTGGATGTTTAACAAGTGAATCGGAGGAAAGGTTTGTAACATGACATGAAACGCCGTCTGATATGCGGGTGTTATAACTATACTGTGCTATAATGTACTATAATGTACTATACTGCACAGTACTATATATATGTGTGTGTGTGTGTGTGCATGCAGATGTGCAGGGAAGCGTCTCTATGAATACACGCATGTCCTGGTCATTATAAAGTTCTTTTCTGTGCCCTCTCCCTGCGCATTATTCTCTGCCCCACTCCTATCTTAGAATGCACTTTGTGTATCTAAATTTAGCTAGACACGACAATAGCCCCCTCCAGCCCCCCCCATCCCCATCACACTAATCGCAGAACACTGCAGAGGTACTGCGGGACACCGGGTACACCCTGTGCTCTGCCCCTCGCACCGTGTTCTGGGGTTAAGGTGAGACATCTCATCTGCTCCATCATGACTCTAATCGGGGTGTCTAGGTGGGGGGGGGGGCGGACCACCTGAGCCGAATAGTGCTGCATTGCTGGATCAGTGACTCAGCACCATAGTCTGTAGGACATAACGCAGAACAAGTGATCAGCAAAGGGGAGAGCCGGCCAGGATGGGTTTAATTACCTGCCTCTCACCGAGGATGGACTAACTCGTGGAATCCAATCAATCTATTTGCACTATTGTAAGAATTACGTTTTTTGTGAGATTTAATTTAAGAATAACCTTTAGCTTCCTCATTTTATCCATAATTTCCTACGTCTTCCCCCAAACCTCTCAAGACTTCCACCAGGACTGACATTTTTGGATTGCCGTTAAGGCGCACGGATTCCTCTTGCCCTGTAGGTGTAGGCAGTCGATTGTAGCTGCTTGTGTTTTATGCCACTGAGTATTAGAACTGTCATAGAAACCCAGCGCGGCTCCCCGGACGGGTGACACATTTTCTTCAAATGTAAGAATACCATGTGAATCCAGTAAGCCTGGTATGTTTAGCGAGTGTACGTGTGTATTTCTTCTGCTTGTATTGTTTAGTAAATATAATATTTTTTGCCTCATCAATGGGTGAGCCTAGGGCTACTGGCACCTGGGTGCAGGGTTTCCTTGCCCCCCCTGTTTGGTAGTCGTCATTAGATATTACAATAAGGTTGGCACTGTACTAAAGAAGTTAATATAAGTACCGTATTTGCTTGATTATAAGACGACCCCACAAAATCTGAATATTAATTTAGGAAAAAAAGAAAAAGCCTGAATATAAGACGACCCTATAGGAAGAAAGTTTTACCAGTAAATGTTAAATCATGTAAACTATGTGAACTATTTTTTTTTTTAAATAAAAGCTATGATTGAAAAAAATATTTTGTTTTTATTTCCTTTTATTTTCCAGCCTGCCCCCCCAGTTATGCACATCTGCCCCCAGGCTTGCCACTCTGCCCCAGAAATGCCTTATACCCCCTATATGCCACCGTGCCCCATGATATGACTTTTAACCCTCTAAATACCACTGTGTCTCACAGGCAGACCTATTTGAGGTCTGATTATAAGACGACAGGTCTTTTCCAGAGCATTTGCTTTGAAAAAAACCTTGTCTTATAATCGAGCAAATACTGTAATCTAATTAAATCAAATAGCAGCAGCATCAATTTACAGACACAGATAAACTCTGCTGGACAATGCTGCCTCACTCATACTACAACAAGATATTAAAGGTGCAGTCTGAGGCGCCTGTCGCCAAGCTTAGGGTCATGTGACTTTACACGACAGCGTTGCAGACCGGGGCGCATCCAGAGCCTGACCTCAGGAGGAAAATTCATGCTAAAAGACACACAGGCACTCACACTACCACACACACATTTGCACACCCATTCACACACTAACATACCCAGACACATACACACTACCGCACCCAGTGACAGGCACTATTATACCCAGTCAAACACTAACATACCCAGGCACACACTGACAAAACCAGATACACACATACTAACATACCCAGTCACAGATGCTGTAATACCCAGACAAACCCCAACATACCCAGACACACACTGACATAACCAGATACACACTGACATAACCAGATACACACTGACAAAACCAGATACACACATACTAACATACCCAGTCACAGACGCTATAATACCCAGACAAACCCCAACACACCCAGTCACAGACACTATTATACCCAGACACACACTAAAATACCCAGGCCCACACTGACAAAACCAGATACACACTAAAATACCCAGTCACAGACACTGTAATACCGAGACAAACCCCAACATACCCAGTCACAGACACTGTTATACGCACACACACACTGACATACCAAGACACACACTAACATACCCAGTCACAGACACTATTATACCCAGACACATACTAACATACCCAGTCACAGACACTATTATACCCACACACACACTGACAGAACCAGATACACACACACACTAACATACCCAGTCATAGACACTATTAGACCCAGACACATACTAACATACCCAGACACACACACTGACATAACCAGGTACACACAAGCACACACACACACACTAAAATACCCAGTCACAGACACTGTAATACCCAGACAAACACATAAACACACATACTTACACACACAATTGCATACCAAAAGACATGGGCACAAACACAGACCCACAAGCTCACACTTTCTATATATCTATGTTGAGTAATGCAGCTTATAATTAGCACACTTCTGATATGTTTATCCAATGCCTGGTACGTAGCTTGTAGTGATGCGTAATGTTTCAGTGCTTCCTTTATGTCTGTTTTAGGTACTCAGTTTGCTGCTAGGATCATTTGTATGATATTTCAGGCATTTTGTCTCCAGGTTTTGACAAGTAGCACACTGGATATGTCTTCAACTGAGGGCCGTTTGCAGTGATTTCTCTTTCATACTCACACACACAGATCTCCTCTGATCAGTGACTGACAGTGGTGGGATATAATGTCCCATCCTTTGAATCTTTGGCATTTACTGAAGATGGAGTTGGCAGGAGAGTTGCAGTATCATCGTACTAACATCACGTTATAGAAACATATAATGAAGGGCCAAGGTCTTCTGCTCCAAGAATAGCTTGGATGGCCCGTTATCAAGCAGTGAGATTCCTCAAAAGCCAAACTAATCAACTAAGCGTTGTGCAGGGCCAGCTCAGCCCTTGCTTCTGAGATATGTGCCATGAGTGGCCTTTTATAATGCATTGTGAATTTAAGGGGGTTTAAACCAAAACTCTTCTGCCAAGGCTTAAAACACCCGTGGAAATAATTAACTACCTGCTAGACCATCAAACATTGGGAGTTTAAGTGTAGAGTTGTCCCATCTTTAAATATATTAAGATTTTGAAGAGAGGGTGTGGGTTATTGAGATGAACACCGTGAGTGCAGACAGCTTTCAGCAGCAAATCATGTTAATTAATTGATGTATTTTGGACATTATACAGTGATACCCGTACATTGATAAACATATACTCTGACTGAGACTGGATTCTCGTAGAACAAAATAAAAATCACTTTAAATGTTAGACTGTTATTTCTTTGCATGCATTAATTAACTTTTTTTTTTAACTATAATTGTCTTATATTAGCATACAGACAATTTGCTTTTTTTTTTTTTATTTCCTTGTTGATGACCCAGCGTCAGTGCGGTAATCTGGAGAACGTGTATGTAGATATAGACCATCTATATAGGCCCAGTTGTATATGGCATACAAAAATACCAGTATGCGTATCAGCGTGTGCCTACGTTTGATTTTGTAATTGGGTTTTCATCTGGAAGGATTCATTTCTTTTTGGGAGGCTTTTTTGGAAGGGGGATGTGAGGCTTCCGTCTACTTTTATCCCTTTCAGTACCCTGGACAGCTAACATCAGTCCTGACGAATCATTATGTGGAGTTCAGCAAATAACAGGAATGCTTTCTATGTTAAATTGTGCAATTTGGAAACTGAATAGAATAGTTGAATGTAAGTAAATTGAATGTTAAAAAATATAAATTACTAATATATTATAGGTAAGTACTTTAAGCAAGTAAAATGTATATTTAATGGAAAGGGAAGCAAAGCATTATGTGTCCATCAATTTTGCAGAAGGTGTTTATCCTTCTATAACTACAAGCTCAACAGAGAGAGGGAGAGTCATGGTTAGAAGCAAGAACTTAATTAGCACAAACATGGAGGGCTGTGTTAGATGCCAGAAAGTTGGAAGCGTTATGATGTGGAAGAAGACAAACACGAGCTTTAGCTGTATTTTTTATGACCTGATACCCCCTTGGCTCCAACCTTCAAGCCTGTTTATCTTTTAAAACATGGGTAATTCATATTGGGAAAGTGGAGAGATAGATTTGCACTTTGGAATATGACATTTCCTAGTGATGTCACCGACAGTGCCCAGTGATGTCATTAGGGCTTCCCTTTCTGAAAAAGAGAACTGTTTTTTTAACCAATCCCTGCCAGGCTTCTGCGGCTTTTCCTGCTGTGTGATTACACATCCAGCTATGGGCTGGTTGCGTTTTTGTTGGAGTGCGTTTATTGCGGTTTATGTTTGGTGCAATGATGAGTTTGCGTCTGCACAAACTGGTTTGACTTTGAACAGGAATCCCTTGAACAGGAAACCCGTTCTTGACGACTAGATTCTATGCTCGAAATGAAACACACACACACAGACATTTATATGGCTTTGAAGGCCTAGATGGAGTACATCTGAGGCACGATATGTTTAGTTGTGTTACCTCTGTTAATTTTAAATTTTTTGCAATACATGAAAAACGAGGTAGTTCCCACCACCTAATGCTACCTGTTTCCTAGGAAACTACTAGAAAAAGTGCAACCAGAAAGGCAAGACTAGCCCACTATTATAGTATAGTATAGTATAGTCCCAACAGAAGCAAAATCATCATGGATGCTCCCTAGGACCAAAATTCTAAAGATACTTTTTGAGCCATCACCAGCTCTCTAAGCTAAAGAAGGCCGTAGAGGAGGACAACCCTAGAGGAGGACACCCATAGAGGAGCAGAGAAACGTTCCAGGTTGTATCAGAAAGTGAAAGAAATAAAAAGCTTCGGCTTGTGTCCCAAAATCTTTAAAGCAGAAGTGTGCAGGGGCAACAGCCCTCTTACTAGCCCTTCCCTGTGGTAGGGCTGGAGTAAAATTCTTACACACACTGAGGTTTCAAACACAACAACCCCCGCTGCTCCACTGGAATATCAAAAGCAAAATAGCGACAGCTAAAGGAAGGTTGCAATCCCTGGGATGGAAGCTATTCAGTCGGCATGTTTGAAATCCAACCTTCCCCGGATTAGATGTGGTATTCCACGAATGAGGCTTTGGATGAAAGTCACTTTACGGTTACATCTAATTTAGATTGTTAAAACTCCACTCCTCGTACGATCAGCTCATGAAAACAATTTCTCACTGATCACGTAATATCATTCTATGGGTCAGATCTTCAATATCTGCAAAGATTTGTTACCAGTCTCTTAAGATACACAGCAATCATAGTGTCAGATGGAACACAAAGTCTTGCTTACGGGATCACGTTATCACTTATATCAAACTCAACACAATCCAGGATGTGCTTAAACACATGTACTAAAAACGAAAAATCTACGCGGTCTGCGTAGAACTAATGAACTAAAGAAAAATCTTCCATATTAATATCTCACATAACTTTATGGCAATACGTTTTTACCATGCTTGCGGAAAACTCATCAGGATTTCACAAGCTCCTATTCTTCACTGTGACATAGATAACCTTGACTTGGTACAGGGTGATCCAAAATCTATTTGAGACGTTATCCATTCGCAAAATATTCCTGGAAACTGTTTGCAAGACTGTAGCAGTAACTGGGGCATATTGGACTACTTCAAATGGGTTGTCCATGGGCCCGGTTGGCCCCTGTCAGTGCTGCTCCATAAGCGCCCTACTTGCCACTGTTATATTAGAAGAGTGGAACTCAAAAAAGCAAATACCATTTCTCAGCCTGTAAGTAAAATGGATCCTTCAGTTTCCCAAATCCTACAGTTCACAGTTTGGAACACTAAGTAAACTCATGTAGTGGCGTTTAAAGATTAAAGCTCAAAATGTTTGTATTTGGAAAAAATCTATAAATTAACTTTCTTTAATGCCTGATTATTCTGTCTCATTAAGGCATTTATCCCCTGTTGTTAAGTTACTGTTCTTCCTTGGTAGAAGCTGGTTCGGCCAAAAAGGAGAAATCTTGTACTTTTAAACCAAATCTTACCAAAACAATTACATTAGTTGAAAAAGAAAAAGCATGATGTATAGGTACTTGGCATTATTTATAGGTAAATGTAAAATATGTATAGGGGGCAGTTCCTCTTTAACACGGATAACCCCCATCTGCATCAGTAGAATAAAAAATATAAAACCACCAATGAACGGTTCCAATCCAGTAAAGGAAAGCTACATAGATGGGTTGTTTGAAACCAAGTCTTCCTCTGATTAGTTATAGGGTCTGATCAGGGCCGGCCGAAGACTTAACGCCGCCTGGGGCAAAGTTTAAAATGCGAAAACCACTCGGCGCCCTTCTCTCTCTCCTCCGCTTCAAAACGAACAACAAAAAAAACCGCTTGGGGCGGCAAAGTGCCGCCCCTTCTAAAGTGCCGCCTGGGGCAATTGCCCCAGTCGGCTCCATTGTAGGGCCGGCCCTGGGTCTGATAATAGTCAGGGTTATAAGGTCTTATAATAGTCAGGGTTATAGGGTCTGATAATAGTCAGGGTTATAGGGTCTGATAATAGTCAGGGTTATAGGGTCTGATAATAGTCAGGGTTATAGGGTCTGATAATAGTCAGGGTTATAGGGTCTGATAATGTTTGGGGATTGCTGCCTCCTTAACCACTTTCAAATGGAAAGCTGAAATGTAATGACATGTTGCTGTCACTTAATTTTCCTTTTAGTTTTACTATTACTATTTATTACATTTATTTTGAAAAATATCTCCGCTAACCAAAGATGGAAAAGCTCTGAGATAAATCCAAATTAAACAATAACGGCACTCCCGGTGAAAATGGACAGCGATTTTGTGGACATATTTAACCTCAAAATCACTTCATTCAAACCTTGATTTAAAAATGGCACTCTTGTATGTTTGGATTATCCTTATAAAAACATATATTTTGCTTCTGAGTGATGCAATCAGGTGGTTGTTCCCAAAGGAACAAGGCTTTTAATGGGTAATTTATCTCTGGAAGGGCTGGCATCTTAATTAATGCCACGCTGCTGCATAATACAGTAAGCTTTCTCCATGCTGTGAATCTGATGTGGTCCTAGTTAAATTTAAATATTTTAATTTGGGACATAGGGTTGTTAAAACTTCTTAATCACACCAGTGCAAATTAATTTATAAAAACTTTAAAAAAAATTTCTGCTGGTTCTATACACATTATTGAGCCCTATAGAACAGTGGGATACTCTCGTATCCAGCAACTAGAAAAGGGACTTCTTAGGAGCAAAGATATACCTAGGGAGAGAGAGAAATTGCCTGAAACTGGTGAAGAACGCGGCTGTACCAAAAAACATTGATGCCCAGACCTGGACTGGCCATCCGGCGCACTAGGTAAATGCCTCATGGGCCACTGGCCAACGTACACATGAGATCTGCTGCAACCACCAGCTGGAAATGCCGGTCGCATGCTATGTGAGCAAAAAATGTAGCATGTGGACCTTCATATCCAGCCATCGCCCGCATTAATGCCATTGGGCATAGTGCCAGGGCCTCCCCGTTGTCCCCAGTGAGGCCCTGTTAATGCCCAGTTACATCAGTACCCCAAGACAGGGCATGCTGTGCAACTTTGCAGGTAATAATAATGTTATTTAAGTTATTAAATTATACCGAGAAGTGTAGCATCCAATCAACGGCTTCACCGACTTGTTCTAGTAGGTTCTTTAAATGTATATTTTCAGGATCTTAAGGGAAAGCAGTTCAGTTGTGGTTTGATTCCTTATAATGTGTTAATAATATTGGATGGATTTTAAGGCCTGTTACTGCCAGTTGATCACACTCTCAGGAGATGGCGTTAACAGATCTCCAAGGGTCCCCTGTAGATGTTTGTCTTTGAAGCCAAGTTAAGTGTCTCCCTTGGGTGCGATGCTTCCTGTTAGATTTTCTTTTCTTAAGCCAAGTGTTAGAAGCTCGTTAATTATTGGATTGCTTAAAAACAATCATCCAATCAAGAAGATGTGAAAGTATGCAACAATACACTGGTGTAAGAAGGATGCTTGTTTATAATCTAGCTCCGTATATATATATATACACACTATTTATTTAGATAACTGTAAGCTCGTTTGAGCAGGGCCCTCCTCACCTGTTGTCTCTGTTAGTCAATTTGTTATGTTTTATACTACTTGTTATGTCCTGTCTACCCATTGTACAGCGCTACGGAATTTGTTTCCGCTATATAAAACAATAAATATTAATAATATTTGTTGTAACTTATGGAGCCTGGGATCTGTTGCAAATTTTCTGTCCCAATTATATTTACACCACCCTCATAAAGGCAGCCAACTTAACAACAAAGAAAAAAGCTAATGGGGAGAAATAATCACCTAAATCCGGTTTGCTGGAGATTGAGAATGTTGCTCCTACACTTAAGGTGGGTTTATAATACACATCTAAAGATAGATATTGGCAGATCACTTCTTGCTGCGCTCTGGTTGTACCCAAAAGAATTTTGCAAATGACAAATCGTTTCCGATTGATCTATAATGCTTTGTGCTTTTGTGATGGTTATTATTGTAGTATTAATCTATTATTAATTCTGCTCTCTGCATGGTTATTAATTATGTATCTACTCTGAGACTCTTACCTACATACTTTTTAGATAAAATAGGTTGATAAATGTAATTATTATTTTCTTGTTTCCTTTGCCAATAATAAAATGTTTTATCATGTTTTAATCTAGTTATCGATGTTTATCAATTTATAAGATAGCGATACCCAAAAATGTAGGGCCAAAATGGGCTAAGCACAAGCTAGTGTGATCAGAGTTACCATTAAAGGGAGGTCCAACTGAAAAATAACTATTGTTATATAAGAATGATATACCATGTCGTTTACAGTAATGTATTATTTGTATTTATTGTTCCAATAAACTTGCTTTGTACTTTTTTGATGTACTTTGTGCTGTGTCATCCTCTTCTTGCACAGCCCATGTTAGCTAATCTACGTATTTATGTATGTTAGTGAATACTACATTAGTTGTATTAGTCTGGCAACTAACTATACTCAACTGGGAGGGTTGGCAGCTGATGCAGTAGGGCGAATATGATCCATCCCTTCCATTATAGTGTCTCATTTGAACGTTAGTCTAGTTATATGTTAGAAGTAAATGTCCCACGCGAATATACCCGGTAATTGTAACTGTTAATTCTGTCCCCAGCTGCATTCTTTGCTCAAACATGTTTCACGTTGGAGGTGACTGTTGGAAAGAATCCGCAGGTTTTGGCACGCAATGGAACAGATGTCCTTCTGCCCTGCATCTTCTCCTCCTGCTTTGGATTTGAAGATGTAACGTTCTCCTGGACGTACAAGACGTTCAACGACTCTTTCAAACCAGAGGATGTAAGCGACTAAATCATTTGCATTACACACCACCCGGGTCAATTAACAACATTAGTATATAGTATATTAATGGTCTCCAACTTAAAAAACATTGGGAACCTGGCCAAGAGCTTAATTAGCGATGGCTTGGACATAGTCTTCCCATAGCTACAGCAGCAGAAAATATTTAGTCATTTTGAGGGGTATAATAGATACTGTTTATGTGGGGCATTAACATTTTTATAATGAAAGATATTATTTCCACAGCAATAGTTAGGGAGGTAATTACTAAGGTATTTGATGGCGATATATATAAAACAATAAATAATAAAAATATTGCATAAATGCATCGCATTGGCTTCTCATTCAGTACTAAATGCTGAATTAAGAGAAACAACGTGTTTTATTTACATTGGTACAATTGTGCTGTTTTGGAATAAAAGGTTTGATATTTTTGGTCTATTACTAGGAAGCTGATGTCAGAGACAGTCAGGTAAGTCCATAAAAATATGACACGTAATTCCTCATGTCTATTACGGAAAAGGTTATGCTGGCCATGTTGCCAAATGGGAGGTCTATACAACAGTTTATTCAGGGTTTAGGGTTGTTGAGTAGATCCATCTTTCAACAGCATGTATATTGTGGCTCTGAAAATATTAATGTAGGAGCATAGTTGTTATCACTGGTGGCCCAAGTAGTCTGTCCATTTCTTTCCTTTATCACTACCTTTAGTCCTCCTTTATTAGTATTTTTAATTGTCAGAGGTGTTGTTGTTGTAGTAAAGACTATTCTACTATTCATCAGCATTTACTATTTATCTTACATTCTGTAATAATCAAGGCATTAACTGGGTTGGTATCTTTTATTGAAAGGTGACAACCCTGCTTAAAATGGATGTTCAATTTGAAATTTGGATAAATAAACTGCAAAATAATATTCAGTTTTTGCTGCCTTTTATGCATACGGGTCAGTGTGGATACCTATTATTAACTTGTGATCACTCCATCTCCAACACATACTTTTACAGGCCTTTCAAGGTCATGATTAGTTTCAGAGGAGCATCTGAAATCAGCTTCCCATTCGGAGGTCCTTTTAGTAAAGTCAACAGGTTCTGCACAGGGTGAGAATTAGCATGCATTATAATACCTAACGTTAGTGGTGGGAATCATCTCCAGGTTCTACAGCAGCACATACTTCTATTTAAATAACTGGCTTTTCACATTCATAAAAAAGGTCACAAATTAAAACATAAAATCCAGTCTGATATTGAGGTTTATATGTTTTTAATACGATATTTTTTGATGATTTTTTATAATTTCTCCTGAACTATTTCAGTAAATTAAAAATATTGCAAAGGAATTAAAGTACATAAATAAAATAAATGTTTTATTAGGGTTTAAGATAAGAAATATAGTATTTTAAGAAAATGGGAATGCTCTGCACCAGAGGTTAACACCATAGAATTATAGCTATACAAAGCAGACATGATTTCACATTGGGGCCATTTGCCCCAAAGCCTCGCATGGCAAGGGTTCCCAGCTTCATACTTCCTTGTTGCAGTGTAGTTTATGTATTTGCACTGCAGAGATGCAGTAGTCTCTGTGTTGGCTGATTTGGATGCCCACTTGTTACATGAGGTCCCTCTTCTGCAGAAGATTTATCTGTAGAGACACCGACTCAAATTCTGTAGTGTGATCAGCGGAGCGTGTTTTTTTTTCTTACTTTCTGTCATATTACAGGGTTAACCAGTAAGACATTTGCGTGTGTATGCATGTATGTATGTAAAGGCATTATGCATATCATTGTAACAGTACGAGAACAGAAGCAGTACCTCTGCTTCCATTACAAATGCATCACTTATTTTTATAATGTTATATCTGATGGGTACCTGGTTAGACAAGGACATTCCGTTAGCTCACTCATGCAGCTTTTTGGACCAAAACTTACTTTGTCTGTAATTCCCTTCCTGTCTCTTTAAATATGATTCCTGGGGATGCCATGTGCCGAGGCTTTCTAATCCCAGGGCAAATTGTGGTGTGTACAAATACGAAAGTTAAAATGAAATAAGCACCATCATACTCTACGTATGAAAATTTACCAAATCAACAATCACCTCCTAAGCTTGAAGGGTGTCGCTGAAATGCCTCGATAGTGAGGCATTCAGCGACACCCGAACACCCAGACCAGGGGACACTGTGACCGCTCTGGATATAAAACCATTGGTACGTCTGTGGAGTGTTTGGATGCCAGAGGATTTTTTTTTTCTCCAAAAAAGCCAGAAATGCGGAAAAAGCGTGTCTGCACTTCTCTTTCTCCGTCAATCCATATGAATTATTCTGGCCTCTTGGAGCACTTCTGCAAAAGCGGGAAACAGTTGGCAGAGAAGGTAGGGAGACATCATGAGAATGTGTGAGCGTATGAATAAGAGTGAGAAAGATCAAGTATTTTGCTTAAGGGCTCATTTGCGGTAAAGTTCTATATCTAGAAATTATACACTTGACAGTAGCAAATCAAGGATCACAAGCGTTCCCTGTGCATCACATGTAGGGAGTTAGATTCAGATCCCTGTACCTGCAATGTATCAAGAAGAGATGCGTCAACCAAGGATATCCAAAGTATTTATACGAGGACAAGGCTTGTGAAGATCATCAATACATACAAGACATGGCGTGTTTCAATATCTTTTAAACCACAGGGGGTTAAAGGATACAATTGAAATATTGGAATCCTTTATCTAACCAGTCTTAGTTGAATAGCCAATCTCTGCTTTATAACAAGAGAAATCCAATCCAAAATTCCTTCCTGTCATGATACTCTTTATCACATACCTTGTTCCTGCCTTACCTCACCTACTCACCCTTTATTATTACATAAGAAGAGTAATATATAACGGTGGTTCAAACCAAGCAGACTAGGTGGGCTAGTATATTTTAGTTTCAGTAGTTCTCATTGACCCTCTCAATGCTTCCTTCTTTCAGAAGTTCTTTTCATAGCCTTTGCTGTGCTGACCTTTATGTATCGCTTCCTTACAGCTATATAAAGGGACTCTGAAGAACAGGAAGTCAATCCCCAAAGCTGTAGATATTCCTTTAACGAATGAGCGGATGGAACGAGTGGAACTGATGGCCAGCGACGATGCCAAAGATTATAAGCTGTCCTTACTGCTGAAGGAAGTGGATTTTCATGATGCTGGGCGATATACCTGTATAGTGACCAACAAGAAGGAGAAAAACATGAGCCAGAATGCCACGTTAACACTTACTGTGGTGGAGAAATGTGAGTGTCTCCGTTCTGTCTGTTTAGGAAGCGTCTTGAATTACCATAATAGAAAGCACAGAACATGCATTAATAGGGGTCAGCAATCAGGCACACCTTAATTACTGAATACTAGAAATGTACACTGCTTCAAATGTACAGGGTAACAGCATAGATGGGTATGGAGAGCAGACCCCCTGCATGAGATCCACCCAACAATTCGGGGCACCTATCTCAAAAAAATGGATATCTGTCCATTAATATTCATTGAAGCACCTTAAGTACTTTTTTCTAGAAAAAATAAGCAGTGCCTTTATTCAAATTGTAATATAATGTAAGCTTTCTGCAGAGTTTTCAATGAGTATGGGTGGGATAAAAGCTATCTCTGAGCAGGGCCGTATTTAAAGATAATGGAATGCCCCTAGCATGCATATTCGTTATGTCTCTTACTAATCCTAACCCTCAACCATTTCCAGTTTCCTCTAAATATATTGTTACTCTCTTTAATTATGACTTTCTGTCTTTAACAGTTGAAGTTGTGGATAACACACTCACTGTGATTATCGGGAGTGTTGTTGGGGGTGTCATTGGACTTCTTATCCTGATTCTTATCATAAAGAAGATTATTACCACCATCATCAAGAGGAATGAAGACAAGAAGTGAGTATTGTTGGCTGGGTGTAAGTGTGGCGGACAAACACAAGGAGAGGATAGATCAGGGATCAGCTTTTTAACAAGTGTTTACATCAGTATTTTGGAATTGATTGTGAAAATTATGTGGCAACGTGCAGGTGCATAGATCTTCCCAATTCTTTTGTATCTCCAGGAAGGACTGTCTTGTGAGCTCTTCTGTTAACGAGAATACAGATAATGCATCCAAGCCAGAGATGAAAGCTAAACCCAAAGCATGATCTCTGAAGATGAATCCAGAACAGGCCTGGGACTATATTGATGGACAATAAAAACCTAGTCCTTCTGTGATGAAAGGTATCTAGAAAGATAGCAAAACATCTTATACAGTAATATAAAGCACCTTCTACACTTAGTACTCTACATCATAACTAAGACGCAATAAACTTCCACAAAGGCATCTGTGCGGTTAATGCTCCTGTACAATTCTTTATAATGACCGATCTGTGTGTTTTACTCATATAAGACTGATAGGCATCAGTTCTAAAGATGTAACAGGAAAGGGGGGTTCACTAGAGTAGTATTGCAAAATGCTTGCACTACATTTAATGACGTGGGTTGTCATGTCTACTGGACACTACTTGCTGTCAATAGTTTTCTATGCATGACAAAGAAAGGGGAGAAAACACCAGGACAAAGGTTGCTCGAAGAGACTATAATCAGATTTCTTTTGTTAAGGGGAAGGGGACACCTTCCAAAATTTAGTTTAAGACCAGTATCATTTAGATTGTCACCCTTTCACATTCGGTGTTTTGGTATTTGTCTCAAATCATTGAATTGCTTAAAGCTGCTATTACTGCTAGAGGTTGGTAGACATAATCAAAAAGGATTTACATCCTTGGTTTTAAAAAAAGTGTTTGCTAGACTTGTAGCCAGAAACTTGCGTAAATAAACTCAATCCCAATGGTTTGGGTGAGTGATGCTCGCATTCTTCGGGATTAGAGAGATTAAGGCTGCCAGAGCTGTACCGTGGTGTATCTTTTAGCATCTAAACAGAAGTGTTAATTTATAAAGATTTGTTTACCGGTCCCCTTTTACAAGAGGGCAGCTGTGAAAATTTGCTTTATCCAAATACATTCTGAATATAGAAGTATGTATAATACACAAACGTAGCCACAGTGTTTATTATCATGTAGATCCAAAGTTGGACTGTGCAATTCCACCGAACCAACAGTGCAGATTTTTAGGACCTCTACACATTCTAGTAAAAAAAAAAATGCATTCATACAAACATTTTGGTCAAATTAAATTGTTTCTATTTGGAAGCAGATCTGCCCATCATGAACTATTTAATGGCAAACGTTCATTAAACACCAATCATTCACCTTAAGGACAAAACCTTCAATTTCAATGCCGTGTCAGCCTGTCCAATTTTATTTGCTGCATATGATATATCTGCGGGTATATGATTGACTTTTCACCCTTGCAGCGATCGGTTTGTCACTGCTACTGCTCTTATGAATGTAATAAAAATGTTATTACTTATTATCCGTAGCGGTGTATGTTAGCAGTTAACGCGTCCATCTTTACCACCATTTTGCGGCTTTTTTCACAGACCTGTTCAAAACCAAGATAAATGATTTGGGAATAAATTGTTAGGGCGGATTCTTATTGGGGAGCATTTACTCTTTTCATGGATATTTCAAGGATTAGGGAAGTTATGCCACTGGAGTGACCCTACCTAGGGGAAATGATATTAAATCAACATTTATTACCACCTATCATATCCATGGGCAGCTAACATGACATTTTAAGATTATTTAAAAGGGAGGAAAGATACAGGGGAACCAAGGAATGGACCGCTACCAGTGGTAGCAAGAATACAAAAGAGCTACTCAACCAATCTGGAATGGCTAAATAATTTCACTTTTATCAGATAATTATTATAATGTAGATTATAGTTTTTCGATCTACTAATGTAGAAAAAAAAAACATCTGTAAGTTTATTCAGGTTTCACAAAAAAAAAAAAAAAAAAAATCACAAATATATTCACCACCCTTTTAGTAGTATTTGGGAGATGCTTTAATATAAGTGATATTTCCTTTTCAGGACACAGATTTTCATCATAACATTTATTAACATTAAAAAACTATTTACACTTCCAACCGTTTTTATATATGTACATGCAACAAATGAGCTGATGGATCTAGGACGTTGTGTCGGGTTTATATTTTAAAGATCTGGGGTATTGTGAAAATAAACTTATAGTGGGGTTCGAGTGGGCAGGTTAATAAATAGTAACGTGTGGGAGGAGAAGGCCAGCTCTCTGTGGTGCTAAATTAGGTTTTTGTAAGTGCGTTTCTATAGAGAGGTATATGAATAAAAGATCTCTACAGGTTATGAATATGCAACTTCGCTACGAGAGAGCTATGTAGAACATATACAATAGAAATCTACAGATTGTGGCTCCCACCTAATTTACCTCTCAGTGCCAGGGAATAAACAAACCAATACATAACGCTCTGGAATTAACAGGATAAAACCAGCGAGAGACCGGCATTTAACAATTAATATCCCCTAGATTCCAAATAAACTCAGAATGACAAAGTAGGACACAGTCATGTGGGGTATATCATCATCATCATCAATTCCCCACTGCTGAAAGCGTGCAGAGTATAGTTTATACATGCTGCTGTCCTGCAGAGCATGAGACCACGAGGTAGTTCTCCGGTTCACAGAACATTGCATCTTGGCAAGACATTGTGCAGTCCCTCTGATCAGACTTGGTCTGTACAAGGCTCAGAGGAATTAAAGAGTCTGTGCTGAAGGGTCCATTGCAGAGCTCACAGTTCCCGCTGAAAAAAAGAAACAGAAAGAGGTATTTTAATATGAACAAATGCTACAAACTCTACGCAGGCGCTTCGTAAAAGCGTAGCGCCATCCTATATGCTGAATCTAACATAACTAAATGCAGCATTGGAAACAATGCTCTTATGACTGATGAAAGCCCACACAATCTCCAGAAATACTTCTTTTGTTATTTAAAACTCATTCATGACTTTTGCTGGCAACATAAAAGCAGACAAGATTGTTGCCATAGAAACTAAAATTCTTGCGTTCATGTGATTAAACCTTTAATAAATAAAATAATAAAACAGCAGCTCTAAGAAGGTTTTACTGTTTAACTAGAATATGAATTTAATTTTGTTTAAGCGAAAAAGCACTTTAATTACGTCTAATCTAACAATTGTCACTGCCCCCCACAAACTAAGAACCAATAACACACTAATGTGGTGTATTCTTCCTCTTCACAACTACCACATATGTGGTGCAGATATGCCACTGGCATCATGAGTGCGGTACTAGCAGAAGTCTAGTGAATCACCTTCATTACTCCATAAATCCAGTCCAGGTACGAGGACACCTTGGTGTAGACACCGACTTTGCCTGGCCGTCCACAGCCATCTCCCCAACTGACAATACCGATCTGTTCCCAGCGGGAGCTGTTCCCATACGATACTAAGGGACCCCCACTGTCACCCTGCAGAGAAGTACATATGGAAAGAAATTTAACGGTGTTGTCATGTTGCTTTTCTGCTTACAAATATGCAGCAGATTATTGATATCACTCTTATGGGTATAAAAGTATTTTTTGTAAGCATACGGTTCAGTAAACTGTGCAAAATATGTCCATGACCTAGAGCTCAATGGTCAAACTCTCAATCTAGGTTTTGCACCCCAACATGAATGAACATTTTTATAGGATGAAGGGGCTACTTGTATACCTGGCAAGTGTCAGCACCTCCGGCTTCACGTCCAGCACACAACATGGTACTCTGGATCTGATTAAAATATTGACTATTGCATGTCTCATAGGAGATTAAGCGAATAGAAACCTGCTGCAATATTGTAGCCAAACCTGCAAAAATAAAACGGCATCTGTCACAAAAAGAAAGGGCTTTGTAGCCAGAGCAAATTTAAGGTGGGGAGAAAATAGCCAGAAGCTTGGTAGAAAAGGCAAGAAATCGAGGAAAAAAAGAAGATTTTACATGAAAACATCTGGGCTAAATATCTACACTTAGTTACAATTTGAGAAATACTGAATTCATTTTATTAATTTTTTGTTGTGGGGCTATATCAATAGGTTGTGCGGTGGTCCTTAAAATGGAGAAGCCTGATGTAAAGGTTATGGGTTTCAAAGAGAGCAGGGTCAATGTTGACTCTTGGCACGACTTCAAATAAGATCATAGGATTACTTACTTCCTCCCTCCTGAGTGTTACCCCAGCCAGTAACCCACAGAGTTGCAGACGGTGGCAGGTTGCTGTTAAACCCAGGCAGGCATATGGGCTGAACGGATCCTGAAAATGGACAACAACAACATTTAAGGACCAGAATTTCATGGCCTCTCAAAGGGGAAAGTGATGATCCGTACATATGACAATATGGTATGCTGGAGGGCAACTGATAAGAAATTAAACAGACAGGTCTGCTTTTCTTTTCTATGTAGATGACAATTTGATGTATGGACCCCCCGACCAAATATAAAAATAACCTGGCACGGTGGACAATTGCATTTAAGAGAACATCGAAAAGGGCATGGAAACCACACAACAACGTTTCCAAAACGTATACTGTAGGTATTCTGGTATTCTTTGTGTGCACAGTAACTTAAATGCTTTGCTGGAAACACAGCTCATCTAACAGTCTCTTCATCTGGACTACAGGAAGCAGTGCAAGTATTGTGTTACCCTAGTATTTGTGTGTAACTTTACAGTCACAGTATCTGTTACATATGCTAAAGAATAGACAAGCAGAAGCTGTGGATGTAGGTATAGAGCATCACCTGAGTAGCTGAGATCATTCTTCAGTTTCATCAGTGCTATGTCATATGGCTTTTGATCGTACACATATTGGTTGTGTAAAAATATCTTGTCCACCTGTGAGCCGAAGAGGAATGTGAGCTTTGCCATGCCGACTTGGATCCGCCACCGGTCAACCTGTTCCTGCCCCCTACACAGGAGAGAGGGACATACAATAAGCTTACTACAATACAATATTGTGTATTACCAATGCATAGATTAACATTCACGGTGACCTATAAAATCATAACTCAAAAGATATCTCCCACTACCTCAGTTGATATAAACATATAGAGATATTTAGTTTGGGTGCTGCCCAGGCCATCACCCCTCTGTCTTCCATCACTGCTGAGCACCAGGCTATGAGAGTGCTGGGTACAGCCTACTATGGATGGTTTGGCACAGTCCTCCATAGTGTAAATGATATCTCTTGTAATTGTCCCAATTAATCAGCCGCACACACCGGGGGCTATCTGACCCAGATTTGTGGCATAGTTTCCGCTGCCTCCTGCGGGTTTAGTTGGCCTACACAGAACAATTTTCTGTATACAAGTCCAAAGTCACTTTAAGTATTTGACTACAGGAGAGATTTGTCCAATAAGCACTCTTACTTGAAGCAATGTGCAGCAGTGAGGATCCAATGAGGGGCTAAGATGCTGCCGCCACAAACATGCTGTCCCATGAACTGCAGACTGACTTGCCATGGCCAGTTCTCGATGGTGGAATCGCTGCCACCAATAATCCTCTCCCTCTTGTGACTGGCACCACACACTGAGGGGGATGGAAGGAGAAGAGGTTTAAAAGAAAATAATGGAGTGCACATGTTCCAAGATCAATTTCAAGATAAAAAATTGTGGAGAGACAACAAAGTACAAAATATTGTAGGTAGCGATGTGAGGGTAAATAGAGAAAAAATATCTTATTGGCCTTCTGATATACACAGTGGTATCGAGTCGGTGCTCCAATACAATAATGACATTTTCCAAACCCCCTACCTTCTGTTGCACGGAAGGTACATTTTAGAATGTTAGAATATGTTAGAGTTTTTTATAAAACAATTTTGGGCAGTCGCTGTTTTTCTGGATTCGGTGAAAAGAAGGCTTTAGGACTCCTAATAAAAAGTAAATATATTGCGTTGCCACTCTACCACCCTGTGGACCTCTGAAGAGTGGTGAGACACTTTGAAAATCGCATTTCTCTAGTACATCTGTCCCGATTTGCATAGAACAGTCCTGACACAAGCAGCACATAATCCCCATTATGCTGTAAAATGTATATAGTGTGGACTAAATCATATCATAATAATATTAATTATAATATATTAATAATATAATAATATGGGCAGAGAATCACATGACATAAGCTCATACTGTTATATTCAAGAAAGATGTGCCTTTTTCTTCTGTATTAGCGCCTGTGGCACGTTTATAAGCTACTCTCATTCTATGTTCTATGTGCATTCTGTCCATTCTTTAAACCGTTAGGAAGTCTGGTCAATGTAAAGTAAGAATCCTGTTATATTGAAATGACATTAACAGTACATTTACTCACCTGTACATCTGAGAGAAACTAAGGTACCAGAAGGACAGCGTCCCCTGCAGGACAGAAGAACACAACCATATAATATATTATGCAATTTATTTCCGAGTGCTCCAGACTGGCACTACAGCTTGACACCTGCCGAACCTCAGCGCCGCCATTCATTCTACTACTACTGTACATGCAGGATAACCACTTGGAAAGATGAACTACCGGTAATTCCGATAAGAACGAAAGCTCTCCACAAAGACAGCCCATTCCCCCTACGTAGAAGTTAATTTCTAATGACCATATACATGGCGTTATGTATACATGTTTCACAGAGATCTAGGCTAACAGGTCAAAGCCGCATTTTCAGATAAAACTGAACTCACATATACAATGTAATTCTAAACACACTATATTATGCTGTGTGCAGTATTGTACATGGACACTTTTCTCTCACTCCCACTTTTGCTTATACCTTTTTTTTTTTTTTTTTTTTTTTTTTTTTTTAACTCTCTTGGCCAAAATACTCCCAAAAACCAAAATAAATACATGTTGCCTCACACCAGTTATACAAACTCAAATGAAAGACCGACCAAGTCTACATAATTCTATAAAATGCAATGGCCTAGTTTGGGTATTCTATATTGAAATATATGGATTTAACCCTAAATTGTCTTAATTGTCTCTAAATATGTTTGTCTACATCTTTAATTCTACAAATGTTTACGAAACATAGGCTTCAATATAGATGTGGTCATGCAAGTTTTGGAATATTGTATTCAGTCCATTTAGTAGGGCTACATACCCTGAAACAGGAACTACTTGCAGCTCACGGTTACTCAGCTGCTGGACAGTGCTGAAAATGGAAGCAGATCTAGTGTCCACTTCTGTGGTAGGTACATGAGAAAACACAGGGTCGCTGAAAAAGAAACAGAAATGCCTCGGTGTTATTGAACTCCAGTTCTCAGGACCCTGAGAAAGCCCATAACCAGGGGAGGACTGGCAAGATTCAGCCATGGGAAAGTCCAAGTGGAACTTCCCCTAAAGTCACAAAAAAAAACCCCAAGAAGCAGGCAAAAATATCCACATCAAAGCAGCCCATGGAGTAAATGTCCCCTTAGTTCTCCTTGTAAGCACACCGCTGCCCTGGCCAACAAATCACAATGCCAAAAAACAAGAAAAAATGTTGTGGCTTCATTAAGAATTTAAGTTGGCTTTTGTGGGCAATGAGGATCATGATGTGAATTCAGTAGAGGTATGTGTGGTTTCTACACAGACCTGTCGCAGCTCCATGTTGCTACCTTACAATGCATTGAGGATTAACCCCCTCAAGGTGGCGAATGCGTAAGGTGGGTGGCTGCCAGGTAGTCTCACTTGAGCCCCTAACCACATCCTGGAGTCCTGAAATGTTTTGTGTATGTGTGTGTGTGTGTGTGTGTGTGTGTGTGTGTGGGTGTGTGTGGGGGGGGGGGGGGGGGGTTATATGTGATCACCAGCTATTTAGATCTGTTATCTATTAATTTATAAAAAGGAATAATTGTTCCGCAATAATGAATAATTTATTTAAAAAAAAAAAGGAAAAAGATTTACACGCAGGCTTATTGAACTTAAATTGCTGGAAAATTGCCGTGTTCTTCGACACAACAAGCATTCTGACACTTGGACATTATTAGTTCCAATTTAAGAATTGCGTATATAGTCAGGAATTACAAATACTGTACATGTTCACCAGGAAAGTACCAGCGTGTACATAATGTATCAAAAATAGAATATGTATATCTACCGTGTACCATCTACTTTCCCCACCAGAGAGCAGTCTGTATACATCACATATCAAAGGACAAACCATAGGCCAGTGTACCTTTAATCAAAATGTTTGTTGTATTAAAATGCACGAGAAGCAACACAATTTGTTATTATAGTAAATGCATCTACATGCAATCATTACTACACACATTTTACCCGTACTTTCTTAATAAGCTGCCCCCGATACTCTTGAAATATTAACCCTTTAAAAACCCATCGTAAAGATTCTACATGAGGACTCGCCAAATGTGTTAACCAAATTACTCTAAAATCGGTCATGTTATTGAAACATGATTATTTAAGGACACACTTAATTGAGTCACCTGCATTCAAGTAGGGGTATCAATCATAAAATAGCAAAAGCACCATTAGGAGTCGCAGCAGTATAGAATAGAAAGGAGCAACAAATCCTACTTGTCAGGTGTCCCAACAGGACTGTAATAATACCCCTTAACTACATATATGTCTTACTGGCCAGGTGAGTTACTGTAAAAAGCAGGCTTTTTTGTCTTTCTTCTACAGTAACGGCTATGGAAGCAACAGCAAGCTTTGAAAGTAAGTGGGCAGTGGAAGCAATGTTTCCTAAAACCTTGCATGCACAGCGATATCCTGATATGCTCCCAGAAGCATCTTCCTGGTGAGGAAAGCTGGACTTTCTGCAGATTATCACGGTAGGTGAATTTTTTCACATGAGATTACACGCTGCTTTAACGGATGGTACCACCCACATCTTGTATGCCCAGCAATGACTGATGGCTTCTGAGCATATGTATCATACATACCCAGAGAATCCAAGTTGAGTACACACAGCTTTTGCCTTGTTGCTGTCCCAACTATCGGAGCAAATCCAACTCCATTGTTGCGTAGATATCATATAGAGTTGTAGAAGAGAGGCCTGCTCGGTTATCCTGACTGCGGCACATAAAACAACCGTACAAAATTAATTTCACAATGTTAATTGCTATAAATGCAATTTTAATACATCGACAGGCTGGTAGGGGTCTTTCATAGCGATGCTCACCTACAGAACTGCGGGAGTCAACTTCAACACGGTGCACACAGCGGCTTTCATCCTCATCACCCGAGCAGTCAGATTTACCATCACACCATTTGTCCAGGGGGATGAATTTGAACGATTTTAGGCAGAAATAGTAATAATTATCAAGGACAACTTTAACTGCAAAGAGAGATAAAACATGTGATTACATTATACGAAGTGTTTTAACATCATTTAAGAAATAAAGCTCAATATTCCACAGCGCCAGGGTATGGTTATAACATTTTTTTTTTTTTTTTTTTTTTTTTTTAGAACCAAAGAGGTGCTTGAGGAATCTATGTTAAAAACTCAAGGTGTCATTTTCCTTCTAAAGATGTTCCCTTGGAGACTATGGGATGTCTTAGGGAGATTCTGTTTTTGTTATTATATAGGAGAGGATTAAACATTCTGAAGGTTGCTGGCACACCCCTGATTAAATATATTACAATTTGATATTACATTCAGAATCAAATTTATGAAAATGTGCAAAATAATTACTCTAAAATCACATGGAATACTCTGTACGTGAAAATAACTACAGTTCATGTGTTCTATGCCGCCCATAAAGGCTGTCAGACACTAAGAGATGTGTGGTCAATAGCAGGTGGATGCTTACACCTGCTTTGTTCTCAGGGTTCATCCAGTGTTTGACAACATCGGTATCCAAAGATTTTTCTAACCATTTAACCACAATTCAGCATATTCACAGTAAAATGTTGTACACGTCACTGTACTCACCCAGTATGGCTATGACCACAATTGAAGCCAACACCAATATCGTAGTTGTAATAGGGACACAATATCTTCTGAGAACGGATCTTCGGCCACTCTTGTAACCCACAGGTTGCGTTCCTGATGGAGCAGGTCTGGGCATTCCTCGAACAGGCCCAGGAGTGCGGGTGGGACCCGGAGCCCTTGATGCGGGAGGTCGTGTTGCCCCTGCAGCCCCATTGGCTGGCCTTGGGGTCCGGGTAGGACCTCCAGCCCGTACATTTGCACCTGTGGTCCGTGATGTAGGGGCTGTGGGTCGTGTTGCCTTTGTAGCATTTCCAGTTCCTTCTGTAGCTGCTTTAATATAGAGTAAAATAGATTACAGAAGACTGGCTTCTTAAATTGAATAAATAAAATGAATAACCATATTACCTAAAGAGAAGACATTTTTAGTCAAAGTTGATACCTTTTATTTATTGCCAAGGAGAAATGTTAAAGGTGATAGCACAAAACATTAGGTAAAATAGATAATGGTTATCAGTATGGTATCCCAATGTATGACATTACATGTAAAGAAAAATAAATAACAGAAAAATTGCTTACCAACATAAGGCAAAAATGCAAATGGCCATGTGGCAGATATATACTGAAACGATTGCGGTTTTGCATTTTGTTGCCTTGATTTTGGTAAGCAGTATTGCGATACATTTGGACACTGGAATGACCGGGTTCACCTATTTAGGTTGTGGTGTTGTCACCTTCATAACCTATACATATAGACTTCTTTTCCTGCCTTGGAGGTCTTTTGATAATTTAGGATCATGAAAGGTTTTGCATATATTTTTGGTTTTTGGTGTGTGACCTACATTCCTGGGAACTTGTTAAATGAGCGGACCCCAAGACTCCTGAAATATTAACCCTTTAATAGTCCATTGTGAAAATTAGTGTGTTACTCACCAAATGTGTTAACCAAATGGCTTTAATAGTAGGCCTCCAAGAAACCTTTACTCATTATTATTTAAAGATTACACTTATTTGAGTCACCTTCATTCAAGCAGGGATAACTACCATAACATACTGGTAGCAAACTCAGCAATTGGGACTCTTATTTATGATTCCGGTAGTGTAGAATAGAAATGGGTCAGCTCCAGACCGCACAACCCTGAGAATCTGCCCCTTTACCCAGCGATTTGAGGAAAAACCCTGTCCCCAGGTATGGTGCCCTACCCTTTTTGAAATTATGTTGGGAAGTTATTACCATGGCATTAAGGCCAGTGGCTGAGAAATAACATGCACGCCGCCATACATACTAGGCGCTAGCAGCGATAAAAGGCAAGTGGGAGGTCCAAAGGGTTGCGCACCCGACAGCCAGTCTAGGTGTGTCTACAAGTCTTGTCACGGCCACTGGTGTCCTTGACACATTGCGTAAACCTGCCGATTAGCAGAGTTCCTACAAAAACTAGTTGGTGTTGGATAGAATATAGAATATAGAATATATATTTTGGGAACATCCACTTATCATATTAGCAATTATTACAGCTCTGACTCAACAGGCGGATTACAAGGATTACACACTTCGTGACAATATTTCAATGTGTGCGTAATAAAGTCACCTGGTGTCTTTTAAGGTAAACCTTGTAAAAGTCTGTATATGCGTTAAAGCCACAGCCGTCACTCCCCTCTGGTAACAGGCAACCTCTTGTACCCCATACGTCATAGGCTTCGCCAAGCAAGTGAAATGAGAAACAGTCAAAAGCATTGTCATCACAGGTTATTTAAAACCATCCCAAAAAGAGCTTACTGCTCACACAGTAAGGACTGCTAGGGCGGAGGAGAGTTTCAGGTTATTGGGATAGATGCCAGGAGGAGTCAAAATATGCTTTTATGACTATTAAATTTCAAACTACCCCATGGAATTTTAAAATGGCGGTCAATTTAATAATATTTTTATTTTTTAGGGCTCAATTATGTAGACCAAGATTGTTTCAAGCATATCCATGTGGCATTTCCCAAGTATACCGTAGTAAACTGCTATGTTTTTGAGACTCCCGAAATGCTTTCTTCTTTTACTACTTCCTCAAACCCATCGTTGCTGGCAAATGAGCTAAACTGGTAGAGTCTGTCTTATTCTTCCACCAGACACCCCATGTTATTCATTACGATTTAGGTGCTCAATACAGATTGTACAAAATACACCCTAAAATCCAGGAAGATAGAACTCCAGTCTTATACCTTTTTGGGTTTTTTCCTATTACTTTATAAGATCTCAATACACACAATTCATGCTGGTGTGACTTGTGTTTTCTTGCATTTGCTACTTGTTCTCTATTATCCTAAATGTGCAGTTATCTTGATTGAATATGCACCTCTTATATTGGGCTGGCCAACTAACGCATTGAGCCTCCCAATTCTTTCCAGTGTTAGCTAACAAATGAGTGCATAAGGGAGGCGCTGGGGATTTAGGCTTTAAAAACTCACTGCCCTGCTCTTAGAATAATTAGGGTTTTAAGACACCTATGTATTAATGTATGATCGATGTCATACAATACAGTGCATTCTGAATACCAATGCTAGATACACTCCGTTTAAGGGAACAGCAAAAATGTTCCAATTTATATAAATTGTTTACTCTCCTCTTACAACTTGTGTTGTCCAGCTATCAACATAAACTTAACTCCCTGTATCATCCACGCAGTATGTGCCAACCACAAGTCTTCCCCTTGTCTACTAGGACAAATCTTCCCTGCATTTGGGGGCCAAAGACTGACTATTCCCGCTAAACAGGGACAATTGTATTTGTCTGTGGTTGTGTGTGTATATAGTTGGGTCAGACTATCCATAAGACATGGACGGTTTCTGTAAAGTTACAGGATCTCCTGCCCCATCTCTGCTTCATTTACAACTAAGCAGTGCCCAAGTGGGGCAACTTACACCTGGCATTGCTCTAAATCACCATAACCAGAAGACTAGCGAGGACATACCGTATTTGCTCGATTATAAAACGACCCCCCAAAATCTGAATATTAACTTAGGAAAAAAAGAGAAAGCCTGAATATAAGACGACCCTAAAGGAAAAAAGTTTTACCAGTAAATGTTAATTCATGTAAACTATTTTTTTTAATAAAAGCTATGATTGAGAAAAATATTTTTTTTGTTTTTATTTCCTTGTATTTTCCAACCTGTCCCCCAGTTACGCACATCTGCCCCCAGGCTTGCCACACCAATATGGCACTGTGGCCCATGATATGCCTTTTAACCCTCTATATGCCACTGTGCCCCATGGTATGCCTTTTGACCCCCTATGTGCCACTCTGCCACCAGAAATGCCTTATACCCCTATATCCCATTCTGGGGGGGGGGGTGAGACAGGAGGATCCAGGTCCCCTTGCAGCGGTGCGGGGGATCTGGATCTTAGTCTCATAATCAGACCTCTATTTGAGGTCTGATTAGAAGACGACCCCGATTAGAAGACGAGGGGTATTTTTCAGAGCATTTGCTGAAAAAAACCTTGTCTTATAATCGAGCAAATACGGTATATATAATTGTCGGGACTGTCCTGGCAAATGTGTTGGTAGTTATATACAACTTTTTGAAGCCAACTTGCGCAGCTTAATGTTATTTCTACAAACATTCATATTTGCCTGTACACTTCCATATTTCTTACCTATGCCCTGCCCACAAAGCCTTTGTTTTTCCCTTTAAAAAAAATCTTTACAAGGTTATACGTCTAACTTGAAATATATCCAAAGCTGTGCGCACAGTATGAGTGGAGAACACAATCCAGGTCACATTTACATTTTCTCTGAATCACATTAATATGTTCTGAAAGGTAATAGAACACACATTACACTACGCACCAGTGAGCAATTAGAGCCTGAATTGACCTATTGTATGAAACCAAAACATGACTCCATAAAACAGAAATGTTCACACCCTTCTAGAGACTCAAGACAAACAGAGTTTTGTTTTTTGCACCTTTGATTTAGGTTGCCAATTGTTCTTACCTGCGCTGTTTAGAGGAGATGCAATATCTGTTTCTTCAACCCCAGCACTCTGTGGAAAAAGGTAGAAATAATTTAAAAAAATAAAAATGGTAACATGATGTCTGTAAATATTACACACCGGTCATGTATTCTTCGCAATAATAATAGAACTCTCGGTTTAATGGGGGACGCCCATCATTTGTTAAATGACTAGGATTGCGTTAGAAACAGGTGTTCAAAAATATTATGGTTGTTCCTTTTTTAAAACAGTTCTGGTTTTCTATAATGCTATCCTAGCACAATCTACTTGATAAACACCCTGACTTCTTATCATACTGCCCTGGGGTAAACAGTAGAATGGCTCAGTCTCAATCACCTACCCTGACACTCTAATGGAAGTCTCTAGGGGAAAAGGTTTCATTGGATAAGCAGGAGTTATTTAGCGTTACCATAAAGAGTCAGCTACGTGTGGTATCTGGAAAGGCCATCCTTTATTACATTATTGCTTACAAGGGCAACCTCCAGATCTGCAGATAAAAGGACTTTATCTTCAATAAAGATTTTCTTAAATTCCACGTTACTTTACTGTATGCAGCACTAACTTTAATGCTCAACGAAGACAGCAGAATTGCCCAAGACCTCCTTATGGTATAAGATGGCCCCCTTTGTAAAAACATATTAGGCAGGTGTAGGTGAATGGTAAATGCTATCTACAAAAAGTAATAGTTCTCCATAACTATTGGTGTAACAGCACAGTGGCGACCACAAACACGAGGCACCCTCGTTTAATGTCACACAAGGTTAATAACGCCACCTCACCACTACTCGTAGTTTAGTAAAGCAACCCCTAGGAGGACTAGACAATTGTGTGCTTAGTAGAGGGAAGTAGGGTATCACTAATCATGTGTTGTTATCCAAACGGCTTGTTTCACAACCCTGTTTTAAATGTATCAGTTGATGAAGCCGATGTTTATTCTAACCCTGCATTGTCCTCCCTAATATAATGTGGTCACAGTTTATGGGTGACACATATGGAAAATATTTGTTGCCAGCCTAAGTAACTATACGGATGCGGTATCCGTCCCTGTACCTGCTTGTCTAGTCTAGAGCAGCGAGACACTCAGGATTCCGGTTTTTGAGCTCATGACCTAGACCTAGTTCTTCAATGTTATCGAGTATGCCACTCTATTCTATATTCCATAACGATAGAAGAAAGTGGTTTGCTATAGGATTCTCATATCGTGGAGGTTTGGGGGGATAATGAAAAATATTCTTGCACCCGTGGGTCCAACAATTTTACTTCCTGCAACAAGCAGAGCAGGATGTATGCTTAAATAATCTTACCTAAAATGTTGCCTCTGTTACATTATGTACTCTGATTATTTTATTAAGACCACCTAATTATTTCGTTATTTTTAACATATTCAGGCTGCTGTTGTGTATTACAATCACAATTCCCAAGAGATATAGTGTCATGACTGGGGGGACGTGGGGCATGAAACCTAGGTTGCTAGGACACCATGTACACAAAATCCCAGTAACCCCTAGAGATGCATCATTTTGCAAATCATTTCTTAGGCGTTCACTAGTGAAGAAGGAAGAAAGACATATCAGAACCCTGACTGTGGGAATGAGGGTCCTGTATATGCAGACCCTGAATTTTTCGAACGAAATCTTTTTCATCAGCAGAGCAGCGTGATAAGCGTACCAGAGACACAGGTATGTGAGTGATAAATACCAGCGGAGTTATTGATTTAAAGTCACTTTTAAATTGCATTGAACATTGGCAGTAATCAGACATCAAAGCATTGAGTGAAATATCTAGGTTGTAGAGCAGGTCCATCGCCACCTTTTATGTGATGTACTACTTATGTCCATACCTGGGGACTTGTGGGCACCAGCTACCTGGAGTCTACCCTTGTGGGATGCGGCCAGGACTGCCCACTGATGTCCCCCCACTTAAAGGTGAGATGGGCCGAGTGTCAGGACCCCACTCCCACTTGCATAACTTGGGAGCCAGTCACCCTACTGAGCGATCAGGCTCCCTGCAGCACCACTGCTCAAACGGTCAGTAAAAAAGGTAGATCACTGATCTCCCAAACTAGCCCATTAATACTATGCAGCCCTATGTCGAGTTGATACAGCCGCCATAGTTATGTCCACCCATCGCAGCGCGGCCTTAATATGTAGAACGCTGGGATATAACAACCTGCTATTCAACAGAAGCATGGCAGCATGGAGGAGGCAGCTGGTAGCGCTACCCTAGTCTGGGGCAGCACCAGTGGTTAACAGCACTGGCCATATGCCTGAGCCTGTCCCCGGGGCTGAAGGTTACCAGCTCTTCTATTCTTCTATATATTGTTTACTTTTCTTCTACATAGGGATGCTTTCTAAAACTTTGAAATACGGTAGTTACTTCAAGCATACCACCTTGCTCCCACCTTAGTATACATAACACTGCTGTCAGTCTCAAACGGAGCTCAATCAGAAAGACTCTACAGTCTTTCTCCCTCAATTTCAGAATGATTAACTTTTATAATTAATTATTCACAGCTCCCTTTTAGGCACCTACAAAATATTGTCCTATAACATTCAATGAACTCAGGTTACAAACTGGGAAAGCGAAAGGAATTAGGATCGCTTCTCCCAGTACAATGATATGATGGATATCTCTTCCCTGAGCACCTGACAGAGAGCCTTCTGTTTCCCCAGTTTGAGTTAACTTCACACAATGTGTGTGCTTATCTTACTTCCTAAGATTATTTGACTTGAAGTGATACACTTGTCTTTGTTAAGAACTCAAACTATCATCATCTATATTATATTTTTGTGGTTGTTCACAGTACGATAAGGGCACAGCCGAGGCTCCAGATTTGTGTATCAAGCCATGAACCTCAAATTAGGGCAAGTAACTCGCAGGATAGGGGCATGCCTTCGATTAAATATTGTCACTTGGAGTTAAAAAAGCAGGACAAGCTCAATCATTCACTAGAAGCACATCTACTACTATTATACTATTACTATATTATAGTATACTCCAGGTTGACAGCTGCCATACTTAGAGCCAGATGTGATACGGAGAGAATAGACTTCCCCTTAAAATGAAGATGCTTATGTACGGTATATATATATATATATATATATATATATATATATATATATATATATAAACAGGCCTGCGTTAGAACACTGCTCCTTTACATGCTATAGTGTAAACAAGACTCCTTATTTATAAGGATAATGTCACCTTTACAGTTTTTAACACAATTATTCAAACTGTCTTTTTGAGTTGTTGAGAGATGCTGGATATGTGGCGTCTCTTTCTAGAACACGATAAAAAAGTGAAAGATGGTGAATGCTGCTCAAATCAGATATTCCCACAACGACTTTGTGGCTGTCACAGAAATATATAACCCAGTAACCCAGATCCGTCCTGTGAGTTTATAGTTCCAGCATCCTGCCCAGTAACTCTTTACATATCCAGGTCAGCGATATGTAAAATGCATTTGTCTTGGGGAGATGGGGTTTGATAAGGTCATCCTAGTGTGCACCTGCTAAAAATCAGTATTGAGAAGCATGTGCACATAGGCATCCTGCATAGGAGGTAAAAGTAATTTACCCATATGGCATCACCCACGTACCAGAAAGTCTAATCGTCCCTAAACATACACTGAAGAGAGTTATGCCCTTTAATTATACAGCAACGGAATTTGCATTCCCTGCATTAATCAGGATTAGCTAGTTATACTCGTGGTTTTGTGCACGCAAGCAAACAATTAGTTTAGAGTGACCCACATGCAGCGATGTCATAATGCTGGATAATATTGACGGAAATGTTATTAGACTGGATCATTTTTTTTGCATAGATGTTGACTACGTATCCTGAATATATTCAGTGTATGCAAATTTATTTTTGCCCAGGGAATCACTGTGGATTATCTGAACACATCATGCCAACCAGATAACTAGGAACACCTAGTACACTGGGTTCTCTATGCAAATTGTCTCAATGTACAGTTCAATTTACTTACCCAGTGGCTACTTAATGGTGTGGCTATCCTAGCAGGACAAGATCAATCCACCCACCCAATTCTCAGTAACTAGCGCAATTTACCTTGAACTGGTGACTCACTATTCACTAGTGTATAATTTTGGCTTGGCTCTAAGATGTTGGTGTTTGATGTAGCCCTGTTAGTCCTGCATTACGGAGGCAAAGTGGAACACTGTATATGTTTGTCGCATTGGATATGTATACATGAGGCTGCCTGCATGCTACATTCTGATACTTTCATGGCGCAACTAAATGGCCACGCGCTAAAAGGTAGAATCTGCCACAGGGAGGTAACAGTCCGAGCCTGATGTACGAGATCAATAAGAATACATCATACTATATACCACTGATCCCTTTGCATCCAAGCTGTCATGGTTAAACCCTATAAAGGAACTCCTTGCCTCCATGCACAGTTCTACCAAAAATGTTGGTTGATTAGTGAATCAGAGTATTTACCATAATATGCTATCGCAGCCATTGCAGAGTCCAGTCCAGTTTTTTGTTATTTAATTTTACATCGGGGGGGGGGGTTGTCAACGGGGCTTGAGTAAGAGAGGGCTGGTTTTGGGGACAAAAATTATTGATCTGATCTTTATTGTAGCATATGTTTGTAGCATATGTTTGCTATGTTTTCACTCCTTGCTCACACTAGATGTGTGCTATGCAGTGGTGTATTTACCTTGGGTGCTGCCCAAAGCCCAACTCAGGGCAGAACCCCCTCCTCAGTCGGCATCCTGAATGTATTAGAGGCAGCTGTTTACACTTAAGAGACAGGGCACTGGGATATGAGGCATAGCGCCATTTAACGCAGAATATGGAGGCTGAGCCGGCACATACTCCATAGCCTAGATCATAGCGTATACCAAAGATTTCCCCTGTAACTGGCCCATTGTGCAGCAGGACATTGAGGGGGCTTGATCGCCCAGAGGTTGGTCTGCCCCCCCCATTTTGTAGCAGGGGAAGTACCGCCCCTACGCCAAGACAGCCTAGGCATGGATACCTCACTGGTGCAATGTATAAAAGTGAAAAAAGTGCTTTTTCTTCAATTAACTGCTATATTTGTAATATGAAATGATGGGTCAAATATAAATATGGATAAAGAAAGCACTAGAGGTTGTAAGGCTGCATTAAGTAATAAAATAGGAATTCACATTTTTTTTTCAAACTGCAATTAAAAAGCTATAGCTACATATCAGTTGTCAATGACAAAGCCAGAAGTCTGTGATCCTGTTTCCAATGACCTCATATACAATATTATTTTTGGAGGAGAGGGGGGGAACCAAATGCACTAAAAATGTATAATCTTTTCCCTGTGGATTATTTATTTGTGCAGAGAACAGCGATAACAAATGATTCACCAGGGGAACAAACATCTGCAGTTTTAGGGTTATTTGAGAACCTTCAAATCAGTGTCTTTTCAGAATATCCTCACACAGGTGTCAAAAACAAACTGAGTGCCCTAACTACCTGCACTGAGGTGAGGAGATCCCAAAAAAACTGAGCCTTAAGAATCGGAGGCCGCAGACACGGTTTATACGTCAAAAATCTGAATTCCTGAAAACAAACCATCTACATCTATCACAGCAGACATATCTGCTCTGTTGATGGATGAGTTCAATGATCCACAGTGCACGTTTTTATAGTGTATTCCTATAGACACGATTTCCAAAAAACCAAAGCCATTTAAGATCCTTCACCTCCTAACGTTACAAAATGCTAAATCATAAAAACGCTGAGGGAGACTTAGGTTTTACAAACAATATTTGTGCGAACTGGGTAAAAATATTTGAGGATGGAGACCTGATTACTAGAAATAAGAGCCACTGGTAAACTCTATGCAGAAATGAAGCTCATTCATTGAGCATCCTTCCAACATAAATAGCAATAACCAGTGAAGCATAAGAAATCAACTTTTCAAATACACGTACAACCAAAGTCAATAACAAATAAAAAAATAAACCCGGATTTGATCTATAAAGAAAATCACACATGTATCTAGTAAGACATACTATTGTTGAATCATTATTTAAAAATGAACCAACCCCTTTGTCATTACCTTATTTCAAATAAAATTAGTTTTTTTTTTTTTTTATGGTGAAATACCTCAGTGTCCATTGTGAGGTCTTCTCATTCAACCAGAAAGGGCTTTCACAATAGCCTCACATGAACACAGGCCAGGTGTTTCTTTCGTTACCATAGCTTTGCCCAATTCTGATTAACCCACCTGTGGTCACACAAGGAGACCTCTGTGTTAAATTATAACCCGGGCAGAAAACTTAAACTTTTAGTTGTTCAGTGGTGTCTTTTGTTTACACCTTAACCTCACATCTCCAAAACTGTCCAAGGCTTATTAATATAACCAAGCAAAAGTGTTAAGGAACGTTCCCTCTCGCTGCTTCCTTGGGGTTTAATGAACGTCTGCCACATACAGGTATTTCCATCAAAGAAGTAATCTTCTTATCACAGCAAACCCAATCACTGTTACAGTCAATTCATCTTACCATGTTGCTACTGCAGTCAAGCCACAGGTACCCCAGCCCTCGTTCCTCTTCTTAGACTAGAGATCCCCAGAATATGGCAGGAAAATGTCAGCCTTTAATCAGCACCTTTGCATATGCTTTTTCTGTTTGATCGTGCCAGCTCCTTACACCGTGACAGCACTTCTATATTATAAAAAGGAGCAGGAGGGAAAGTTGTCAAACTGGAATCCCAGGTCTAGCCCTGCCCCTGACACTTCTCATACAGAGAGCCTTCCTACCTGACTCACCTGGGCATGTGAGAGACTGCACAATGAGGAGATTACTGTCAGAGAGGCCTACTCCTTACTGGAACAACTTCTAGGGCATTAACACAAGGAAGAGGAAGTAAAAATAAAGAAATATACTTCTGAGTCAGTTACATAGGAGCCGATTGACATTTTAGGCTTGTTGATATAAAAGAAAATGACCACAGAAAGACAGAATTTATTTGCAGATAAGAACCGTCCCCCCCCCATCAAGTCTGCCCATTTTCCCAATATAAAGTCTCATCTTAGATTCGGGATAGCTTAATGCCTAGTCTATGCATGTTTAAATTAACTCTGTTAACTGCTTCCACCTTTGCTGGGAGACTATTCCATTATCTACCACCCTCTTTAATAAAGGTGCATCTGAACCTCTAGTTTTTGATTATGATCTCTTGTTCCAGTCCTCTTGAAATAAACCTCTCTCCTGTACTTCGCTTTATGTATTTTGAATGTTTCAATCACATCTTCTCTATCTCTTCTGTCCTCCAAATTATACATATTCAAATCTCCCTAGTCCTGTCAGATCATGTTTATCTTGCGATCTATGCACCTTTTGTATAAGTAAAACCTGTGGATGTCTTAAAAATACAGATCATGAAAGTAACTAGTTGTTGCCAACATTCTGTTGTGATAAAAGGAGGTGTACTTTTCTCTCACCCTTTGCCAACCTAGAGAGTTTGGAACAATGCTTAAAGGGACTATATAAAGCTATATGCACTTTTTTGAACATTTTAGTCTGATCCATTTTAAAATTACTTGGGGGGATTCTACAGAATCCACACAGAATCTTTACAAATGTATTGCCCCTTTCCCCACCCCTCAGCTAAATGCCCTGCAGAAGTTGCATTCAGGCGAATGCATCGCTTTGCACGTGAAATACTCCAACCAACTCCTGTGCTGGCTCTGGGGGACGCTGCATATATATTCACAGACATATATTTACCAAGGGCCGATGTTTTAATTGGGCCAATATCACCTGCAAATCGGCAAATCTGATGACTTTATATTAGAACTGTATTCTCAAGGTTTTACTTAAAATTTAGTGGATTCACATACATTATTACATTAATAAATTAAAGCTCCCTAGGCTTATTTAACCTTTACATGGGTCAAACCCGTAGAGTTCCCATCATGTCCATATGGACCAAAATCTCTGAGCAATGTTTCCAGTACCTTGTAGAAAGTATCCCACGAAAAATGAAGGCAGTTCTGAAGGCAAAAAGTGGTGCAACCCGGTACTAGCAAGGTGTACCTAATAAGTGGCCAGTGAGTGTATGTGCCATAGTTATAAGATTATATGCAGTTGCCTGAGTATGAAGATTTTATTTTGTGCTACTGCATGCTTCACAAGTATCCTTCTTTGGGAGGGACCAAATCCTTCTGTCCCCCATGATTTCCCTCTTATCTAGAAGCTCAGATAGGTGTTTGAGTGTATGCGAGTATTATACAGCCCTAACAGTGACTGAAATGATTTAGGGATTCAAGCACAGATTTCAAGAATACTAATATTAAGAACTAAATGGAATATATGCGTACCAACAAACTCATGTGTAATGTAATCGAGTTCACTCTAGATTACGTGAGATGAAGAACCTAAATACACAATGTTGCCCTAGAAGTCAACGATAAACCAGAACCAGGTATGGATAGTTTTACACAAAGGTTGGGCCATTCAGACACACTCTATACCGAGTATACTTGTTAAAAAAAATGAACATTAGGTGTGCATTAAAATCATTTAATGAGAGGGAAATTAATAAATTGAACCAAATTGCCTTGTAACTATCACTGCCCTAAACAAGCTCTCCCCATACACTGTTCTTGGCATCCAGCTGTATAAAACCCATATAACATTTTTAAAGGGCTACTCACATGATATTAGAGCTCACTGCTCCCCTGATACAATTGTGTAATTACTCTTGGTAAATTGTCGAATCAATAAATAGTTGGCTTCCCGGTGTTAAACCACCAAAAATTGTGCATTCTGATCCTTACGTTTTAGGGTGGTCTTTATTCTGGTAGCTCGGGTTCTAAACAAACATGAGGCTGCATTAACTAAGAGACCAGAAACAAGTTAAGGGGATACATCTGAGTCAGATCCAAGTAATAAAACCTTTCTAGATATGTATATTTTCGTAGAGGCAAAGGCATATTCTGGCCTGAGATGGTGGCACAGGTCTATGGTTTAATGCTGAAGAAGGCAGCAGTGGCAACCCATTGTACAGTGCTGCGGAATATGATAATACTTATAGTAACTCTTTGTGTCATGTTGGAATGACTGCCCATTCTCTAGAGTCAGTTGACCTTGCGGACCACTACTACTGCTGACTATTCTTGTTTTTATATTGCCTATCAAGGGGGACACAGAAGACCTTTGGTTTTTGATGCCCATGTAGGAATAATAGTGTGGGGAAGATTGAACAAAACCCCTAGTTTGATTATTGCAAAATAAAGAATTGCTTGGGTAATTACTATATTCCGGGTGTGACTCTATCGCATTAACTGTGCTTATTAAGTTAAATAAAGTTTATAGATGAATCATATATGTGGCTTTAATCTGTCGCTTTCATTTGCTTCCTTATTTTTTTGCTACCAATCTCTTATAGAGCACAGTATGAGGGTACCTGCAAATTCTGGGATCCAAAGGAGACACAATGCTTAGTATCATGGCAGATTGGTATAATGACTATACCCATCACAATGGGATGTCAGGTTCAGTCTATATATATAATGGTATATACCGTATTTGCTCGATTATAAGACGACTCCCCCAAAATCTGAATATTAATTTACGAAAAAAACAAAAAGCCTGAATATAAGACTGCACTATAGGAAACACGTTTTACTAGTAAATAATAATTCATATTTTATCATATTTAATAAAAGCTATGATTGAGAAAAATATTTTTTTTGTTTTTATTTCCTATTATTTGCCATACTGCCCCCCAGTTATGCACATCTGCCCCCAGGCTTGCCACTCTGCCTCCCTGATATGCCTTATACCCCCTATATGCCAACCTGCCTGCCTGCTGATATGCTTTATACCCCCTATATGCCAACCTGTCTGCCTGATATGCCTTTAACCCCTATATGCCACTCTGCCTCCAGAAATGCCTTATACCACTCTGGCCACTCTGGCATATAGGGGGTTAAAAGACATATCATGGGACAGAATGGCATATAGGGGGTATAAGGCATTTCTGGAGGCAGAGTGGCATATAGGGGGTTAAAAGACATATCATGGGACAGAGTGGCATATAGGGGGTTAAAGGGTATTTCTGGAGGCAGAGTGGCATACAGGGGGTTAAAAGGCATATCATGGGGCACTATGCCTCCAGAAAAGCCTTATGCCACACATACAACACTCCCTCCTCTCTGGCAGCCGGGGAAGGTATGCGGGATGCATGTAGATACTTTCACCGGCACTCGATGAGACACAATGCTTAGTATCATGGCAGATTGGTATAATGACTATACCCATCACAATGGGATGTCAGGTTCAGTCTATATATATATAATGGTATATACTGTATTTGCTCGATTATAAGACGACCCCCCCCAAAATCTGAATATTAATTTACGAAAAAAACAAAAGGCCTGAATATAAGACTGCCCTAATAGGAAAAATGTTTAACTAGTAAATATTAATTCATATTTTATCATATTTAATAAAAGCTATGATTGAGAAAAATATTTTTTTTGTTTTTATATCCTATTATTTGCCATACTGCACCCCAGTTATGCACATCTGCCCCCAGGCTTGCCACTCTGCCTCCCTGATATGCCTTATACCCCCCTATATGCCAACCTGCCTGCCTGATATGCCTTTAACCCCTATATGCCACTCTGCCTCCAGAAATGCCTTATACCCCTATATGCCACTCTGGCATATAGGGGGTTAAAAGACATATAATGGGACAGAGTGGCATATAGGGGGGTATAAGGCATTTCTGGAGGCAGAGTGGCATATAGGGGGTTAAAAGACATATCATGGGGCACTATGCCTCCAGAAAAGCCTTCTGCCACACATACAACACTCCCTCCTCTCTGGCAGCCGGGGAAGGTATGCGAGATGCATTCAGACACTTTCGCCGGCACTGGATGATAGACGCCCGGTGGAAGTGCCGGCAGCAGCTGAGGTTACCAGGAGGATCCAGGTCTCCTGCAGCGCTGCGGGGGATCTGGATCTTAGTCTCATAGTCAGACCTCTATTTGAGGTCTGATTATAAGACTACCTTGATTATAAGACGAGGGGGAATTTTTCAGAGCATTTGTTCTGAAACAAACTTCGTCTTATAATCGAGCAAATACGGTGTATATATATGTAAAATGTTAATATAAACGCAATATAACCTTATAGACACATAAAAGAAAATACTAAAACTAAAAAATATATGTATTTTTTTAAACTTGGGGCTTTGGTTTTACTCTTTTTCATCCAGCAGTATGCATACATAAGATCACATGCACAGACGTGTGAGGAATCTGCTCTATACTGCTTGGGTCATAGAGCAGCCAAGCAACCGAGGTGCCCCTGCAATCGCAGCAACGTGTGAGAGATTTTAACTAATGACATACCAGGTGCGTCCTGTAAGACCATCGTTTCATGACATTCCTAGTAAATCATTGGTCGCAAACTGGTTAAAGTGAAATATTTCCGCAATATGTTGAATCTTGCATTATTTATGTAATTATTTTCTTTAAGTTTTATTACGCATATCACCTTGCTAATCGGATCCGGTGCTGTGAACAAAATATTATATGGGCGTCCTTTACCTCTAATGACCTGTGAAAAACTGACGTAAATCTGTAAAATGAGATCAAGACGTATTTTATAAGACAGGAAGTAGATACAGATAATGTGATTAGCCAGAAGAGACATAGAATAAAACAAAACATAAAAGTGTAATTACACTTTTAAATTGTTTAGCCGTTAAAACAGTGTACAAAGAAACCCTGTTTGTTTTTACGAGTGTACCTTTAAAGTCCAGCTGTATTTTCTTTTTACTGGTACCTCTTGCATATTTTCAGTAGTTATATATATGTTATTTTACATGTGCATTAATGCCAACTAGGGCTTGTTTTACAGGTTATACACCCATAGTCACAATAGCTAATTGGTTCTTTGGAATGCAAAACTATACCAGAAAATCTCTTACAGAAAAGGGTGTTCGAAGGAAATCTTCCCATCCTGAAACTCTATTGTGCTAATTTTTTCTTGAATTAAAATTATCTGCCCAAACAACCTTTGGAACTGCATTTTAGAACTGGGTTACTTTCGGCGAAGGAAATAAATGTAGAATATTACTATGTTTTGTTTAAGGGTCTGAAATGTATCGCAATTTTATTGCAAGACATGAGTATGTTTTGTAAACTAGCCGCTCATACTACACATAGCACAGAATATTTTTTTTACATTAGGTGAGCAGATGCTCCAGACCTTACTGTTTCTTATCTGACCTTTAACCTAAAGTGCATTACCTTAACTTTGCTTTGTGAAACGTCATGTCTGTCAATTAATCTCAGTTCCAGTATTCTGACCTGACCTTGGATTAATTTATTTGCGAATGTTAATAGGTTGATGACCAGTTTACCTGGTTTCTGATATGTAGGGTTGTGGGCCACAATGTATGTAAAGCGCAAGAGTGACAAGTTTCAATGGTGACTGTGTTGGCTGTGGGACAGGTTTGGTAGGTAAAGCATTAGGCCAGATTTTCGGCTATGCACATATGTTTATCATGCCATGTTTTTGTATATAGGTCAGAGGTTGATGACATTCAGGGAGTGATAAAATTAAATGTGAATATGGTGTACTGAATGTCACAACAGTCCTAAATACCCATACCAGTCATAAATAGACCTGCACTAACTAGTATGACAATAGAAATAACCAGTATATAAGTTCTAAAACTCATACCCTCAAGAGTCCTTATTTAGGAGAGACATTCTCTTTTTTGGACCCAATTCACTATTTTCTCCACTCATAGTTCTCTTTTCTAGATGCTCAGTGTTCTACGGCTCTGAAAGTCACAATAATATGAGTAGAAACAACATAGGATGAAATGTTTATAAATTTTTATATATTAAATGAAAATTCTACTAAATAACATTCTCAATTATGTAAGCAGATACCTCTAACCACACCACTGAACTAAAAGTGGACCTTCTTGTGGCGAGTATTTGATATTAACCCCATAAGGACACAGGTATTTTACACAATTTTACTCTTGAGGACGCAAGGGTTTTCAGCTTTTTGTTTAACTGTAATTTCTCATTACAGTTTCTCATTTATACTCATACAAACTCATACAAACTATATATAAAAAGTAAGGCTTTCTTCTTCTCATTTATATACTCTATAATTTGGTATGAAAAATATATGTTTATTATATTCTCTATAATTTAGAATGGAAAAATGAAAAAAATCCAGTTAATTTCTTCAACAGAGTATGTGCAAATATAGAAGAAAATCTTAATCTTCATTCAACAACATACGCTGCATATAGCCAAGTCCCACATACACAGATATGCTATATTTTTGGGGTGTTTTAGGATCCCTTTTTCAAACTTGGTCCCATATTTCAACTTAACCAAAGAAAACAATATATTTCTGAAAATAGACAACCAAGGGTATTTGTCTAAGGGCATATGGGCATGTGTTTTGCATTTATTTTCATACCAACATCTTCCAAAATTGGTAGTAAAAAAATTTTTTGACAAAAATATACATTTCGCCATTTTGTTTTCTCTGACTGGATATGTGCATGAACAAAAACCTCACATTTTGTATTCTGTCCCACATGCACAGATTTGGAATGGTTATCGGACATTACACAATCTAAATTGGAACATGCGGAATTATGTTGTTTTATTGTTTATTTTCTAGGCCTATGTCTCATCTGAGGTAGTATGGTGGTCCTGTATGTCAATTTAACCCAAGAAAAAGATATGTTTGTGAAAACTAGACAACCCAGGGTATTCATCTAGAGGCACATACTGTAATTGTATGAAACCTTTTCCACATAATCATCTTGGTGGTAAAACAAAAACATTCCCAACCTGCATTTGGTTACATCCCCAAGATCAGCAATATACCACATGTATAGGTTTGCAATGCTCATGGTACATTACAGAGTCTAAATTGAAAAATTGTAATAAACACCCAGCTCACTCGTGCAATTAACTAACTAAAAAACTCTAAAATTCCCTACTTTAACCCTGAAAGTCAATACTAGTAACTAGTATTCAGCACTGCATGTGTTATCTGCTAAGTCTGATTTGGGACACTGGCTTGCTAAGCTTGCCATTTATATCAAAATTAAAACAATTTTAGTTGAATTAGTACATTTCTACTGTTCCTACATTTAGTTTTTCCTTACATATAACTTTAGGTTTTCCACTTTTCCATGCGTTGCTGTGGGTGCACCTAGCTGCCTCGGTAACCAATGCCCCAAATAGGGTTACATTACATGTGTTAGGTGACACTATGGTAGTGGGGATAGACAGGGCTCTGGTAAGATTTAGGTTGAGGGAGCGAGTCAGAAAGTGTGTGTCACCAGTCACTTAACTCACACTAACACACACTGCCTGACACTCAGACTAACATGCACAAAAACACACACACACTAACATACCCACACACACAGTTACAATCATAAACTACAAACAAAACACTGACTAAACATGCAGTAGATCCCTCTTTACTATTATGTAAAGTAAATGCCCAAAACAAAAAATTAGAGTAGTTTTAACGAAACCGCTAAACAAACTCTGTTTCACCTACACTCCTGTTCTCAGGATCAATTGAAGGGGTGCAAGCGATGGAGGATTCTGCGTCATCACATAGCACCATCCAGGGCCGGCCCGACAATGGATCCGAGTGGGGCAACTACTCCAGGCGGCACTTTTGAAGCACTTTGCCGCCCCAAGCTTTAATTGAAAGCGAAAGAGCTTGAAAGTGGTTTTCGCTTACCAAGCTATCAGTACCCGCTCAGTGCCCCTCTCTCCTCTGCGGCGAGTCTCCCTGTTTGGTCTCGGTGCCGGCTTGTAATGCTGAGTGCCGGAAGATTACCTCATTTCCGGCACTCAGCATTACAAGCCGGCACCGAGACCGAACAGGGAGACTCGCCGCAGGACTGCTGAAAGGTAAGTACAAGGGGGGGGGGGTGGTAGATAATGGGAGGGGGGCGGCAGGGACGGAGGGAGAGGAAGGGTAGATGGGGGGGCAGCATTTTAAAATTTCCCCCAGGCGGCATTTTGTCTTGGGCCGGCCCTGGCACCATCATATTGCGTAGTGCTGTATAATGGATAGAAAGGGCATAACAAGTAGTGTATAACATAGCAATTTAATTTACAGAAACAACAGGTGATGAGGGCCCTGCTCAAATGAGCTTACAATCTAGATATTGTACGGAGTGGAGTTAGAAGTATGGCTAGACCTAGAGTGCAGAGACTTGTATGGGAGTGAGAAAGTTGTTGGACAGGGAGTGGGAAGGATGTTGGGCAGAGAGTTGACACGGCTAAATGCCACTCCTGCTCCCCAGAGAAAGAGCAAAGTGATCTGGAGACCGAGGAAAGCAATGCTTTACCCGGAGACTCCAGGTTAAACATGGAGATCCCTGATATTGACATTACGTAGACTTAAAAATCTTACTTTACAAACAGAATCTAATGACATTTCCACAAGATTACTAGCTTTCTTGACTGCATTTGCTTTTGTGGCCTACAACTCCAATCACACTCACACCATAAAATGTGTGGTTGTATTTCTTATTCCTATTATTTCATTTCTTAGGGTGTGGTTGTTTTGATAGGAGCGGCATGGTTTAGTGTCTGATTCCCTTAAGCATGGGAGCCAGCTGATCTATGTATGGACATCCGATGCCGGGACCTCAGAGAAGGTTCCCATTAACTTTCTGTTGCATTTCCCATTTAAAAAAAAAAACTTTTTCCACAATGTACTATGTAGTGACGAAGGGTTTAAAGCCCACTGTTTCCTAATGGCATGGTCTGTCATGAAGGGCAAAAGGATTTATTTATGGTACATCATGTGAAGACGTTAAATAAAAATACAATAGCACAATAGTTATTCAGAAAAATATTGTTAATTCTAAGATAGCCAAACCTTTGTTTGTCTTCTGCCTTCTAAACAATGAAAAGCTGTGTAAACAGAAAATGTAGTTTTACAGGGCCAGCATCCAGAGTACACAAAACTAATAATGTTCCAGCTTGGTCTGCAATATTAAACATTCATTCTATTGTATCTATTTCAAAACAATGGCTTCAGAATACAGAATATGTGTTTAAATGATAATAATATAATTTGATCAAAGAAGGGGACTTGATGACCGAATAATTGGAATTTGAATAAAGACAGAAGGTGAATATTTGCTTAACTCTTCCTTTACTCACCATAGCAGTAAAGGATAAAAATAGAAACAACATTGAACCAATCACAATACAGATAAAACAAAATAGCTGACAGTAGCTCCCTCCATCTTCCTCTTTCTGCAGCCTGCGAACACGAACTGGAACATGAATAGGAAAGTTGCCAACAGAGCACTACATCATCCAGCCAAACAGGAAACTGGACCAAGAAATCCTTTTGAAGAGGATTTTACACTGAAAAATAAGAGAATTTGTGACACCAAAATATAAAATACACTTGAAATATATATAGATAATAAAAACTATAGAATGCATATTGTCACAAAGTAAGATTGAAACCAAACCATCCTAAGTAATATATAACCTTAAGGGAGGGAGGGAAATTCGCCTCCTGTCTTTATTAAAATTCCAATTATTCAGTCATCAAGTCTAGAATAATTGTGTAATTTTATGGCAAGGCAAGAGGCTCATATTTGCAATTTTAACCTCTAAACACTAAAGAGGGAATAGCAGAACATAATGGTTTGCAATGAAACTCACGAAAGGTCTAGGCTCAAGACCAATCAGCCGCTTTAAGAATGTCAGTTAAAGAACTACCCAAAAGAAAAGCGGTAGAAGCTGACACACTTCTAACTGAATGTAAACCAAAATCTATACCTGCTAAAGACAATAACCATCTAATCCATCTGGCTAAAGTAGGAGCAGAGACAGGATGAAAAGGTCTCGAGTACGATAGTAAAAGCTGAGAACTAGCAGAAACGATGAATAGCTGTAACAGCTAGGTAAGGATGAAGACATCTAGCCAGGGGCGTACCTAGAGTATTTGCCACCTGGGGCAGATCCTGTATGTGGTACCCCCACACACACACAAAAAAAATGAATGTTGGCAAGAATATTTATTTCACAAATTTGTAAACTGTATGTCAACAGGAAAAAAAACTAGAAGTCTGAAAAAATAAATTATTTACCTATAAATAAATAAGCTTACATAAATTATATTTACTGAACAGATATGGTACAGCATAACTCCCATCACTTTATACTGAGCCATACATTGACGGTAGTGCAGCATAACCCCTATCACTGAACACTAAACCAGACATTTACATGGTAGGCCTCTGCCCCTAAAACAGCCTGCCTGTGCCACCGCTGCCCATGAAACAGCCTGCCTGCCTGTGCCAACTGTGCCTTTGAAACAGCCTGCCTGTGCAAACTGTGCCACTGAAACAGCCTGCCTGTTCCAACTCTGCCCCACCAAACAGTCTGCCTGTGCCACCTCTGCCGCCACCACACAGCCTGCCTGTCCAATTTCTGCCCCTAAACACTCACTCATTCATTAATTCACCCATTCACTTTCCCCCACCCCTCACCTCTCTTGCAGAATTCAAGAGCAGCACTGGGGCCGTGCAGATGTCTATGCAACCCAACAGCCTCCTAACGTGGGTCCGCAGCTTGCTGCTGTGGTGCTCCCACGCTGTGTGAGGAAACGCTCTTTTCTTTCAAGAACTTGAGCGGGGAAAAAGAGAATTTCCAGCTCACAGTGTGAGAGCTCCAGAGCAGTAAGCTGCGGCAGGGGCGTACCTGGAGTATTTGGGACCTGGGGCGGATCCTGTATGTGGCACCCCCCACACACTTTAAAACTGCATAGCTTCTATCATTAGGCAAACATTGATAGGTGTACAACATAACTGTTATCATTGTATACTGAGGCAGACATTGACGGTGGTACAGCATAACTGCTATCATTATATACTGAGGCAAACATTAATGGTGGTACAGCATAACTGTTGTCATTACATACCGAGGCAGACATTGATGTTGGTACCGCATAACTGCTAACATTATATATTGAGGCAAACATTGACGGTGTTATAGGATAACTGTTATCATTATATACTGAGGCAAACATTGACGGTTGTACAGCATAACTGTTATCATTATATTCCGAGGCACGCACTGACGGCAGTACAGCATAACTATATGCTATATACCAAGGCAAACATTGACGTGGTTACAGCATAACACTTATCACTATATACTGAGGCACGCACTGATGGTGGTACAGCATAACACCTATCACTATATACTGAGGCAAACATTGACGGGGGTACAGCATAACACCTATCACTATATACTGAGGCAAACATTGACGGGGGTACACCATAATCCCTATCACTATACATTGAGCCAGACATTGACAATAATGCAGCATAAGCCCTATCACTATATACTTAGCTAAAATCACACAACTATCATGCCCAGGCAGCCAGTACATGCTGGAACCTGGGCATGATAGGAATGTGATTTATGGTAATTGTTGTGCTATTTCGGGTATCTTTGAGCCCGGCCAATGCAATTTACCCCATCAAACCATATATTTTTGAAGACTAGACACTCCAGGGTATTTCAAATGCTAGTATTTTAACTCTTTCCGTGCACCGATTCTACCAGCAGTCTTTGTCAAACTTTGTGGTAGTCATAGTTACTTAGTTACATAGTTAAATAGAAAAAGACAAGCATCCATCAAGTTCAGCCTTTTCCATATCTGTTTATTTCTTGCTGTTGATCCAAAAGAAGGCAAAAAAAAAACCCCAGTTGTGAGCCAATTTTGCACAAACTAGGGGAAAAAAATAATTTCTTGACACCAGAATTCCAGTTAGATCTCCCCTTTGGATCAAGAAGCTATTTCCCCATAATTTAAAAATTATATCCCTGAATATTATGTTCTTGCAAGTATACATCAAATTGTTGTTTAAATGTCTGTACAGACTCTGATAAAACGACCTCAGCAGGCAGAAAATTCTACACCCTTATTGTCCTAACTGTAAAAAACCCTTTCCTTTGCCTTAGACTAGATCTCCTTTCTTCCAGTCTAAATGCGTGACCCACGTGTCATTTCATAGTCCTGTTTACAAATAGGTTTCCAGACAATGGTTTGTATTGGCCCCCGAATATATTTATATAATACTATCATATCCCCTCTTAAGTGCCTTTTTCTAAACTAAACAGATTTAAATTAATTAACCTTTCTTCAAAGTGTTCCATCCCTTTTATTAATTTTTATAGCACTTTTTCCAGTGCTATAATATCCTTCTTTAGAATAGGCACCCAAAATTGCACAGCATATTCAAGGTGTGGTCTTACTATTGATTTATAAAGGGGCAAAATTATATTTTTATCCCGCGAATTGATGCCCCCTATACATGACAATACACATTGTTTATGTTTTTTTCACATATATTTTACATCATGTATGAATTAACAGGTCCTGGTATATGTCACTGTCACACAACACCCAATATGTGTTCAGTAACATCTCCTGGGTACAGTGATACCACCCATGCATGGGGTTGCCTGACTGTTTTGGGGCTTGCACATTTTTCAACTTTATTTGGTGAGCCACTGCCCATGCCTTCTTTGGTACATCTTTGAGCCCTGCCAATTCAGTGTGCCCAATAAAACCATATATTTTTTGAAAACTAGACACTCTTTCCATGCCCCTGCGTTTGCTTTCACGTGATGTGCTTGGACTGTCAGTTGTCATCAAGTGGTTAAAATCTGCACAGGGGCAGAATCTAATGGTGCTGTACCCTAAAGCTGTACAGGTTGTGGCACATATTGAGTTCTCTTGGACATAAATGTTTTCATAGAGGAAGCAAATTTTGTTTCCAGCCATGACAATAAAAATTCCTGTGAAGGATTAAGATCCTCAGCCATAGGCATTGAAGAAATATGGGTTTAACCTATACACTTATATAGAGAAATTCAGATATGACAACTGCCAATAAAGGCAAAGAAAAGAGGGCCAATCAGTAACAGCAACAAATATTCATTAGCACCAATAAATATACAGGGGCTCATCCTGAATAACAAACAGAAATAATTTAGTGAATATAAAACAATCACAGGCTCACAGTGATAATAACTAGAAGAAAAAAACGGAGAAATCCACAATTAAGTAGAAGAAATGAAAGCTGCGAATTGTAGAAACAAATCACACCATTCCTCACAATAGAATAGTTACAATAGAACTCTCGCAAGGATTCCGCCGTCAAAAACCTAAAACAGTAAACCAGGGCTACAAAGACAGCCGTCTCAAACTAACACAGGACTACAAAGATGTCCAACGCGAACTGACACTAAAGAGCGGAGCCACCAAGATGGCTGCCACAAAGAAGAGAAGCAGAAAGAAGGAGCAGCGCAGCAAGGAAAACAAGGCTCAAAAGCCAGAAGAACAAAGCTCCAAGCCAAGGTAAGACTATAACCAAAGCAGGATATTAAATAAAGAGACTAAACCAACGAAAAAACAGTCATAGGAATAAAACGCAAGTGGGAAGAAATATATATATATATATATATATATATATATATATATATATATAAAATGGAAAATATATATATATATCAAATATATTGCACCAAACAAAGTAAATAAGAAATAAAGACATGTATGAAACCAAATATACAATCTGAAATTGAAATGATGATTGAAATTATGGATAGAAAAAATAGAATAAGAAATGAAAGAAGAAGATGGAGCTACTGTCAGCTATTGTTTTATCTGTATTGTGATTGGTTCACTGTTGTTTCTATTTTTATCCTTTGCTGCTAAGGTAATAAGTAAAGAAAGAGTTAAGGAAATATGAGCCTCCGGTCTTGCCATAAAATTTAAGTTTATATCTCAGACAAAACAAGTTTCTTTCTGATTACACTTTGTTTACCACAAGGACATTTGCGTTCATTCCACTATAGACAGTGTGTAGTATACTTCCTGCTTCTTTTGAAAAAAACTGGTTGGAACAATAATAATCCTTGGATTTGAATTAACAAATGTAGTTACTTAACAAATGTAATTTTAGTTTTCACCTTTTTCCAGATTAAAGTTTCAAACAAATCTTGTCTGGCATAAAACATCATCAGTCCTGACACCTGAGCCCTCATCTTAGTCTTTTATTTATTATGGCACTTGGTTAGTCTGATGGGTTCCTGAAGTCAGTACTAAAGGAAACCTAATTATCTTTTTTCCACTGCTACCTAGTAGTGATTAGTTTTAAATTTGGATCTGTCATTTAGACCTTATAGCATACAATGGGAGGGTAAATGGGTGTAGCTCATGCCCAGTATTACAGCATTATTCATACAGCTCAGCGGGGCATAAGTATGTGATAGTAGTTTAACCAGCCCCTACTGTCAAACAGGTTCTATTGAGACTACGTCAAGTGGTGGCTTTATTGGGCTTATTTTAGGGCCCTGTGAGGTGTCCTTTTTGAACTAAATATGAATCTTCACTGAAGATTCAGATTTGATTCATCCTACAGTATTTTTGCAGATTTTGCTGGCTGACAGAGAACAGCCTGTCACCTTTCCACAATGATGTCCAGGGCACTCACACCCACTTTTGCCCCTTATACCACAAAGCAGCTGCAGTCAGCTAAAAACATTTTTGAATTGCCCATGAAAAGGTTATTGTGTAGGAAGTAACTCTGTGTAATCTCTCAGTGAGTTATGCTTCAGTGGAAATGTCTACCTTCACCAAGACATTGAATTGTGAAAGCTGCCTGCACATGACCTATGGAAAAAAAAATGATCACAATGTCACAGGGCTGTGTTTTCAAAAACCACACCACCATTTCCTATATTTTTGTATAGACTCAAATGTACATGGTGGTGGAAGGTGAGAAAGAAATAGGCAAGGTATGACAATAAATACCGAAAAGTCTCCCTTACATCAATGAATAGATTACAGGATTATTTGATCAGATTAAATTATTTTGGACAAGGTCTAGCTATTGGCTCATATTTTTTAAACAATTTTGAATATATTTTTTTTAACAAAGGTAAAATGTATTTTTTTCTTTTTCTTGTAAAGAGCACAGATATAAACATCACTAAACAGCAGGATGTGATGTAATAATATGCAGGAAAGATATATATATATGCAGTTCTGCACAAATCCAGATATATGATCTAATGCAACTGGGTATAGGTGAGTGTAGTTTATGGAGAGAGGAAAGAGATGGACATAGGGCCATCAAAAATAGATTTTGCCTGTACGAAAAGATCAAACAAAAGAGAGAATGCCACCACAATTACTGGAATTCCTGGTTGATTGGACTCTGGAGATTGATGAATCCTTCTTGGCCCTAGAAAGTATTTGCATTACAGTCATTGCCTGCAAGATACTACTGAGCCTTAATAAGAAAATTCACATTGTTCTAATAAGGCCATACCCACTTTTTGTTTTATGTTGCAGAACAAGAGGTCTAGCAATAACATTTCCTCAAAATGACATATTTTGCTTCATTGTCACCAAAGCCAGTTGTTCTAAACCAACAACTTTTCTAGACAGGAAATGCAGTGACATTCAGAGAATGAGGCTTAGATAGAAGCTAAGGTTCCAAAGAAGTATTATGCACTACCTCAGCAACATCCTTAGGATGTCACCTGTACAGGAAATGTGTTCTTTAGAACTTTCGTAATGAACGATTACTATACAGTGCCACCTAGAGCTCAGGGTTGTGTATGTAAAATATGATGAAACATTGTAGAAGCCTTTATCTGTAGTGATTAATTTTAGTGGCCTAGTATGTTCATAATGAGGATGCCATGTATCCCAAGTTTTCAACACTTTGGTGATTTCCTCTTCATATATAATAGAATGCCTCCCAAGGTTAAAAATTCTCAACGAGAACACTTGTTTTAGGGCTGTGGTTAAAGATATGGCTTTATCAGTCATTTGTATGCGACAATGTTAATAGATATTAATGTGATTCACTAAGGTGTTTGTGTAGTTTGTCTACATATTTTGTAGAATATACTGTGTACAAGTTATTGCAATTTTTCCCTACAAATCGCAATAACTTGTAGGCAGTATATTTTTTCAGGAAGTGTGCTGGGCACCATGATTTACTACATGACCAAAAGTATGTGGACAAATTCACACCTATATGAGCTAGCTGGACATCCTATCGCAAAAGCATGGACATTAATATGGAGTTGTTTGTTCCTTTGAGGGTACAACAGCCTCCACTCTACTGGAAAAGTTTTCCACAGAATATTGGAGTGTTTCTGGCATTCAAATGCATCCCAAAGGTGCTCAATGGGATTGGGGTCGGGGCTGTATGCAGGACAATGGAGTTCCTCCACACAAAACTCATGAAACCATGTCTTTACGGAACTTGGTTTGTGCACAAAATGCCTTCCTCACACTGGTACCACAAAATTTGAAGCATTTAATTGTCTAAAATGCATATATATGCTGTAGCATTAACATTACCCTTTATTGGAACTAAGTCGTTTAAACCCTGAAAACCAGCACCAGGTGGCATCCTATGACAACCCATTTTAATGCCAATATTTGACTATTAAGATGGCTGTTTGATTCATACACCTGTTAGTAATGAGTGCGACTTGAAGACCTAAACTCAATAATTAGGAAACATGTCCACAACATACTTTTTTGTCATATAGTGTATTTAGGGGATGGATACTTTGACATCTGTAAAGGTGGAGTCATATGTATTACCAGCTTTAAATATGCCATTTAAGAGAAAACTAGAGTTATTCTGCAACACAATAGAGAGCACACAGTACTCAAAACTTCCAGTCAACATTTCCCTACTATAACATATAACAATTGTGCCGTACATTCATTCACTTACCTCTTGTAAACAGGTTAATTGTGGAACAGTGTGTCAGACGTGATATGCAAGTCGACTGGTATGTCATATTTCTTCGTTTACTGTACCTCCAAACAAAACACTCCCCCACCACCTCAACCCAACCAAAGGGAAAAAGACCCAAAGAAAGAAGGGCAAGAAAACAAATTGGAGATACATTGACGGGTGTTGCTCTGATGAGCAAGTTACCTCATAGCAGGTCAGCCCTTCCAGAAGTTCGATCTACATATCTGGAGGTCATCTATGGGGTCAACATCTTTCTGTATGTGTCGGTAGTGTTGTGCATGTAGGCCGTGAGTTTCTCCATATGTACAATATGCCAGATCTGTGATTGCGAGGGAACCATTTCTTAGCAATACATAGGCGTGTAGCTGCGCATATTCCGTCTATGAGTTTATTCACTGGGAAGAGAGCAGCAGGGTTAGAATGGTTTCTATTGAGCAAGGCAGTGTAGGGGTCATGGACCTCGAGCCCGCTACACCCGAGGTCAGAACTTACCTGGCACGTCCATGTTGTCACCTTGCGTCGGAGGGTCCGCTTCGGGAGGTCCGCTGCCGCCCGGGGTCCATCAGGTGCCTCGGGTTGGGGGGTCCTCAGTGATGGCCACCGTCGGGTCTTCCCGCACTGCTTCTCGTCGAGGGTCTCGCTCTTCGCCGTCCTCGGTCGTTGTGGCATCGGTAGTTCCCGCTGGGAGTCTGCTGCGGGGGTTCTGGGGGGCTCTTGTCCTGCCCCTTGTGCTGCTGGTCTGCCGGACATACGCGCAGGAGCACGCTGTCATGGTGGCTGGAAGTCCAGGACACACAGAGACTGTGACATCACACTAAGGGGCGGATCCTCATTCAAATACCTGATTAGCAGCTTCAGCTGTTTGGCACCGAATTTAAACCCTCTGTTCACTCTATTCTGAGCCCTTGTGTGGTACATACGTTATCACCGTCTCAGTGTATTATATTCTGATTTACTGGTTTCCTGACTCTTGCTTTGTTCCTGACTACTCTATCTGATCACTGCCTGGATTGACTTCGGATTGCTTTTTGGACTTTGCCTGTTTTGCTGCCTGCATCGACCTCGGACTGTGACCTGTTTATTCTATTGGAACTTTCCTTCTGTGCTTCTACTATACGTCCCACGGCTACCCGTCCTGGAAGCTCACTATTCTGCATAGGGGACCCGTCTCTCGTCGGATTGTTACACATGTCCCACGCAGGAGCCCTCTCTTCAATGCCTCCAGGCCGGATAGTCTCCACACTGAGCCCTGAAGCAGCAGACACATGTGATACGCCATCCAAGATGGCCGACCTGTGCGTTCCACCACACAAAATGACGGACGCATGCGTTCCACAAGCAAAAGCCACCATCCAATATGGCGGACACAAATACACAATTAAGGAAAATAGAAACACCTGAGTAAGATACAATCCCTCTGACAATACAGTGTCCAGGAATCTCTTTCTCCTGGCAACGGAGGCGTGACAGGGAGACGAGGAAGCATAAAAACCCACAACACTATGCCTTCATGCGAAAGATATACCCAGAGTTCATATTCCTGTTTTTGTCCCGGTTCCTGTGCCTGTTCCTGCTCCCTCCATCTTCTACCAGACCTCCCAGTTACCAGACCTCAGCTCTCTTTTGGACCACGTTACCTACTGCCTGCCTCGACCTCAGATCTGTTCCTGGCTACGGCTTGCCTAATTCTTCTGTTCAGACGTACCGGACCTTCTGTACTTTTATCTGGTCCTTGCCATTGGGTTCCATATCTAAACACCACGAGGTACTACCTCCAATCGTGACTAAACAGTAAATTAAGAATTTCACTTAGAAGGTGAAAAACCCATGTCCACACCCTTCTAATAATGGTGCAATTCCACCACATGTGTAGGTAGGCCCCCTATCGCCATACCATCTTGTACATCTATCACTCGCACCAGGGTAGATCTTCCTCAGGCGGGAGGGGTGTAGATACCACCTGCCCAGGACTACTTCAATTAGTGTATTAGCCGTTAATCTAAAAATGTAAATTTCCATCCATTGTTCTAGGAACAATTTGCCACCTAGGTCCCTTTCCTAAGCCTCTCTGTGTGGAGGAATATGAAAGAAGGTGTACTCAATTAGATGAGGGTACATAACTGAAATAGTACCCACCGGTTTGGAACGAGCCAAACACAAGCGCTCCAAGTGTGTCAACTGTGATATGGTGAGAGTATAATGTTGCCGGGACAAAAAGGATTTAAGTTGTAATTAGCGGAAGTTCTCTGAGAGGGGCATCCATAAGTGTGTAAGCGACCCATAGTGTCCAACCTTAGTCATGTTTTGTGATCACTAACACTGAAATGATGTAGGTGTTACTCCAGCTGGGAACTCTGGGTTGCAGAACAGTGTCTTAAGGACGGAGGGCTGGTTATGTAATTTACACCTCAATCTCAGCTGCTCCCAAAGTGTGGGTGAGAAAGATAACGTTGGGCTATTCCTACAAGACAGGTGTGCGTTCCTATCCAACCAACAAATATCTGTTATGTCACATAGCTCTTTCTCTAGAGTCACCCATCTTGGAGCAGTCAGGCCTAGGGGTATCTGTGTCAATTGAGCCAACTGAGCCACATGCAAGTACGTGAGTAAGTGTGGCATACCTAAACCTCCTAAAGATTGTTTGCTAATGTAATTGGTGGTGTTTCCACCAGGGTTTCAGAATAATCTAAAAACACCCTCCTGAAGCTTCCTTAGCTTTTGTGGGATTAAAGGAATATGGAGAGACCTGAAGAGATAGAGTATCTTCGGCAAAAGAGTAATTTTAACACTATAAAGTCTGCCAGCATTGCGATTCTATAGGTCATCCATCCGTCCAGGCCTCCCCTCAGTTTTTGAATCATGGGGCGATAATTAGCCTGGTATAGGTCCAACAACCTGGGGGTGATGTATACCCCCAGGTATTGGATCTTAGAAGCCTCCCATTTCAAATCAAAGTTAAGTGCAATCAATGTTACCATCTGAGGAGGTAGGGAGATATTCAAAGCTTCACATTTAGAACTATTGATTTTAAAGCCTGAAATCGCGGAAAAATATGATAAAAGAGAGTATAAATTTGGTCAGGGGGGCCATAAGGGACAAAAGAATGTCATCCGCGAACAGACTTGCTTTATAATGGGAGCCCTTCACCTCCACTCCTCTTATGTCAGGTTTAAGCCTTATGCTAGCTGCCAACTGTTCAATGGACAGTGCAAATAGCAGTGGTGAAAGGGGACACCACTGTCTCGTGACATTCTAAATGGGGAATGGCCGATATACCGCCCCCTTAGTGTCTACAACTGACTGGGGGTCCGAGTACAGCCATCATATAGCTGTCAATATTGTACCCGGGAAACCAAAAGCCCTGAGCGATGGCCAATTATAGTCCCAATCGACCCCGTCAACCGCCTTCTCAACGTCCAAGGAAAGCAAAAGAGTCGGAGGCCAGGCCGACCGAGGCACATGAACAACGCCTAGAATTCGCCTAATGTGGTCAGGGGCTTCCCTACCGGGCACAAACCCAACCTAATCGGAGTGAATCAACAGCGACAGATGGGGAGCCATTCTCATTGATAAAATTTTGGCCTAGAGCTTAATGTCTGTATTGATGAGGGAGACTGGCCGATAGTTGGATCAATAGGATCTATCCTTGGGTTTGGGGTGCCCTGTAGGAAAGTATTAAATAGTGCAGTCAAATGTGGGATAAAGGTGCTTTTAAATTGCTTATAATAGGGCTTTGGAGCATTTCCGGGACTTAATATCCAAGTCAATCTCTTCTTGGGTAATTGCAGCGGCCAGATTCATGCCTGAATCAGGAGGGAGAGTGGGCAAAGCATAGTCTTGTAAGAATGTGTGTGTGCTTTAGTTTGAGAGGAGTGAAGGGTTTTGTGGCCATCATAACGTTTTTTATAGTAAGATACAAATTATTCACGAATTACGTCTGGATGTGATGATGTATGTCCATGTGAGGTATGAATCTGATGGATGTAATGGCATTTCGTCACTTGTTTAAGGCGTCTCGTCTACATCGTATCTGACTTATTGCCCTTCTCAAAAACTTTTGGTTAGTCAAGAAAACCTCCTCAGATAGCAGATTGAGCTCACCCTTTTTATTAATTAACTCACGTAAAACTGTTTGATCCCCAGTGGCCTGTGTTGTATATATGTGTTCTAGTCTAAAAACCTCACATCTCAATGTCTTCTCTTTACTATGCCCATCCCTCTTTTGGAAAGCTAAACGAATCAGAGTGCCTCATATGACCACTTTATGTGCCTGCCACAGTGTCTCAACCACCACCTCAGGGGTAGAATTAATACGAAAGTATTCCTCCAGGCTGTCACATATAGAGTCTGCGACTAATGGGTCAGCCAGCAGTGACTCATTCAGCTTCCAAGATTTTGTAGGAAGCCTGGAAGATAAATCTGAAAACACCCACTCCACCACACCGTGGTCCAACCAGGTTATCTCACAAATGAAGGATGTAAGTAGGTTGGGGATTAGGTTTTGTGAAATAAACAATAAGTATCTGCCTGAGTACCTGTCATGTGGGTGTGAGTAAAATGAGTAATCGCTAGAGGTGGGATGGAGCACACCCCAAACGTCAAAGAGATTGTTATGTCTTATAAACTGTTGCAAGGGTCTGTATGAATTACAGGCTGGTCTATAGGCTGCAAAATCTGATCTGTCCAAATAGGGATCAGGTGTACCGTTAAAGTCCCCTCCAACAATTAGGGAAGCAGCTGCTGGAACCTCCATTTGGGGGTAGGTGTGTAAATGTCGAGGAGGCAAATTTCCATCCCTGACAGTATCCTCAGCTAACTTTTGTGTGATCTGAAAGTCTAGTCTTTGATGTATCAGGATGGAGACCCCGTTACGTTTGTGTTGGTGTGTGTGGCATGATGTTTAAAGGGAGTCTCCTATAATAGAACAATATCTGCATGTAGTGCCACATAATTTTCGTATGGCTTTGAGATTTTTTTGTTTTGAGTTAAGACCATGTGTATTTTGTATGATTACCTTCAGCGCAGACCCCCCCGGGAGACATCTCCAACTTCTGCTGACTCCTGCATAAGTCGCGACAGTGACGTAGCTAGACATGCTAAAGCAAGTATGCTCTCTATACAAAAAGGGGAAAAAAGGAAGGGTCAGTATCAAATAGTAGACTAACGTTATTGCGCAGAAGGATGCACAGGGTCAATGGGAAAATACCACTGTTGTATAACCAAAAGGGCTGGATCGCTGTCACTCAGGGATTTGCTCTCTAACAAGAACAAAGTAACAAAGTAAAATTGTCGTCTAAACAGCAAGAACCATATATGTCTTGGGATAAGTTCAGAATTTAGCGAAGAACCAGAAAAACATTTGAGCAGTAACTCAAATTAGCGCCAACTGGTTCTAAGGAGGGACCTGAGTAACTAGATGGGACCACCCGCCGATATTAACAATCCTGTACATTGTGAAGAAAAGAAAAAATAAGCTATACAAACAGTATTCAGAATACTAAAGACAGGGCAAAAAGGTGAAATATACCCCCTGATGGAGCCTAGGGGGGTGGAAAAGTTGTAGCTCGGTGACATTGTCCCCAGACATTCAGGTGAGACTTCTGTGCAGGATCACCTTCTTATGAGAGAAGTCGGGACGATACAGACAAGAGCCTACTCCTGCTGAATCATGGATTGTCTCTGGGGTCAGCACTCTCAAGTTAGGGGAAACAGTGGGCAAAATCCAGCACCCGGGATGACTAAAGGAGAGTTCGGGAATAAAAACCCTGTGAAAGCAAAAAAAAAAGGAGGGTTTAGGAGCCGCTATCTTTTCACGATGGACATTCACTCTGAAGGCCACAGACGTGTTGGATTAGGCTTTCCATCTTTCAACTCCTAGGAGAAGCGAGTGGGGAGGCAGAGTCATGAGGTGAGTGTAGGACACAAGACTCTTTATCTATTGGGGAGCTCAGATGTTCACCAGACTCTGCAGGTTCTCAATCTTGCAGGTCACAGGGATCCCCAGCTTCTGTAAAAACTTTGGACCATTGGGTGGATCTCGGAGAGCAATTTTAGTGTTGTGTTGAGCGTTGAGACAGAACAGGAACCCCCATCAGTACCTTACTCCTTTAGTGTGTAGGAGCTCCATGATAGGCCTAAGTACTCTGCATTTCTGTAGCATGGAGGGGGCGATATCATTATAAAGTTGAGGGGACATAGTCAGTGTCCCTTTCCGGATTACCCTAAAGATCGCCTCCTTGGTGGTGTAATGATGGCACTTTAGGATGACATCACGGGGACTTTCTGTGGGGGCTGAGAGAGCGGTGCAGCCTGTCCAGATGGAGCAAGCGTAAAAATTCAGTACTGATTCAGGTACGTTTTGTATCCTGATGTTACATCGTCTGGGTCTCCGCCGCCTGGGCCCACCGGAGCTCTCAAGTGAGAATACATTGTCAATATGTAGCAGAGAATAGATAAAGCAAGTGTCAACTAAACTACACACTTGACAACTGTAATATTGAGATGCTAATTGAGTGCATTTTTGAAATTGTATTTATATGATGAATATGATGTATAAGTGAATTGTGTTGTATTATGTCACTTCAGCTGACATTTTACTAGACCTTTGGAGTTACCACAGAATTAACACAGAATCGAGTGTTAACCCAGAGAAGCGGCGCTTCTCCCAGAGTTCTCCAGGCCAAATCTGGAGAGTTCTCAGGTATGACAATATGAAAAACACTTATGCATAAATCATTATATCGCGTGAGGTAGCATCACAATATTTACCCCTTGGATATATATATCAATATATATAATGCGCTTCATTTTGGGACATCTTTTTGTAAAAGGTCTGGGTTCACAAAATCTTAAAAGAAATATTAATGTATTTTTTTTTTAATATTGGAAAAAGTCCCATTGAGTACAAGAAAAAAATCTTTAATCATGTCTTACCTGGAAGAAGTGGATGTACAGAAGAGGCAACAGGTAAAGGAGGGATGGATTCATCAACAATCTCATAAATCATAATTTTTTCCATTTGGGAAAATTGGGTTTAAACAAAACATCCATTTAGCTTCCTTCCTTAATAAAATGGTGTCTCTTCTTAGTGTCTTGTTTTCAGAGGGGACATACTCTATATCCATAAGTCTCAAAGAAAAGTATTGTGTTTTCTTCTATACAATGTTTTACAATGGTAGTAGTGTCTATTCGAACGACACTCATATGCTTAATGCGTCTTTTCGTTTTTGTGTGCTCTTGCCCTTATACAGAAGTCCACAAGGGCATTTCATTAAATCACATGTACGGTCTGATATTTCCTAGATTATATGCATGATAAAAACATCTCCCCTGATAAGGCTCTTGTGTACAGAGCAATCTATATCAGACATCTAAAGCAGTTCTTCCGGCTGCAAATAAAAATGGATGGATGTGGGATTATAAGGTTCTCTCTTATAACAAATACTAATCAGTTAGAAGTATTTTTGACTCTCTTGACTGTTTCTTCACCCAGTTAATCCCAGACTTTACAAATTGCATATAGAATTTCATTTTGCTCTGACGAAGGCTTTGTAAGGCCAAAACGTTGGCAAGATAAATGTAATGAAATGCATACAACATTGGGCTCTCATCACAATAAATATTACAAGTATGATAAAAAATAAACAATAAGTGATGTGCACAATAAATAAAATAAAATAATGAATATAAACAAATGCTGCTGGTTCAAAAGAAACCCCACTGTTGTTTCACTCAAACTCCAAAAAAATCACCAATGACACAAATAGATGCGATATACAAAAAATATAATACCAATAGCAATATATTAGTTTGAGTCCTTCAAAAAGTAGATAAACCAGAGGAGTAGCTGAGTCCAAACATAAAAAATAAAAACAACAAACACAAATAATATAGTGTAGTATGTAGTTTAATGTATGGCTATAAGGAATCAAAATCTAGACTATTACATTGCTATTGTTATATTTTTTGTATGGCGTTTCTACTTACTTTATCTGTATGACTAAACTGGAACGCTGGGCTGTTTCCCCATACCATCTGCAGCTCACTGAACCTTTCATTTTTCCTGATGTGCACTGCCAACTTTAGGTAGAGATGAAACAATATCGTCACCAACGTAAGTTTCTTTCCTGATGTGTCTAAAGCGTGTCACATGTTATTAATGACTCATTGGGTGCATTACAAATTAATTTCCTTGCCTAATGTCCACCCGCCTCTTGTTCCTGTGACCGCATTAAACTAACCTGCTGAGAGGGACTAAGGCAGGATAAATATCACACAAATTACGATAAAAGTCCATCTAGTCTCTCTGTGTTTCTTGCTGTAAAGACCCAAACCTTAATCAGTCCTTGGTCATGTGTTAGATTCTGGATGGCTATAAGCCTATGCCATGTATGTTTAAATCCCCTAACAGTATTAGCCTATATTATCTCTGCTGAGAGGCTGTTTCACGTATCTACCACACTCTCAGTACAGTAAAACTTCCTTACATTAATTCACTTTCTATTTTCTTTCCTACACATTATACTTATTGAGATCTCTTAGTCTTTTGATATTTGTTATCATGAAAATATTCTTCTAGAACTGATTCTATTGTGAGCCCATTGAAAAAAAATGAAATTATTTTTCCTATCAAATACCTTATCATGTTTAGATTGGTTCTTAGTCATATTTAAAGCTTTTCTCCTCCACAGCCATGGTGGATGCTCTGGGAGTTGTTCTTGGCAGCAGTCTGACGGTGATGATTGGAGCCACTGCGCTTTACATCCTAATACGCTGGTACCAGAGCGGACGCTGCTGTCAAGGTAATATATAAAACTTTTTGGCATTAAGACCTTAGGGTAGTATTGACTGTCCTGGGCTGGAGAATAAACACATTATCAGAAGACAATAAGCAGTATGATTTTGTGTGGGATTCATTGTCCCAATATGTGTATTCAACTGTAAAGTTGCCGGTTTATTCTCCCAAGTACCGGTATATATCAAGAGTTATTGGAACTGTGGGTGGCAGCTTAAAGGCTTCACACCGTAAATATTACAGGTGGAAGCAGAGAGTTATTTATGAGAGATTAGATGTTTAGTCAATGCTACCCCTAGTCTGAAACATAGACTGGGATTCCAGATGCAGGTAACTGTTAAATATTTACCCTAGAGCAAAGTGGAGTTTGGTGTTGCTTGCTTGATCATAGCAGTGATCGTTATGAATGGTATATCTATGTTATGTGTGTGAATTTAGGGTAGGGTAGACCCATTGAACTAGGTGTGTGAGTAAGCAGAAATTTTTATTATTACATCACATACATCAGTATCAGGAGAGATGTGTGGGCTTAAGAGACTTTAAATGCATGCCTCTTGTTAAGATATTCAAGCTTCTCTGGCCCCATTGATAGTAAATATCTTAAAGGACCAATAATGTCACCAGATACATTCATTTTATGTGAAACAGCACAATAAAAAATGGTTAAATATCTTGAGCCTTCAGCAGCATTTTTCTACCTCTTGTTGGGGTCTGTAGCCTTGGGTTTGTTGCTGCACAGTCGTCACCAGTTTTGGTTTCTTTTTCATAGATGTCACTACGGGCAGCTGAAGCTATTGGGGTTTCTGTGTATTGGTTGGGATGTAAGCATATGTTTATGATGAAAAACATAACAGATGGGCAAGACCCGAATCCTCTGGGTCGCGGAAGCAGGGTCTTGACACGCCCCACCCATTTTTCCTTTAAATGGGGGTGTTTCTCGCTGCCATAAGTGGGAACACCCCCAACATCAGCGGAAACACTCCCGACATCAGCGGGAACTCCCATTGACTTCAGCGGGACCTCCCACTGACTTCAGCGGGACCTTCCACTGACATCAGCGGGACCTCCCACTGACATCACGGGACCGCCCGCTGACATCAGTGGGCAGTCCTGGCCGCGTCCCGTAGCCGGAGCCCAGAAGTTCCCACTTCCCAGGTATGCAGATGGATTTTAATAAAAGGTTTAGTTGTTGATGTTTCTTTAAACTATTGCCATTCCTGTTTTTTTTCTCTTATTTAATTCTGTTTTTTTTAATTTTAGAGACAAGCTTTGTTTTTAACCTATATAACATCAGGTGAGTAATGAGTAGTTATTGGTGGAAGCTTATCTGGTGTATTATCTTTTAATGGTTCTTGTACATTAGAAAAATCACTGAATTTGGCATCCATATGTATCATAGAAATGGTTCCAGTTCAAGATATAAATAATAATTTTGGTAATTTTGTACTTTCACTTATTAATCCCAAAGCATCTGCTTGAACATTGAACTAAAAATAGTCCTAGGGGTAGATTTATCGGAAAGAGGGGCAGCATGACCGAGGTGAGGGCAGGCACCCCTTCCTGGTTGGCTATGTTGCTGGCATGGTGCAAGCGTTAACTACATCTAGGTGGTTTGACTCATGGTGCACAAGTCCCAGGCTTAAGTGTACAACACCCTTGCGATTCCGTTTAGTGTATTGGGCTGACATAGGGCATAGGGACCCTGGTAGTTGCAGCAGAGCATACAGTTGATATGCATGTGCCAGCAGTAGTCATCAATGTTATTGATGAATGTGTTGGTTAATCTGGTTAATGTACCTTAAGTGAGTTAAGTTTATGGTCGGTAAAGTTGTTTACAGTGTTCATTGTTATTTGTTTGTTTGACACAAAACGGTGTGTGTCTCATTTACAAGGGCAAGGGGGCCAACATGGGCACTACTTAAGTCATGTAATTTCTACAGAAGGAATAGGGAGTACCATGCGGGTTCAAATCCATTTGCCAAAGTAGAGAAATTTATGCTGAAAGACGTGTGTAATATCCTCTTCCTATGTGAGATTTACATGAAACCATGAAAACCAGTATAATTATTTAACTATTAAAACAATCAAGCAAACATAATGAGTGTAAGAGTTATCCAAGCTAGTAATACGCAATCCAGGACACTGTGGTATATTACATTCATTTCTGTAGCTATTTACTCTTGTCTGTGTTTATATTTGCTAATTCTTTTCTCTGTTGTTTTTTTATTTGATTCACCCAGGCATCTGAAATCATCAGATTTGGAGCTAGCCCCTCCATTCACAGTCAGTGGCTCTATTCAAACCCCATGTCCAATGTCTAGATACCATTACTCCCATTTCCAGGACAGCGAGGCATGACGTAGCAAGTGAAAGAAGACAAGGGTGACCATGAAGATAAAGATCCAAACCAAAACCTGAAGACAGACATTTTTCCTTTACTCTTTTCTCACCAAATGATTTGGTATAACCATTTGGTTTAACAAATCTGAATAGTCTTTCATCATAGAAGCAGATAACGCCCTCCATATTACTGTGTTATATAAGCCCACATTGTCAGATGTTTTTACATTTAACTCAGCTTTGCTTTATCTCATAATGTGTACTTGGTAACTCATTTTGCAGATGTGAAAGAAGTCTGAAGACGCAAGAGCACCCTGGTTTGGACAAAAAAAACTACTTTGTGAATGTTTGGCCACTGCTGTGGCATGAACCTGTGTCCCTCCAGTTATATGTTGCATTTGTTTATCAAGACAGATAAGGAGATGCTTTTTAGGTCAAGCAACCCATAAAGATTGATTGCCTTTGACTTTGAAGGTTTGCCTTTAAAATCTATCATGGCTAAGTTGATTTTATAGTGTGAAGTTGAAGTTTTCAGCTTCCAATCATTGTAAACCACAAAAAGGTACTACTTAAGTAGAAATTATCTATCTGCTACTTGTGTTGTAAATTCAACTGTTTTAAAGAAATAAAACTCTACTAAATTTTTATTTCATGGTAAATGTTGTTTTCTGCGTAACTGCTAAGATTAAGATTTTTAAAGAAAAATACACTATATGGCCAAAGGTATGTGGACACCACTCCTGATTATTGAGTTCAGTTATTTCAGCTACACTCATTGCTAAGTGTTGTATAAAATCAGCCATATAGGCAGCCATATCCATCGACAAAAATTGGCTGTAGAATGGGTCAAGAAATACAAGATATATATATACAAAATGTACATAGCAGAATAGAAGTGGCAAAAAACTGCACTTAGCTCCATTAACCAGGCCACGGAGCGATTCTTCCAATCTCCCCTGATTGGAGGAACCAGGAAGAGGCTGTCCCCGCGAGGCACATATAGCTAATGTTACCATATATGCAGCTATCTAATATAATAAACCTGCCCTCTGGATCTATATCCACTGAATAACAGAATCTTATTTTTTTATAATACGTCTTTATTTATTTTTTTTCATTATAAAAGACAAAAATATACCCTTCATACATACAAAAATATTGATACAATACAATATAATGGAAGTATGAAGACTGATGATCCCCTCATGTTCCTAGTCCAGCTATCACTTCATTTTAGTTGAAATGAACACGGCAGTCAGCACACTCAGGCCCTATCATATGCTTGCCTCTAATCTAGTTAGCCATAATCCCCATATCTTAGATTTTTTTTCAGAAATAAAGTATGATTTATAAAGCTGTCTTTCCATTTTTATTTGGAATTTCAGCTGAGAGATTACCATATTCCATGGAATTGGGAGATTTTGTTTCCATAAACGAGCGATCGTAATTTTCACAGCTATAAGACAATGAATTATAAGTTGTTTTTCCTTGATGTTACACTTTGGCCATTCTAGATGTAGTAGGGCCGTTACAGGAGATCGATTAAGATTTTTTGTAGTTAGTGCAAATATTAAATCATACATCTTAAGCCATATCTTTTTCACGCTTGCACAATTCCACCAAATATGGACAAAATTTCCCTTATCTGCTTTACATCTCCAACATAAATCTAAACAATTTGGATACATTTTATGTAATCTCGTAGGGACCAAATACCATCTATTCATTATTTTGAAATGAGTTTCAGCTAATGACAATGAGTGTATGGAAACCTTAACATCATATAGGGATCTTGCCCAATTATCCTGATTAATCTCTATATTTAATTCTTGTTCCCATACGTTAATGACTGGAGGAGTATACTCAAGCATAACATGATTTATTAAGTCAAAGCACTTCGATAGTACTTTATCTACTTCATACCCAGTAAAAATTTTCTTAATTCGAGTTAATAGCTCCCGACTAGGTTTCCAGAGTTCTTTCATCAAAAAATTTTTTGTTCTTAGATATTTAAATATGTCAGCACTAGATAACTCATATTCTTTTATCAATTGAGAGAAGGGTTTAGGTCCTGTTGATGTCAAAAGTTGATCTAAAGTTAATATACCTTTAGTTTTCCAATCGTCAAAATTTATATCCGGAATACACATTTCTATAGATTTAATTTTAGAGAAGGTCGGGATCCCTTTAATGTTCAAATTTTTCTTAATATACTCCCAAATTGGAAGAATCTGTCCCAGTATAAAATTAAGACTTTTTATTTTTAGAAAATGTTTTGAGGTAAGGGGACACCATATAATATCATCCAGGTTTTCCAATCCACCTGTCTCCAGCTCAATCGCATGCCACCCTTCATTTAGATAATTCTCTGATTGCATTCTATATATATGAACTATTATATTTGCCAAATAGATATTTTTCAGAATAGGAAAACCCAAGCCTCCATCAATCGGTTTACGTGCCATTACGGCAGTTTTTAATCTAGGTTTTTTTGCCTTCCATACAAAACATTCAAAGCTCGTCTGTACCATCCTTATCCAAGGGTCAGGCAAACTTAATGGCAACATTGAGAACAAATATGACCATTTAGGTACTATGTAAGAGTTTAATATATTAATCCTTCCCCACCAGGAGAATTCTTTACTTCTCCATTCTTTTAGCCAGATATATTTGAATAACAGAATCTAAGCACTTTTGAAAGAGGATGACTCTTCCTTTCTAAGATGTTCCTATTACTCTTTGCACCCAAACCCTTGGGTGTTTCTCAGTTGATAAATAAGTTTCTTGGAGTAACACAATGTGTGCTTTCAGAAATTTTAGATCATTAAGACTCTTGGTTATTTTTAATGGATTATGTTAATATCCTGTGAAGTGTAACATAGGGTGACTACTTTTATTGATAACTTACTTATCAGGTAACATGGATTGTAATGCATAATCAAATTCCTTTTGGCAGAAAGACACTGCTGGTGGAGTACAAAAGGGCTTGCTTGTTAAAAAGATTAAATCTAGAAAATTAGAACTTTCATCTGCATTCACATTATTTCTGAGGATGGTGTGTTGGGTTATACAGATGATGCAATAGATGATGCAATAATATCATCTATTTTTTTCCGAGTTCTATGATTCTTACAGTCTTTCTATCACAATACCCTATGTTGTTTTGCACTTTGATCTCATCTTCTTTTAATTTCCTTTCTGGTGTTAATGTAAAACTCTCAAACGCTGCTGGATTTTATCAGTTTGTCCGTTGCTGCGAATAAAAACCTTTCCTGTTTCACCTGACTACATGCGCTTCAGGGATCTGTAACTGGAAATCAGCAACTTGATTATAATTAACCATTCCTTGATAATTAAAGACATGTGATAACATATAGTACAACTGTTATTTGATTGTGAAGGAATGTAAAAGGTTATCTCAACTTCTTCAGCTCTCAATCAATATCTTCATGTTGTATTGTATTATGGTTTTTTTTTTAAAATCACTAAAAACCCTAAACAATGTTTGGTTGGGCTTTTTCCATGTTTTTCATGGTCTTAAAAAATATCTGAGTGGCAATGCAACCACAACAAAAACATATGTCCCATGTCTTTATTAAGTTACACTGCTTATTTAAATATATACAGCTCTGATGCAAGAAATACAACAGTTAAGCTTTTACAGAACATACTGTTCTCTAAATGTAGAGATGATTCTGAAAAGTGCACTTTTTTCAGGAAAAGGGAAGTCTTACTTTAATCTCTCACACCACATGTGTGAGTGCGTTATTTGTGGACAAGCAAGAAGGAAAATGAATACGATATATCATCAAGATGGAGTTTTTAGTCGAAGGTGATTCATTACACGATACAGGAAAATATGTAGTCAAGTAGGTTTTGTTGATATATAATCAATAAACTTTGGCTTGTTAGAGAGAAAAAACGTACAAATCAACCAAATAATGTATATTTTTTGTTTAAGAAAAACTGAAATAAAGATAGTAGTTACAAAGAAAGGAGATTGATAGGATATGAGATTTGATTGGATAAATTAGAGAGAGACTAAATAAATCATAATCACACAACTTCGCTGCTGCCGGCGCTTCCACCATAGAAGCCCCAGCGGAAGAACCAGCCAGAAGCAGCGGAGGTTGTCTGAGCGCATCCCGCAGACGTTCACCAGCTGCCAGAGAGGAGTATCCTCCTCTCTGGCACCCGGTGAACATCTGTGCGATGCACGCAGACGGAGAGGGGGTGGGGTAGAGTGGCATATCAGGGGGCTTAAAGCATATCAGGGGAGCAGAGTGACATATAAGGGGGACAGAGTGGCATATCAAGGGAGAGTGACATATCAGGGGGAACAGTGTGGCATATCTGGGGATCAGAGCGGCACATCTGGGGGGGTCAGAGTGGCATATCTGGGGGCCAGAGTGGCATATCAGGGGAGCAGAGTGGCATAATCCCTATGTGTCAATTTGCCTTGTTGCTCTTGAAATGTATTGGATATTAAAAGTGTTTGAAATTCCAGTAATGAGCAGGCAGATCAAAGAGTTTTTACACCAACTGATAGTATTCTGGAGGGTTCATGGCCAGTCACTCGTCTTTACTTACATTGTATCAATTTTGTGAATAGAATATGTGCCATATTATTTTTCTGTTCTTCTGTTGTTGATTAAGGGAAGAGTAGGAGTAGAACCCAAATTATACTACTAGTGGGTGAGGCTAGAGCGGTGCAGACATGTTAGGCTCTTCATGACTTTCCTATTCTCGATCATCTACATACCACTTCCTTCAAGACAAGACAGGCATATGGACAAAAGTACTTTTGCATCTATTCTGAATGTTCAAACACATCACCTCTTGTTTATTATCCATTTCCTTCATGTTCTATTTTTACTCTTTCATTCTCAAATCTAGTTCCTAGGTATACTGTTACTAATCAGGATTTAAAAAAAAAAAAAAAACTAAAGAAAAACAAACAGGGGACAAATAGAACACTTTATAAAAGTACAAAACCACCTAACAAAATATATACAATAAATAAATCTAATATACAAAATGTGCAAATTAAAACAAATGAATTATCTACAGGTTGAATGAGTTAGGAAACACTCTTGAGCAGCTCCTTGTAACTTCATAAGTCAACATTACAGACATGGTGGTGAAGAACACTGCTATTATTTTCCAGGTACTGTAGGTTATGAAGACTAAGTAGTTGCTCTCATGGGCTGAGGTGGGTGGCGTAATACTTTGTGCTTTTGTTAATGAGAAAACCCTTTCACACTACACCCGATCTTTATTCAATTAGTAGTGAGCCCCATTCTGGCCAAATAGGGGATTAATATGTACATTCAGATCCCATATGAAAGAGACTTGTGTACTTTACCCTCTATTGATCATGTCATGATCTAGTATCCATGAGTTCTATATCGCCTAAGGTCAGAGGGCTGACACTCAAACCCCACAACACCTGGCTGAATGGGCTGAAGGCTGCACCAAGTGAGATCACTTCTGGTATCTGTATCCATGGCCCTTGGAAATCTAAACATTTTTCCTGGTCAGAACGTTCAGAATGCAGCTTTTGTGGCTCTTGTGAAAGGTAATCTTTGGATTGTATTAGGCACTGCCTCAGCATATCCTTCTCTTCTAAGCTTCTCTGTTTGTTGTCAATCAAAGGCTGCCTTAGGTATTCACACTTCTCATCCTCTTTAATTCCCATAAAAGCATCCTTAGATCCCTGAGTATCTGCACCATATGTAGGGTTTCCACTGCTGCAGCTCCGCTTTAGGCATGGGGAACCCGTGGATAGGCTGATACCACTGTCACCATCCAGGATTTCAGAGTTCATAATACTCACAGAAACATCCTCAGGTTGGGTTATCACACAAATCTCTGAATCCGTACCTTGGATATCTAACATACTGTCATGTCTAGAACACTTTATGACCACAGGGCAGGGCTGTGAAAATCTCTCTGGAAAAATTTGGCTTCCAAATCCACTGTCTGTGCTGCCGCATATCAAAGAATTTCTGGATTCTGTCATGCGATGATCAATCAGGTCACTTTCCCAGTGTAGTGAAATCTTACCCTCTGTGGGGGTAGCTGGTTTATCCATCCAAGACCAACTTCTCTTCATAAGAGATTTCTGGGGGTGAAAAATATTCAAATCAGTGATAGTTAAGCTTCAGCAAACTATTACTGCCATTATGGTCAGACAGCAAGAGAAATGTAGTATACAGAACATGAAGCGCCCAAGGGTACACCTCAGCTCTGACTTGTCTTAATATTTACAAATATTACTTAAAGTGGCACAGGGCTAATTCTACACACAAATAGCACCCCAGACAATAATACTCTCTTGTACTGCCCAATCCTACATGCTTTGTGAAAAAAATATTTTTGCTAGATTTCAAATGCTCACTATTCCCGCTTCCTGATAGTGTAGATACAGTTACGCCTCAACGACTCTCTACTCTCTAGTTCCAGTTCTATATGTATTACGAGGGCAGAACAAACATAAAAAATCCTGTTTTTTTCAGTACTTCCTGAGCTGCCTGTGTTCACTGCCCTGCTTCCTCCTCTACCCTGGCACCACTTCCGAGCTCAGGAGGCAGTCGAGGGAGGGAAGTGGCGCAGATCACATATGTGTTCAAAGTGACAACAGCCGTGCAGCATAAGTCATGTGACACCCGTTGCTATGTTTGAATGAAAGGTATAGTGAGTGATGAGTTTGCGGCTTATATAGGATCGTTGTGGTGCCTCAGCACCCCCTTGATTCAAAAATCCCAGGCAGTTCTCTGTAGTGCCTGATACTAATACAAGCCACTTTTGCAAATATGGTATGCATATAAATGTGGGGCTTTCTTTAGGATTTCACATAGGATAAAATGTAAAAAGAAGCAAAGCATCCAGTTTATATTACAATTTCATAAATGGATGATGTGGCCGCATGCTGTTTGTGCTATACATACGTTGCTTATATACTGTATATGTTGCCACAAAAAGGGAAGGCAGGTATTTTCTTATCTTATTTTTTAATCATATTGTACCATTTTTTCTTAGATCGACTCTTAATCCCTTATAGTTACTCACCAAAGTTGTGGGGGTCTTCACTGTTTTCCGAATGTAGAGACAAATGAAGACATTTATGAAGATCATAAAAGCCATCACAGCCAGAATACTGCAAGCCACTACCATAAGTATATTGCTACCATGCTCTGCAGAGACAAAAAAGACCATCACATCCATTTATCTATTATACTTTAGTGTAAAACAAAGTCTGATAAAATTGCCTCCATTCTTTAAAACCAAAGAAATCACTGCTATTATTATGCGTCTATTTTTAAAAAGAGCTAAACATTTTTGGACATTGTGCTGTCTGAGGATGAAATGCTGCCCACCATCACAACCATGTCCATCAAAACCAAGCCTGCATCCATTATGTTATATCATGATTAATAAATCCACTCTCTCATGCTCTCTCATGCTTTCTCACACTCATTTACACTATCACACTTTCATTCACGCTCTCTCACAATGTCATCTTACTTTTGCCGGCTGCTTCCATGTCCCTATCAAGCTCCTCTTTTTCGCTTTCCTCTTCTTTTGTCTTCTTTGTTCTGTCTTCTCTCTTCATCCACTTCTCCCCGCATTCATACACATCCACGCTCACACAGATCCATCCATGCATGCATCCGTCTGACATAACCTCACCACGTTCCATGTGAGAGAGGCTGTGCCCCTGGCTCCTCCTTTTTGCGAAAGTGCACGAGAGGCCAGAACAATTCAAGTAGATTTGTGGGAAAAAAGAGGTGCAGAAACGCTTCTCTTACTCCATAAATCTATCCAGAGAGAACATGTCTTTCCCAGTGCCACCGGTGTACCATGAACCCACTGGGACCCATGTAAGGGCCAGCTGTGTTTCTAGCTAATGTAGGATAGGTTCATGACTCTAGATTATTAAGTTTGTATCTAGCAGAATTTCTGGCTGTCCACTGTGAATGACACTTCTTGTTTTGCATCTAAGAAGTGGCTCATTTGGCAATAACAGGGGGCAGTACTGATATTTGTCAAAGGTTCTGTTGTACCCACCTTCCATTGAGATCCATAGACAGCTTTCATTCGACAGGGTTCCAATGTTTCGACGGGATCTGATAAAGGTCTGTACAGACACACAGTACTCATTTCCAGCAACCAAACCAGTAACATGGAACCTAAGTATATCTTCTACCTGTACAAACTGAGACAAATCAGATAATTATTGGCATGGGAACACAATACAATATGTAAACCGAAACACCATCTAATACTACTGATATGGACCCATATCTGTGACCCATTACGCACAATTACAAACATAAACACTGATTCTTACATTTTATATATACTCACTGAATGATTATCTGTGGTTCGACGAACATGTACAGCGTACGCAAGATTAAACGGGAAAAGGTCATCGTAGCGCAAGGTAAGGTTCTTGTAATGGATCTCTGGAAGACTGAGTTGAACAACGAGAGAACTGCCATCCACGTAAAGCGAGACATACGGTGGGGCCAGTTTAACTACAATTAAATCACAAATTCAGAGTATGTCTGAAAACATCTTCAACAAATCAATCACATAAATCAAGGAAATGGTGCCTATGGACCAGCAGAACCTGTCTCCAAATTTTAGACGATATTAGTTAGTACCCAACATTAAAACGACATCTTATCAAACAAAAATGTTTATTACCCCGTTTATTACCCAGTATTACCCACAGCCCACTTCCCCTTTGCTGGTACCTTCTCTGACCGAGTATCGTTCTGTCCGGACCCAGGCGGAGGTTTGGTTCCCAGAGACGCTCCTGACTCTTGCATAATACCCTACAGCTACTGGAAGAGTCTCCACTGTTAGGTCACATGTGAGATTGTAGGTTAGGAAGCAATGAGGAACTGGATTCCAGGTTGCATTCCCATATCTGCTTAGAAAATGAATAAATAAAATAGTAATAAACATTTCATAAAATGTAGTATTCTCGCTGCAAACCAACTGTTTCTGGGCAGCAGTGTCCACAAGTACTGCTATTTACAGACTAAAACATGTGCAGTATGTTGTAAGCATAATTTAAGACTTTGTGAAGAATCATTTACAATAACTATATCAGACAGCTGTATAGATTTACAAGTTAGATTTCTAGATCTGCACGCACGAAAGGAGAGACAGGTGACAATGAGACTTTGTAAAAGTAGTGTTTTTGCATTGGATTGTGTCCATGAAGGCGGATAAAAGGTTTTGATGTATGTGGTAAGTGTATATAGAGACCTTGCCCAGTATTCATACCCAAACACAATTTAAGACTAGTGTGATGCTTGCTACTTTACTGAGTATTGGGGTACGGTATACTAACCTTAGAAACTCCACTTCGTATGAGATAACCAGGGAGCTGGAATTTCCAGGGGACCATGATAAAATGTGTTGGAAAAACTCCATTTCAAAATGCACATCGGTTGGCGCAGACAGAATGTCACCTAAATGGCAGGAAAAGTATGACATAGAACGGGTTCAGGTATGTTGTATGAGAAAACTGAATCAATAGGTAAGCGGCCAGTAATATTAGCTGTGATTTCAACAGAAAAGAACACATTGCCAGTTGAACACTACTATACAATATTTAGAAAATACATTCTCAATGTTGTAACATACACCTCCTATGATCCATGGGGCATCGCCATTCTGAAAACCTTCATATCTCCTCCAAAATATTTTTAAAAAGTAATGGGAGCTCTTTTTCAAAGGATAAAATGTAAGTTTTATTTATTTATTTATTTATTTTATTTGAGTTTTAATTTATATATTACAAGAAAAACATGGTCATGAGACTTAGTACATACAGGTTGGGAAATTGCTAATCCTTTTTCAAATCGTTTTTGTAATTGAAAAACATCTATATCATAGATATTGTTCATAAACTTTCTTGCATAGTTCCCAGCAAGGTAGACTAAAGAGAAGTAGCATACATACAAAATATATGGTATATGATTGGCAAACAAAAGATGCTAGTATAAATTGAGGCATCCGAAGTGGGCTATTCCCTCCCTTATTTTTATGTAAATGTAGATTTTTACAAGGTAAGTCTTCCCCAGATATCCCAATATTTGTACATAAGACTTTTAACCCCTTAATGACAAAGCCTGTACATGTACGGGCTCAAAATGCATTGTTTTCAATGGGTTTAAGGACCGCCCATTGTCCTTAAGGGGTTAATTCTATAGAAACCATGTTCCATATTCCTCTGATTAACAATCTGATTTTTAACATGTTCCCAAGAGATTATTTTATTCTGCCTCCAATTTCTTGCTATAACTAATAACATTGCTAATACCATATTATCTATTATAAACTTCTGTTTTATTGTCGTCTGCCCCCAAACTTTAAGTAATAACCCCCTCTGGGCGACATATCTATCTGTTTCTCTACTGGAAAAGAGATAATCTCAAATATTTTTTTCCAACAATCTACTATTTTATTACAAGACCACCATATGTGTAGCTAAGTACCTTCGGCTTCTTCACATCTCCAACATAGGTTTTGTTTTGAACGGTTTATCTTGCGGAGCCTTTGCGGTACCATATACCACCTGTTAACTATTTTGAAATAGATCTCCTGTAAATTTAGGAAGTGTATATTCTTCATGACCTGATTCCAAGGTCTTATCCACCGTTCTTCTGGGGATGAAGATGAGGTATGTATATTTCGATCTCTTTCCCATTTACTCCAGGCAGATGGAGATTTAAGATCATCTAATTCTAGAGTTTTCTGTCTAGCCTGATTATTGAGTATTTTCATAAACTGAATCTCTTTTTCTTCCTTATTTCCCTCCAAGAGAGAATGGTGTAGATAATTCTTTACTCTTATATAGTTGAATATTTCTTTATTAGAAAGACCAAATTTAGAGCATAGTGAGGAGAAATCTATGAGTTTATTACCTCTCATAACATCCTCTAGCCTATTAATCCCGTTATGTATCCAATCATATATCCTGGATATTTTTATTTAGGAGCTCTATCAGGGCCTTTTTAGTTATTGAATCATTAAAGCCCATTTTTTTCTTAAATTGTTGCCAAAAACGTAAAATTGAATTTATTGCTGTCTCTTTTAGATCTTTCAGATATTTCTTTAAATAATTTTTCTGCAACCAAGGGACTAATTCTAGATTCTTTAGACCCATAATGGATTGTTCTATTATACACCAGTCAGATTCTTTAGACTGTGTTAATTGCATTTTATATATATGATATAACAGATGACTGCCAATAATTAAATAATTTTGGTAGACCCAGACCGCCTCGATTCTTAGGCAAAGCTTTATTTTTTCAAGCATAGAATAGTAAGGAGTAATACTCAAATGCACATGAGTTATGCTGGCTCAGATATGCCAACTACCTCACACACTTCGCGCTGAGAGGCGCTTAATCCTAGGCACTCCACTGAACACCAGTGGCCTCGGGTGTCAAGTTAATTGAATGCTTTCATTTTCCAGTATTGACTCTAAGCCATGGAGAGAGATAACTACATTTTTTTATCTAAACTTCTAATTGCTTGTAAGTGATATTAAGTCAATAAGTGATATTATTTTGGAGATGTTTGGTTTAAAGTTAGAGGATTATTTTACCTCTCGAAATCCAAGATCATCTCCAAACGAGCATATTGGGTAATGTCCTTAAATCCTTTACTAATCACTTATAAAGGCTGCAATGAACACATTAAAATGTGACCCTTGGAAGAATAATGCAAATTCTGTATTAAAAAGGCTGCTCCCATGAATTATACATAAAGTACATTTCTAATTTGTTTTTGTTATTATACCTTAGCATTTAAACATAGATTCAGTAACTTATACTAAAAAAGAAATAGATAACACGTATGTGAACACCAAACCTACAGCTGTAATGGTGCAGAATTATCTGTATTTATTTACAGCTTCCTAGGTAAAACCACTGCTGTAAGTCTTACATGATAAGTTCAATAAATGGAGACCTATGTCATATGCAAGTGAGACAGATCTTACACTTCCAGTAAACCACCAGTTTGTCTCCTAAACAGAAACATGAGTCAAAAACCACATCTCCCCCTCCCTCCTCATATCGGAGGAAAGTTTCCTTCTCCGCTACCCAGCACTCTCCTGTTAGAGATATTTATATATTTATATATATTTATATATAAAATATGAGAGTATAGTGAGCCCCCAAATGTTTACTGGCTGCCAATCTGCCTCCAGTTTGATTCACGGGATCACATTCTGCTGTCAGTAGGGCGTCAGTACGATAGATACCGGTAGTAGTTAGATTACCTGGCTTGCTACTGTCTGATAAACCTATTCAGACTATGCAGCACCTCTCCATGTTTTAAATACTGGACCCAGTAATATACATGATTTTGGTGAACATTAACACACAAATTACAAGTAACTCAGAAGTTCACTCGCGTCATCTAAGTGTGAAATAAAAGTGGGAACATTTTCATTTGAATTTAGGATGATACACACATTTACTTAATTAAATGGAGGGGGGTAAATTCCTTCATAAATTGCAGTTTAATTATTTTACTACAATCATTATGTGATATTCAGGCAAATTAACCTTGTTTGTTTAAGAAAGTCCAGGTTTGACCCTTTGTGGTAACTCAATTCACTCAATTCACAGTTTACTGAATAAACCCCATAACTGCAATGTTGTTCAAGAAATGAACACATTTTGTAATAAATCTAAGTAACTTAAAATAAAATGCCAGAGCCATTCACTGTTTCTTTTGTTGTTGGCATTCTGTACCATTTGCTGGTGAAAATGTTAAATGTAGAGGGAGGCATTGAGTTCAACTTTGTGAATTCATAATTCTGTAAGCAAGTGAAAGGAACACTGCGTCACTAATACTTCATGGGGCATTCCAATCCTGTACCGCCAACGAAAATGTATATACATACTGCATACCCCCCAAATGTTTCTCTTGAGAGGGGAGATTTCTTGTTTGGGACTCAAATTCCTCAGTCCCTTTTTCCTCAGAATGTTTGCTGGGTATGAGCCAATCACATTGTTCTACGGCCCTAAAAGCCACAACAATGGCTATAAAAACATAAGAAAACTGCTTTCTAAAATAAGCAATTTAGATGCCTTGCACAGTTACAGAAATGGCGATCAACAGCTAACAGTGTTACATAAAAAGTCTTAGTAATGCCATACCTCTTGGCCACATCAATAACCATACCCAAACATGTCATTCGGTTGGGATGAAATGGAATGGAGATTAGCATTTTATCTAATGAAGTAATCTATTTTGGTAGAGAGCCTCAACCAGATAGCACAAAGTCACAATGTGATATGAAACATTTGATATTGAATTTTAAAAAAAAATGTCTTTTAAACGGATAAACAATCTGACAGGGGATTACAGTTAGCCGCCCTTTTCTTAACATTCTTAACATGAGAAATATATAAACACCTAGTTACCTCTGCCTGGAGCTATCAGAAAGAAACCAGCACTTGCGATCAGTAGTAAGCCCAACTCGCAGGCACCGAGTACTGCCATAGAGCTCAGATGTCATAACACTGAAACAAGCTTTTTTACTAGTGAAACTATCTCGGTCTAACGTATTTAGTCTTTAGACTTCCTTATTGATGGACACGCCTTACGATGAAGAAAAAAAAGAACGGCGGGGGGGATTTTCACCCACATAAGGAAATGCCAGGGAAATATTACAAATTTTCACTGTTGCAAACTAAAAATGCATCACTACATTTACCAAATCATTGTTGGTTTGAGGACACGGTGGAAAGGTGCTACAAATTTTTTTAAAGTGGCATTAATATCCAGTATACCTTTTGTTATTAATGAATTTCTGTTTAATCTTAATGATAACTGGGGTTTGTTGAAAAGATGGTCATCCATTCATCCATCCTCTTTCACAAACTGGCCCTTTCAGTGCTAACTTGCCACTTTCCAGTACAAAGAATATGTACATGACTGCAGGCAGGAGCGGATTCAGAGCCTAATCTCGGCACTAGCACATCCAGACACTCATACTAACATACCCAGACATACACACACACTAACATTTCCATACACACACACATTCAACACACTAACATACTGAGGCACAAATATAATCAGACACAGACTAACATACCAAGTCACACACATTAGCAAACACACAAACTAACATAGCCAGACACACACACATAGTCACACACAACTCACTTACATTTTGAATGCTCATCCTGTGCTTAATGCACCCCCCAGTGCAACTTGACCTGCTCAATGCACCTTCTCCTTAAAATTAGGGGAATAAACAGCTAAGGCTGCATTTACTACAAAATCACCCCTCTAAGCCTACGATAGGAGCATGCTGCCATATTTCTTCACAATTTGTATACTTTTGGCTCCGTATGCCACAACAATGAACTTGACATAAAGCAATCAAGTGATTGGATTGAAGTGACTCCCACACATCCAAAATTGGATCAAATTGGATCAATGGTTTAAGAATTAGAACAATTTTCATACATAGTCCCCTCATTTTCAGGTGCGGTGAGTAATTGGACAATTGACTGAGCCCACTTGAGCATTGCGTACCTGGTTAGTCACAAGACGTGAAAGGGTTATTTACCATAGGAATAAATATATGAATTAATGATTGCTAAATATCAAGTAAAATTAAAGTCTAATGTATATCAATTAATTATATATGAATATGTGTAATATACAGTCTGTACAGTATAAATATTAAATTGTCACAAGGTAATCAGGGGGCCGCATCCTTCTCTCTGGTAGCCTCTGCTGCTGCCGGCAGTTCCTCTGGGTGCTTCTATGACAGAGCGCCGGCATCACATGACCTTCCTGTGCTTCACCATAGAAGCCAGCAGCAGTGGAGGTTGTCTTTGCGCATGCCGCAGCCGGTGAATATTTGCAGGATGCACACAGACAACCTCCGCTGCTGCCGGCACTTCCGCCGGGGCATCTAAGGTTGAGCACCAGAAGGCCATGTGATGCCAGCTCGCAGTCAAAGAAGCCCCGGGTGAAGAACTGGCATCGCACAGACCTCCACCGGCTGCCCCACTAGACACCAGGGAGTCTGAACATGGGTCACAAGAAAAGGCATGTACTGGTAAATCAGGGGGGTTAAGCTTGACATAGGGGGTTAAGAGTGGCATATAGGGGATTAAAAGGCATATTGGGAGGCAGAGTGGCTTATTATGAGGCACAGTGGCATATAAGGGGTATGAGGCATTTCTGGGGGGCAGATGTGCATAACTGGGGCAGAGTGGCATATAAAAGGAATTAAAAACAAAAAAAACTAGTAAAACTTTTTTTTCATATTACAATTAATAAAATATTTTATAGTAAACTTGTGAAAAAACTTCGTTTGAAATACATAACTGCAGCAAATATGCCTACTGGATCCACATACCAACCATATTAAGCCAATTATTAGTTATGACATCACTGAAGGAAGGCAACTAGGTGTCAATTTTTTTTTTTACAAAGAACATGTTTTTTTAGAGACAAACTTGACGCGACAGCTTTATCCAAAATATGTCTTAGCTTCTTATTTGTTTTCCATATAGATACATTATTGTGAATAGTACTCTGCACTAAATTCTGTAACAAAATAAAGACAATGATCTTTGGTATTAGAAGACTTCTGAGATAATTTTTTAGATTTTTTGATAGATTTTTCATCTAGCAATTCTATTATATTTTGATAGAATTTTCCTCTAGTAATTCTATTCTATCCATATGCCTGGCTTTAATATAGGGTTTATTAATAATATTGTACAGCACTACGGAATTTGATGGCGCTATATAAAACAATAAATAATAATAATAATAATAATAATATTGTAATCTACCAAACAGTTTCTTATCCTGCTTATCAAACTCTAATAATTCTCCATAGGGAATATTTCGAACAACGTGATCAGTGTGGCAGCTGGAATAGTATAAAATAGTATTCCTAGCTGTGGGTTTTCTATATCCAGCTGTAACCACTTTTCCACAGTTACTGGTTTTTTTTTCTCTGGAGAATTTTAAACTAAATTGTGAGTTTAAATAATTACCGTTTAGATCATCAACATATTGTAAAAGAGCATTTTCATCCCCAGACCAAATAAACACAAGGTTGTCAATATATCTGGCATACCAGACAAAATGCTTAATACAATAATTCTACAGGTTAGTAACTTCAATCTCGGGGCACTCACTTGCCCACCCATTGCCCAGCTCCCATATACTCTTCTTGTGTGCAGCTAACCCTGTCCACTGATTTTGTTCAAAGCCCCAGGAGTGAAGGGCTCCAGCCAGCCAACCCTCGGAAAATCACAGTCTTGGGTGTAATGCCCGCACCAAAAACAAAAAAAACACCCAAGATTTTTTTGAGGTAAGTGTCCCAAAGGCTCATGCCAGTGTGACAAATATGTATTCATGGCTTTTGTTAAGATGTATTCAACAAATGCTTGTTATTTTGTAGTATGTAACAATAAACACTATACATTAATACTCAACTATAAATTTGAGACATATAGACCATATTTCATGAGAGCCTACATGTCTCACTGTGTTTTCTATATGTTGATTAACAGGAACTTGCCCTACAGTGTAATGAATGAGTCAAGAGAAAGAGGAAGTACACATGAAACAGAAAGACTGAGAAATTTTGAGAAACTGTAAAATATGAAAGGGGAAGAGAGAAACCAAGACAGAGAAATGAACAGCAGACAAATCTCAAACAAATACAACCAGGGTTTGACAAATTTGTTGTGAATCTAGGCGCCAGCTAAAAAAGTTAGGCGCCAGGATTTTTTTTAAACGAACAGTTGGTCAGGAGTGATCTGATCATCATCAGCCCACTTACTAAACTCACAGCGTTTGACCTGGAAGCACCCTGGACTTTCAGGTCAGTGCTGGTTTTTGTTGGGTTTTTTAAATTATTATTTTGATAAATTATTATTTTTTAACCCTTTCAATGCTGATGTTCCATTGGAGCACAGCATTGATTGATATTTAGTCCCCACAAGCTTGTGGGGAAAAATGTTAACCCCTGCAATGCCACAAATGTGTCATACACAATTGTGGCATTGAAGGGGTTAATGCTGCACTGTCGCTCTCATGGAGCGATCAAGCCGCAGGGGAGGGTTGGGGCTGGTCTCCACACTCATGTGGAGACCAAAGAACCCTCTCCCCCTGTCCCTGAAGCTGCCTCTGGCAGCTGGGACGCAATTGCTGGTCTATTGACCAGCCATTGCAGGGAGGAGTCTCTTTGATGATTCCTGTAGGCTTCCATGTCTATAGGAGTCATCAAAGGGCTTGTGGGGGCTCGTTTTTGCTGTTGCTGGTCTGCCTGGGCTTTCAAAACGGGAATTAACCCCTAAAATGCCGTGATCGCGGCATTGAAGGGGTTAACGCTGCACTTTTGCTCTCATGGAGCGATCAGGCAGCAGGGGAGTGTTGTGTCAGGTCCCCACACACCCCAATCAACACACAACCGCCTTCCCTGAAGCTGCCTGTGGCAGCTGAAAACGCAATTGCTGGTTTGCCGGCAACCGTATTTTCAGCCTACAGAATCACTCTGTGGGAGTGATCACGGGCTCGGGGTGGCCCGATCACCACAATTGTGGCTACGTGGGGGCATTTTGGGGGGATTTAACAGGCTGACAAACACCTAGGCAAACACCTATTTGTCGAGCCCTGATTACAACAATTAAAATAACAATTGACAGAAATATATGTACATATTCAGTTCCATAACGGTTGCGTTTATGTCGGTGCCAAACCAAACATGAAAACCAGTGTTCAAGGGTATAAAGGGCTAAATGTTATGCTAAGAGACTTAAATAGACTTTAAAAAACATTTTTATAAAACTGCTATGTATACTGTGACAGGACCGACCTGTACCCCAAATGGGTACACCTGCCAGACGCTGCTCTGTTCTGCCCATCGTGACCAAGTATACAAGACTTCAATCATCAGGTGGAGCTAGCATCGAAGATAGCAGAAAACACAGCTCCTTAGGAATACAATATACTATCCTGACAAGGACAGCTCCAAAACTTAGCCCATTAACAAGACAGAACTCGTTTTGAGGTAAAACGGGAACTGACTTTATTGGGAACAGTACGGATATTTATACACACAATGTAATTGGATCAGGAGTATAATACCATCAACTACCATAAAAAACAGCGCCTCCATACAGTTCTATGGCCAGGAATGCCCACCCGACAAAAAGTCACTATTTCGGGGTAATCCAGAGGGAGCAGCATCAATCCTGGGTGCCCAATGGAGGGCTCAGGGTCCGAAGGATGCTATGTTCCAAACAGCGACTTGATCTGACCTCAGGACCCTGGGTGTCAGCGTCAGAAAGATTTAACTTGAATTCCAATCTGTATTTCTTTAGAAAAAGACAATCCATATTCAAAATATGGCAAAATAAGCAAACAAAAAAAACACAAACTGTGCAAAGTTAGAGCGCTTCATTTGTCACTGGGTGCTTGCATAAGCAGATATAGTGATTTGAACAAGTACCAATTTCACCATTCATATATATATATATATAATCACTTTATAAGCAACAATGTTTGTAAATGATTGTTTTGTGGTGACGTCAGCCAACCAAAAGTGAAAATGATCAACGTTAACTATTCAATAACACTTGTGAATGATTATGTGATAATTATATGTATATGCATTGGTATCTGAAATTTAACCAAGCCTGCTCAATGAATCCGGTAAGTACGTTATAATACTTAAACTAATAATGAATTAATGAAAGAAGAACTGCAACATCTAATCATTTATCTTCATAATTATATAAATACAAATCATTCATATAAGGACATGTGTACACATTATTACTAATCAAATAATGAATTGTATTTGTTGATGGAAAAATGGAGCACATCAAGAAA